>NC_134471.1:58995629-59148807 GCF_964194025.1 Convolutriloba macropyga | reverse complement strand
AAAATCACTTGTCAATGAAAAATTAATTTTAGGTCATAATTTTTGTCATGCTGGGGGAGCAAGACGAAAACGGCGAGCAGTTTAAAGCGTAAACTTCTTCAAATTGATTTCAAACTTCAATGGGCGGCTAATATGTTTCAAAAGTTTTTCCTGTGCTGTGATAAAATTTTAGCTGAATTTATTATTTGTGTCCCGTATTTTTTTTCTGGTTATTAAGTATCATTTATGAAAGGTCTCATCTGGTTTTTAGCGAGGCAAAAGTAGTTGCAGGCATCAGATAAAATTATTGGTTTTTATGACTTGTACACTGTTTTTAAATTATAGTGAAAAAGTTTTTGAGTGAGTGTTTCAGTTTTTCCAATAGGGATCAATATTGCTATATCGGCGTCGCATCGGCCTGAAAAAGCAGTCGCTGTTTTCAAACCATATATAGCATTTTTTTGAATTTCACACTACTAGTTTTTAATTAATAATAACCAGTTATCACGTTTTGCACGTATTTTGTGTATTTGGGGTTTTTCTGTTATCACTATTAGCTTTTGTCTGTAGCTATTCTTTAACTTTAACATGACCGACCCCGTTTTTTTGGAGACAATTATTAGACTCAACTAATATCCGCTAATGCCTTTAGTTTTTTATTTAACGCAAATTCTTGCGTAAAACTTGTTTCAAATTTTCAGTTCATCGTAACAGTTGTACCATGACTAGTTTTTTTTACAACAGGCTTATATCAAAAATTGCTAAAATGCTTGCCTCATAAACGAACAAAATATTTGCAACTCAAAGCAAATTGAGCGTTAATTTTTCCCTCAATGTTTACAAAGAGTTTAATGCACCAATAAACAACTCCGGCTATATGAAATCTTTATAGGAGTAGTTGGCCTTCACGGTTAAGGATTTTGGGTCGAAATGCCACATTCAATTTAGCGTTACCACATAACAAGTCAATTAACTGTGACAACATTTGAAACGTATAGCTACCACGGCGGAAATCGATTATTTTTTTCTTGCAAATACTGGCTAAAGATAGAAAATGTTCTTGTCAACTTCCAACTGACTTTGATTCAAAATTTTCGTTTTTAACTCCACCTTATTTTCTTTTATCATACTGTGTCATACTGTGTCATACTCTTTGTGCAAACTGATCATTTTTTCTTGCAAATAATTGCAGCAGATATGAATTTTTCGTGTAAACTTCACAATTAACTTCAGAAACTTTTTTGGTACATTCTGTCAGCTATATTTGAGTAAGCAATTTTATCTTACTGTTCAACTCGCTTCCAATTAAATTCCAGAAATCAGTGGGCGGGAGTATTCTCTGGTCAAATTTACATAAACACTGTCTTTATTATAATTGAAGTTTTTAAAAAATATAACTAACTTATTTATAACTATGTTATTATAAATCCAGACGTCTGAACAAGGTCATTTTTCAATGTCTGCATAGCAACACATGTTATCCTTTTCAAACTCAATTTTTGCTTTTAAATTTTTGCAACGTTATTATTTGCAAATGTTTTACAAAAATGTTATATGCGTTATACAGCGTTTATTTTGTGCCATAGTTTTCAATCCATTTAGTTTTAAATCTGGTTACAAAGTGACTTAAACTCAAACCGGTCATGACTTCAACAGAGTGAGTGAAATTATTAAACGTTATTTTTGCTCAATTTTGTTTAGCTTCACACTTTTGATACATTCTAACCTTCTTTTTCTTTTAAACAGAAAAACTACGCTTTTCGATAATGTATTTTAAAACTTTTTTGTAAAATCTTTAAATTTCGGAAACTTTTGCACTTGCTACACCATTACGAGCGTCTACCAGTACCGAAAAAAATCTAATTACAAAGAAAGTGGCTGGCGTTTTCCACCACCGATTTACGATCAATGCGGAAAGCGCTTAATTTTTGTAAAGGGGGAAATATTGTATTTTGTCAAGGACACTGTGACTTCTCGTTAACAAAGCCCGGCATTTCACAACAATTATTGTCAAAACCTGACGGAAGTAGTCGACTTCTCAAAAACCTTATATAGCAACAAACAAGCGAAACAAAACGAATCAAATTTAATTTTACTTTAATAATACACAATCAAAATAGTCCTAAGCATCCCCCCAATCCCAACACCATTCATTAACATTTTTGGCACCCAACAAAACAGATTCGAAACGACACCTAAAGCTAAGTATTGTTTTCAAAAAAAAACATACATTCTCCAATGAGCTAAGCCGATGTGCACCATGATTTTTTTCAATGTTTCAGAATATCCAAATATCAGAAATTAGACTTGTTCAAAAACAATCATACTATGGTGGGGTAACTACACAAAAAGACACAAAAGACACAAAAGACAAAGATAAAGATTGCAACATTCAGAATTTTATCGATATTTAATTTCGCTTATTGCTTTTCGGTTCTTCTGGGGTTTTACCCACCCCGAGGACCCCCTTCTGGTTGGTCGCTGCCCCAACCCCCCACTTGCTTTTCGGTTCTTCTGGGGTTTTACCCACCCCGAGGACCCCCTTCTGGTTGGTCGTTTCCCCAACCCCCCACTTGCTTTTCGGTTCTTCTGGGGTTTTACCCACCCCGAGGACCCCCCTTCTGGTTGGTCGTTTCCCCAACCCCCCACTTGCTTTTCGGTTCTTCTGGGGTTTTACCCACCCCGAGGACCCCCTTCTGGTTGGTCGTTTCCCCAACCCCCCACTTGCTTTTCGGTTCTTCTGGGGTTTTACCCACCCCGAGGACCCCCTTCTGGTTGGTCGCTTCCCCAACCCCCCCACTTGCTTTTCGGTTCTCCTGGGGTTTTACCCACCCCGAGGACTCCCTTCTGGTTGGTCGCTTCCCCAACCCCCCACTTGGTTTTCGGTTCTTCTGGGGTTTTATCCACCCCGAGGATCCCCTTTTGGTTGGTCGTTTCCCCAACCCCCAATTGCTTTTCGGTTCTTTTGGGGTTTTACCCGCCTCGAACAAACCTATCTGGCCTCGCCTTCTTTCCGGTGTTTTTGGGGGTTTTTACCCGCCCCAAGGACCCCTTCTGGTCGGTCGTATTGATAAATTCCGACTTTCGGTAAGTATTGGTAGATTCCGGTTTTTAGTAGGTATTGTTAGGCTTCGGTATTTGGTAGGTATTGGTTTTGGTAGGTATTGGTAATTCCGGCCTTTGGTAGGTATTGGTAGGCTCCGGTAGTTGGTAGGTATTTGTTTTAGTAGGTATTGGTAGTTTACGGCTTTTGGTAGGTATAGGTAGGCTCAGGTTTTTGGTAGGTATTGGTTTTAATAGGTACTGGTAGGTTACGGTTTTTGGTAGTTATTGATAGGTTCCGGTTTTCGGTAGGTATTGGTATTTGGTAGGTATTGGTTTGTTCTAACACTCGTAAGGCATTGATATCGATAGGTTTCAGTAGGTTCTGGCGGTAAAAACTACTACTGTTACCACCAAACATTCCTGATTTTACTCGGTTTGTCTGAACTACTCTGAATTCTCATTAATGGTTGAGACGCGGTCAACCTCAAACAATACAGTGCCCAAAATGAGTACCAGTTCATCCGACTCCCCAGATAGAGCAATGTTAACTCAACAATCCATTGGTACCTCAACAGCAACCAAGTCAAATGAACAGAAGCGTTTGGAAACCTCTAAACTTATGATCGAAAATGACATCAAACTACATACTGACTACCTGATCGCTGCTATAGAGTCCTCAGAAGATATCGAAACTTTAGAGGAAACAGTTAATGAAATTAGGGAAATGCAGCAGAAGCTTGAACCAGTTGTAATTGACCTAATCAGTGGCTTGGAGCCTGATGAACAAGATATTATGTCCAGAGAACACAGTCGTTTGAAGATAGAAATAAAACAGACTCTGACACTATTCCGAAAACACGTTAAAGAGACAAAGAGGCCTCTCCAGCAAACCTCATCTGGTGGATTATCCTTGAACTCCAATGAGAACATAGAAACGCATGACAACACCTTGTCACATTTACAACAACGCCGGACTCATTTTGTCTTTGACGACACTCTTTCGACTGATCACACCACTCAAAGCAATACGTCAGCGCCCGCTGCGAGTTCGCGTTTTGTCAGTTATGGTTATACTGCACCCGGTGGTACAACTCTACCTGTCAACAACACCTCATACACCTCAAATTGTAAGATGTCAGCTGCACCCTGCAGTGCATCTCAGCAATCGTTCTCAACTTTTCCTTGCGGACTTCCCTCAACTGATAGCAACTCACTTGGACAAAATAACTCTTTTCCATTAACACAGCCAAGCTTCAGTAATATTCCTAACACATCAGTTACGCAGATGCCATTTGCTCCTATACACAGTGCCTCAATGTCTACTTGCTTTCAAAAATCCGTACCCAAGTTACATGCGGACCATTTTGATGGTGATCCAATAAGCTGGATGAAGTGGTACAGCATTTTTCAAGCTACTATTGACAGAGCACCAATGACATCTTCTGAAAAAAATGATTCACCTACAATCACTATTAACAGGTGAGGCGAAAGCCCTCGTCGACGGTTATGGTTGCAACGGTGACTTATACGCTTCAGCACTTCATCGCCTTCAAGAACACTTTGGGAATCCAAAGCGAATTGTAAACACTTTCCTTGAGAAACTGAATAGATTCAAATCACCCAATTTATCCCATCCAGAGAGCTACACACACTTCTCTTCTTTTCTTTTGACAATGGTGGATACCTTTCAGCAATAAGGATTCGTTCACGACCTTCATTCAACTACCAACCTAAATGTGGCGCTAGCAAAATTGCCCAATCCCGTACGTCTTGAGTGGAACAAATTTGTGTTAGAAAAGGACTTCCAGCAACCATCTCTACAGATAATTTCTGACTGGCTTCTGAACTACTCCAAAGCGTGTCGAGATTTAAACTCTAGCCTCCAAACTTTTCTTTCAAGCCACGCAAAATTGTCCTGGAAAATTTCTCCGAGTGTACAAAACTACACATCAGCTACAAGTGGATGGAAAACTAATCATTATAAACAGTCAAATAGCAGTTTTAGCAGGAACTTGACAGTTGAAGGCAGGCAACCCCCTGTGATACTTTGCCCAAGCAATGAAAGTTGCCAGTTTCTATACAAATGTACCCACTTCCAAGCTCTCTCAGCAAGCATTCGCAGAGAGCACATAAGAAAACTTAGATTATGTTTCAACTGTTTTGGAAACCATCACGTAGAAAAGTGCACTTCCAAAAACGTTTGCCGTAGCCACAATTGCGGTATGAAACACCACACTCTATTGCACGATAGCTTCGCTATTAAGTCAGGTTCAAAAAAGTCTAAAGTGAAAACTTTAAATTTACAAGGAACAGGACAGGTAGCCGTTGTTCCTGTACAACTCAAAAATGGTGATGAAGTTTTGGATACTTATGCTTATTTGGACAATGGTAGCTGCCAAAGCTGGTTGCTGAGGTCAACTGCAACAAATCTGAATTTAAACGTGAATACCATTGGAAAAATGCCAATTAGTGGCTATCATATGACTAAAGAAATTGATTGTGCACCTGTAAAACTTCAAATTAGACCCTTACAAGGGGAACAGTCATTCGAACAAATAGACGTCGTCGCCGTTCCGGATCTCAATTTGTCACCCGTTGATATAAAGAAACTGAATCGCCTCTGTGATTCCTTTGAACACCTCAACCAAATCTGTTTCCCAGACATAGGGGACAATAATGTTTCCATCATTCTCGGAATTGGCAATCTAGACCTGATACACTACAAACAAATAGTTAAAGGACCCAAGAATGCACCATGGGGAGTTGAAACCCAACTTGGTTGGACATGCGCTGGAAAAACTGACTTAATCCCAGATGATTGCAATCCAGTTCAATTCACTCAGCTAAACAGCCATCCTAATATGGACAACAGTATGTTCAAGTTGGTCTCCGATTGGATGAAAATTGAAAACTTAGGCATAGCTTCATCCAAGAAAGCAATGTCTAAAAATGACAAAAGAGCCCTTGATATTTTAGAAAATACCACTAAACTCGTCAATGGTCATTATGAAGTTGGACTTCTCTGGAAAGAGAACGCCAATCTCCCAAATAACAGATGGCTTGCGGAGAAACAACTTCATCAGCTCAACAATAAACTTTCAAATAATCCAGAATTAGAGCAAAAATAGGAGGAAACGCTTGAGAAAGACTTGCAGAACGGCTATGTTACAAAAATTAATCAAATTAAAGAACAACCAGATGAAAAGACTTCGTTCCTTCCTCATCACCCCGTGACTAATGAGAACAAACCTGGAAAAGTACGCCGTGTCGCTAATGAATCAAGTGTGTTTCAAGGTCAGTCCTTAAATTCTAATCTTCTGAAAGGTCCAGACTTGCTGAGCAATCTTACCGGTGTAATTTTGAGATTCCAAGAGAACAAATTAGCGCTTTCCGCTGATATTGAACAAATGTTCATGCAGGTTAAGGTAGCTCCCGAAGACAGAAAATTCCTACGCTTCCTTTGGAACAATGATGGTCGTATTGAAACTTACGGGTACACCAGTCACATTTTTGGAGCCACAGACTCACCATGCATCATATGCTTTGCGAAAAACGGCTCGTGACACCGAAGAACAGTTTCCAGATGCTCTCAAATATGTAGAACGCAACATTTACATGGATTATCTCTATGTTTCGACAAATTCACTCGAAGATGCTGAAAAAATACTGCAAGGAATGAGAAAAGTTCTTTCTAAGGTAGGTTTCAGCCTAACCAAATGGAATTCAAGCAGTCCTGAGTTTCTAAATTCAATAGAACCCAAAATAAGGTTACATCCAGACAACGCTCTCCCTCAGTACCAAAAGGTACTTGGCTTACCATGGAACGCAGCATTAGATTGCTATGTCATTGAAAGTAAACTACTTCAAAAAATCCAAATTTCAGGTAACGTAACTCAAAGAGTATTACTCAAGTTGGTGGCGTCTTTGTTTGATCCCCTTGGGTTCATAGCGCCTCTAACAATTCGTCTACGAAAAGTTTTACAAGCCGCCTGGAACCATGGTCCAAAATGGGACAAACCCCTTTTACTCGATAACATCCAGGATTTCAGTAGTTTAAGGGAAGAAATTCCGGCATTTAAAGACATCGAAATTCCTAGGAATTTTCTCCTAGATAAAACTATTAGCTCAATTGAGCTTCATACCTTTACTGACGCTTCGGAATACGCTCTATCTGCCGTCTCGTACATGCGAATCCAGTACTCGGATCGATCGATCTCCGTTAAATCTGGAATTGCAAGCCGCTGTATATGGAGCCCAACTAGCCCAGTTTATAAAAGAAGAACAAGATATAGAGTATTCAGATTGTGTTTTTTGGTCTGACAGCAGTACAGTCCTGTACTGGCTGAGAACACCTGAAACGCGCCATAGAATATTTGTTGCAAATCGAATAGCCAATATTCTAGATGTCTCCTCCGCTTTCGATTGGAAGTACGTTTCATCTAAAGCTAACCCTGCAGATGACGGAACTCGAGGATATAGCGTTGAGCAAATGACATCAAAATCTCGATGGATTTCAGGACCGTCATTTTTGAGTCAAAAAAGATCTGAGTGGCCAAAACAGGAAATTTTGCATGCTCAACAAGTAAAGGTTGTTTCGTTTTCTTCAGTAAACTCAACTGTATCAAACATTGTCGACGCGACAAGATTTAGCAGTTGGAACAAAATAATACGTGTGATAGCAGTCTGTATTCTTTTTGCGGACAAATGTAGGAAACGCAACGCAGAAATGAAGTTAGCACATTACATTAGAGCTTATCTGCACGTTATGCACAATATTCAAAAACAAGATTTTCAATCAGAATACTTGTTGTTGAAAAAAAGACTTGAGGTCTCTGGTACTAGCAGATTGAAAGCACTATCACCTTTCCTAGACAAGAATAACCTAATAAGAGCACGTGGTCGCTTGACAAAAGCAAGTCTTTTGATGACCGCTCGTCATCCCATAATACTTGACGGTAACAATGCTGCAGTTAAACTGCTGATACAACACACACACGAAATTAATTGTCATTGTGGTCGCGAGCAGACTAGAAACACTCTCATGGAATACTATTGGATACTTCGCTGTAGAGCAGTTGTTAAACAGACTATACGCCACTGTTTGCCATGTCGTAGAATGCTGCAAGATGTTAGCACCCCCCAGATGGCTGATTTACCCGAGGACAGATTACCCAAGAAAAATCAGTTTGTCTTTGAAACAACTGGTCTCGATTTCATAGGACCCTTTACTGTTAAAAACAATGGCAGGTTATCTAGCCGATATATTTTTCACTTCACCTGTCTTGTTGTTAGAGCAGTACATCTTGAAGTTTCGAATGATCTCACAACAGACTCTACAATCAACTGCATCAGGCGTTTTGTTAGCCGCAGAGGAAAACCCAACATATTCATCTCAGATTGTGGCAAGTCTTTTGTTGGTTCAAACAACGCTCTGCAATCTAGCATCGCAGAACTGAAAGAATCAAAATTATTAGCAGCTAAGCTACATCTAATGAATGTGGAGATAGATTGGAAATTTAATCCCCCAGCTGCCCCCCATTTCTGTGGAATTTGGGAGAGATTGGTACAAATTTTTAAACTATCACTTTACAAGGTCATTGGTTCGAGAACTTTAACTGACGAAGTTCTCAATACAGTTGCTTGCGAAATAGAGTCAAACATGAACTCCAGGCCTCTCACAAATGTTCCATATGATATAAACGACCCCTTACCACTGACACCAAATCATTTTCTCCTAGGTCGTTCATCCGTTAACTTGTCTCCTTGCGTCTTCATTGGTAAAGAGAAGAGTCGTTCAAAAAGTTGGCGTTCATCACAACAAATTGCAACTCACTTTTGGAATCGTTTCCTACGGGAGTATTTACCAACTCAACAAGTACGTTGTAAATGGCATAAGACGTCGAAAAATTTACAGGTTGACGACTTGGTATGGATTCTAGAAGATTTCACCCCTCGTGGCGTCTGGCCTTTGGCTAGAGTTATTCAAGTTTTCCCTGGCACAGATGGGATTGTCCGATCAGTTAAGTTGAAGACGTCTTTCGGAGAACGCATTAGACCCGTTGTGAAACTGAGCAAAGTTTTCGCAGAATGAAACCCAAATTTCGGCATAAACAAACAGTCTCTTTAAAGATAGGAAATTTAGGGACAACAGTTTGCCCTTCTAAAGAAAAGGTGGCTGCTCAAACTTTCATGGCTTCTGATCAACACGTTACACCCTCTTACGTTCTGGATTGTCAATTACAAACCAGCAGATCGATTCATCACATATTTATGTTCCATTGATCATCCCTTATCACCAGCCCATTTCAACTTGTTATTGGTTTTATTTTCTCGCAGGTCTAAGACCCACCCCTCTTACTTTCTTTTGACACTGGAGGTGTTTTTGGTTAGTATTTCCGATTATTGATTTCGTTGGCTCGTTTTTACGAACCACCAGCTTTAATTTGTACCCTTATATTTCATTACCGTCAATTTTTATTTTACTTCTTGTTTCAACTTTACGCATGATTCAACACGCTGCAATCCGACAGTTTTGTTCTTTCTTTGCAATCCTGCAAATCGGGCCAGCGATGTCAAGGACACTGTGACTTTTCGTTAACAAAGCCCGGCATTTCACAACAATTATTGTCAAAACCTGACGGAAGTAGTCTCAAAAACCTTTTATAGCAACAAACAAGCGAAACAAAATGAATCAAATTTAATTTTACTTTAATAATACACAATCAAAATAGTCCTAAGCATCCCCCCAATCCCAACACCATTCATTAACATATTTCACAAAGCAATTAAAAGCCTTAAAAAGAAAAATAGATCAAATAAATTTGAAAAGTAGTTACTTTCGGCTGTAAGGCATTTTACAAAATTTTAATCCACTTTGAAAAGAAGAGATTTTAAGACAAATAAATAAGCCTACCAAAAAGTTTTTGCTAGTGTTTTCCGCAAAAAGAGCAAATTATAATAGCTTCTACATTCTAGTACATATTTTTATACCAAAAAGGAAAGTGTTGTCCACATTTACAAAGTGACTTTCAAATTGACAGCTCATCTAGAACCTTTATATTCCCAAATTTAAGGCGCTGATTGATCAGCTTCCCAAACAAGAAAAGAGAGAACAATGATAAATCTTACTCATTAATTGCAGAAAAAGCCTCATTTTTATTCCAAATTGAATACCTTAATTGCAGAAAATTTCCTCATTTTTTCCTTAAGCTTTCATGTTTTGACGTTCTTGGGATTATGCTTCACGTATTAGTCAAATATATTTGATGCTAATTGGGAAATCTAGGATTATATTGAGCCAATTCTCTTAAAAACGAATTCGACTCTTTTTTAAATTATTTTTTGCTTTCAGTCCTTGCAGTTGTTATGCTGTGTTTCCATGTTCTATTTCATGCTTGGTTTCCTAAACAAACCGCAGATATGAATAAGACAGTTTAATCCATATTGAAAACGAAAATGAGGGCAGTTTAATCAATCTTGAAAACAGATTGTTTTATCCTAAGCTTTGATATTTTGTGGATTATGCTTCCCTTGCTTGGGCAATTATTCGGTGCTACTTTTGTCAAATTTCGAAATATTTTTGGCGCGTAATTTAGGCATTTTTGCTTAAAATCGAATGTGGGTTTCTCAAAAGTGATCATTGGATCCGTTCCATAAAAGCGTGAAATGCGGCGCTAAGTTAAGTGAAATCTAAATCCAAAAAATTTCTGGGATCGTGCTTCCATCTAACATGTTTTGCAGTGAAAGCTGTTTTCACTTTCAACTCCCATTTTAAAAGTGGAAAAGACTGACTGAAAGTTCCATATAGGGCATCGCCTTTTGATCCTTGAAGTTGGTAAGTATGTTTCATTCGCACAATATTTTATGATAAGAAGAGTGAAATCTGGTAACTGGTAAAAAAACGAGTAAATTAGGTGCCGGTAGACGCTCATAATGCTTATTGGCGACCTTCATTAGCACAAAATAAGAATGAAAAATGTGAGAGTTTTTGTTCATTGGAGTTCTGAGTTTTCATTCATAATACAGTCGACATGAAGCGCAACATAGAAGCGCAATGAAAATTCGTGTAAAATAGCGTTTTGTTGGAGACATAGATAGCAAATAAAGACAGCAACAAGTGTTTATAATATGTCCTGAACTCTAACAATTCGTTGCACAATTTAGCAGCCAGAAAACGTGAGTCTAAATCATAATTCCTGATTTTTTGTTTACATAGACAAATACAGCGCAAAATTTAGTAGACAAAAAAATATAGTAAAAATTCGTTAGTTTTGCTCACAAACCATTTTTATATCACAAAACTCTTGATGAATTGCCTACATTTTTGTTGCTATGTAGACAGTGATACGAAAAAAAACATCGTGTTTCCGAATGATGAGCGTCCGAAAAAGTAACTGCTTATCCACAAAGGTTTTCCAGAGCTTGTAAAAATTTTTGCAATAGTTTATCCCAAAAGTTAAAACTGACAATTAGAACCTTTATAATTTATTTCATTAGAGTATAGCAGGGATTAACAAGAATTGTTTGATACCAAAACTACAAAAAACCCAAAAACCACATCCAAACCAGCTTTAATTTTCTAAAAAGTATTAATATTATCATTAAAATTTCCTGCTGAATATCTGACATCAGCTATGAAATAAGCTACGTTGTTACAATCTGTTTAGTTATCTGACTTCTAATAGGAATAACACATACAAGAGCTATGCACGCTCTTTACAAAATTTTCACTTTAAATTTATTTAAGATTTTTTTCAGCTCGATAAACTTTATTTCTGCCGTGACACAACATTCTTGTTTCAAATATGATGTTTTGCAATTGAGATTTTGATCTAGAAGGGAAATCTCATGCCCTTTTTAGGTCTTGTGTTTCGGCATGTGCTCAAAAATCAATGGTCTTTTAATCTCATGGTCTAAAATTTTTCATCTACCTGGATCAAACGCTGAATTCTTGCCCTGTCTTACATTTTTGAACAATTCGTACAATTACTGCTGTAAAATTGTGTTTTCTGAAAAAAATTCTTGAACTTGCACTGCTGCTTTTGGCCATAGATTTCCACCTTTTTGACATTTCTGAGTAAATTACTTTTATACATTTTTCCTTGAAATTGAAATTACTTAACGGTAATCTCATTTCTGAGAGCTCTGCTGAAATTTTGCTGTTATATTAAGGGGAAAATTTTTGCGAAATCTGAATAATTGTTTGTTAGCACTAATATTATGTTAACTGAAAATACGACAATTTACTAAGGAAAAAGAACGAGAGATCTTTTCAAATTATGGTTCGCATACCTGGCTTACATAAAAAATCTACCATAAAATTACTAACAAATTAACCTATGAACACTTAAACTATTGCCTCTGTGCAGCTAGTTCTTTTTATTGGTTAAGATTATTAATATTATTTTCTGTTTTTTTCTTTAAACAAGTACAACTCAGTATATAATCAAATAGTTTTAACTTACTTTAGTGTAATAAACTAGTTTCAACCTTATAAATCAGACATAGACAACATTATAAAGATTTACCAAGATTTCGAATAACTATTCTAAGAAAGATTTTTAATTTCTATTTGGTCGACTCAAATTGGCAATGAATAGACCCCAAGTTGACCCAGAAAAAGAACATTAGGCGACTGCCTCTTCTACTCTCATATGTAAAAAATTTAACCCTGTATGCCCTTCTAATGTATACATCCCAGTCTTTGCATAAAGTCGATGGCTCCACCAAGATTTTCTCACTAATCTGAGTCTTTTAGTTTCGACGTAGCTCTGCTGGACAACAACATGACGTCATCACTGCCACGACTCGGACTCATTTCGTCACAGCAGAGCCACACCCACCCAAACAGCTTCAACGCGTCATCAATCACAACCCACCAGCCAATCATGCATTCCGAAAACCACTACTGCCGCGACTCCATTGTCAAACTCAACCCTTCAGTGCTACAAACTGAAAAGTCATCAAGCCGAATTAAAAGCAACGCTAACTCATCTAGCAGAATTTCGGTGAAAAACCTCACCATTTTGACACTTATTGCTGCGTCGCTTTTCGCAATGACGTTGGCGTTCTTGCTCACTTTATGGTTTTGTCTGGAATATTTTGAATGTGAGACTAAAGGTTCTTGTGGTAACAGTCATGGACCTTTAAAGTTCAAACAGAATTAATCTCAAATATTGGATGTCGCAAAATGTAGTTGTATACAAAGTTTATTAACATTTATTGAACTCTTAATTGACGTATCAATTTTTTCAAACTTTTTTAAGAGATCATAAATTGTGTTCAAGGCTTTTGTAATACAGTTGCGTCTGTTTTTTGACAGAAATTGATAGATCATTGACCTCTGGTGACTATAGAGTGGAACAATTGATGATAACTGTAATGGTATAATATCGATTCCGTATTTGAATATGATATAATAGATAACGAGTTGTGATTCGCATGTGCTGTGTTATGCTCCCCTTGCATTACTGTACTCGTTTCACTTACGGCATGCATCCCGATCACGTTTTCAATAACTCATTCGTATCAGGTTTTGATGTGACTTTTTTATAAACCCGAGCCGAGGCAAAAATATGTAAGATTGGCGGTGAATGCGTTGAATTTCTGTAAGATCTAAGATCTACGCTTGAGGCGTTGAAAAAAAGCTTTTCTAATTGTAGAGCGTAGATCTTACATAGTTTTGCCTTGAATTTAGCGTAGATCTTACATAATTTTGCGTTGAAATTTGCGTAGATTTACCCAAATTTTCAGTTAATTTAGCTTAGATCTTACTTAATTTTCCGTTGAATTTGGCGTTGATCCTACATAATTTTGAGTTTTTATGTGTAGATCTTACAAATTTTAGCGTGTTTTTAGTTTTGTTCTCACGTAATTCTGCGATGGATTTACCGTAGATCGTGGCCTAGGTATGAGTGTGTATTGGGGTTCGTGATAGGTAGCCGTAGGCCGTTAAGACGTTAAGGTCAACGTAAATGATGTAAGATCTGCGCTTAAAACGCAAAATTATGTACGATCTAAGCTAAATTCAACAAAAAAAACAAAATATACTCTAATTTTAACGCAAAAGTATGTAAAATTTACACTTAGTTATGCAAAATTACATTAAATAAACGGTGACTAGCGTTGACAATTCAGAAAATTCACGGGAATGTTCGTACATAATTTTATATCGATTGCGGTGTAATTAAAGGCGCGAGTTACACGCATCCAGCCTAAATTTTTTTAAAGAAAATCAGGGTGAATTTTCTTACATTATGCAAATGCAAAATAATGCAAGAAAATCAGGCCACCCATTATAACCAATCCATGAAATTATAGCCCCCTATTATAGTATAATTGCCATCATGGGTGGCTTTAGGTTATCTGACCACTATGCTGTGAAAGCTATATTGGGAAAGACCCGAAAAAGACAGTGAACTTTCGTTCTTCAGCTTGCTAATTGTTCTGGCCATTCATCTTCTGATCGCTTTAACCAGGCCGGCCCAGTGAGCCACTAGCTTCTCCTGAGTTTTTCAATATTGATTGCTCTCGAGCCAACATCCGCTTGGTTGTTGATATCGCCCATATATGAACCATCAGTTGTATCTACTATCTCAGCTATTCGATTTGCCACAAACCCTTCAAACACTTTTGTTTACGATGAAAGCTGTGAATCCTATGAAATTTGGTCCGATCAAAAACTTCAACACTGCATCTTCTTTTCACTTTTTTAATATATCGTATTTCATAATCACTGCCATGACTCCTGCTTGCAACCTAAACGTGGTATTGAAAGTATTGAAAGATTTCTCATCCAGACAACGCTCCATTTTTCAAGGAAAATAGCTACACAAACCTACAATTCTTTCAGCTGTAAACGTAGAAAGGTCACTGCACGCAACGTGTCTTAAGAAATGTCTGCAAACACATGATGCTCTCTAGAAGCTTCTTTGGGCTACAATCAGAAATTGTTCTTTCAACTTCAGGAATTCTGCTGCTTGGCTAGGCTCCCCTCCGTTGTCCCAATAATGCCCCATCTTAGTCCAAATCTTAGTCCTTTCAAAGGTCTTCTCATGTGAAAACTAAAGGGCGCAAACAAACCGATTGGTTCAAATACTGAAGATACCAGAGACAGAATTTTTCTATGAGTTATGAGTGTTTCATCTTATGTATCAGTACCCCTGCATACATAATCACTGTCATCAGTAAAAGTCCAATGTAGCCCACGCATTTAAAACTATTCTATTTTCGGTTCCATCTCAACTGTCTTTGCGTTAGTGATCGATTTCAAGTCTTCTGGGATTGCATTGATAATTTCATTGTTTTTGTGTATCCACTTTAATTCAAATCTATGCTGTGAAAGAAGAGGTTGTAGTTGGTAGAAGAATTCAGTAGCTTCTTCAGGGGTTTCTACGGAATCGACGAACTTGTCCATGTTGAATTTGTTTTGTATTGGTTTTGCTGTAATTGCATACTCTTCTCCGCTTTCTAGTGTCAATCGCTTGAGACTATAATTTGCACAAATTAGCGAACTTTTAGCTTCAACTAAATGACGTTGATATTTGTATATTCGAACACGTTTGTTAATGCTTGAACGCTAGAGAAACATCAAGCAACTTCTATTTTGCTCGGTAACTTGCACTTGCAGAAACATTGGTTTGTTGGCTGTCAGGGCAATTAGTCCGTCACGATATCTGCAAACTGTTTCAACTAACCCGTGTATTACATCAGGCCCTGTTCTAAGCTCGTCATTTAGGCAATTTTCTCTATATTACGACGCAGGTTGCCAAGAAATCTCACATTGCCAGCTTGTGCGGGTTTGGTTGTGGATGGTGGGGTAAATACAATTTTTTCCCGATGATGCCTTTCGTTTCGGATTCGTCCATAATTGTTTCGAGTCCCTTTTATACAACTGTATCTATTGGTTGTTGATAAAAACTTTTCAAATTTGGTTCTCTTCGGAATCTTAGTTGCCGTGATTAAAGCTGACCCCAGACAGAATTGTAGGTGTTGGGCGGATCTACCTCTCTAGCTTCTTTGTGCCCACAGGTTTTTTTTGACTGACTATCGACGTTGATTTTGGAAGCATAAGTTTCTAAGTCTCACCAGATGTGGACCTTCTCAGCCACTTTCACATCTGTTCTGAAAGCAAGATGATAAAAATGCTGACTTACTTTTCGTCATGGGCCCACTAACTGCCCATCCCAGTTCTGTCAGAACAGTGAAAGGTTCACTTCGTGTTCTTATATTTTAGTTCAATGGGAGTTGGATTTCATTTGTATTTTTATTCAGGATGATGCCAATTTCCGTTAGGTTGAATTTCTTATGGGGTAGAACTCTCAAGTGATTAAAGTTCTACTTCAGCTTTTGTGGTCGTGCTTTTTTCCACGAGATAGCCGGGTGCGCAAGAGTTTTGATTGAAAGCACCTTTGGACTTAGTCCAATTGCTTTGAGAGCAAATTTTTTGTCTTCATTCGCTCGCTCCGTGTATGCCAGCTGCGTCAAGCGTAACATCGGTTCCCTGGCCTTGTTGCTTCTCTTGCACACTTTAATTGTTTAATGAAACCGTTGATCTAATCGAGGAAAGCATATGTGTTCAACCTGTTGCCACAGCTCTGCATTGAGACAGGAAATATCTGAAGAAAACTCGCAACTTGGATAATCTGATTGATTGTTCCTGCAATTACGTTGACAGTGATGGTTTCCTGAGTGCAGCATTCGATTATGCTTCCTGGTAATTCCATTTGAACGGCAGGCATTGACACCGTAGAGTAAGCGTTGGCTTCCTCACTGCTGCATATCAATCACTCACAATACAAATTTGACTTTTTTATACACCACCAGGTTGCACTTGCCATCAGTTATACACCATCAGTGATCGTTTTGCACTTGCTTGTTTTCTGCCACATTTGTACTCGCACTAAAAATCATTGTAATCGGTCAACCTTTTTTCTCTATTCGTGATTCTTTTTTGCTCTCCTGTAAAAGCTGAAAACGCTTCAAGTACGAACGCCATCCTAGATAGCCATTTTTCAAAGATAATCAGATCAGGCCATTGTTCATCTTCAACATCAATATAGAAGCACCGCTCCTCTTTGAGAACTTTAGATAGTTTTTCTACTGCCATATACAATGTCAAGTTTGATTGCAGATCACCAACTTCTCTGTACTCTTTGAGCACGTCCCCAAAGTTAGACACATTAATTGAAAAATTGCCCAGACCTGATCAGTTCTGACGCTTCACATGACCTGCATTGGATAGACTCTCCAGCTTTGCGTCGACCAGTAAATGAGGCCTTCCCTATTTCCTCTCCAGAAAGTTTCAGGCAGCACCAAAGAACTGTCATAAAATTCAAGTCTAGAAATTGCCAACTTTGCCTTGCCTGTCTGTATACTCTTTAGATGGCTCATGTTCTCTTAGTCTGCTATTGGTGGCTGTCTACTGTTGCAGTGAACATACTAGACTACTCCGGACTTTCGAGATGATTACTACAGATGTTTTCTGCTTTGGTAGGATAGTGCTCACTAATTAAACACTGTTGTGTTTTAAAAACTCTGAGGAAGCGACCCAGCCTGGAACTATTGATGATCGACCGCCTGAACTTCGCTATCTTGAGAACTAATTTTACCGGTTCTTTTCAGGGATTGCTTTGAAGGGAGCTGTTGAATGATCTGGCGTTGGAAGGCTGTCAATTCTACCGGCCAAACCCAAGACTTCTCTTTTTTTGATCCCTATGAAAAGCACTTTGTTCTGTGCACAGTTGATTGGGAACGGACGTCATCATTTTCTAATGCTGTTCTCTTCACTTTGGACTCTAGCTCATGATCTTCTTCCAGTAGTTGATGCTTGGTTTCGAGCTCCATCATCTGCTTTTCCAGCCCCAGTTTTTTTTCATTCAAGCCATACTTGTTATAGTCGCAGTCTTTTTCAAATTCTTTTTTGAAGTTCTTTATCGGTTCTGCACTATATGCTTCGCTGAAGATGTTTTTGAAACATACTCCGTATCTCGGCCACTTGCTGTATCCGGTTTTGCAACTTTGAGAAACTGGTTTGTAAGTTAGGTTGTTGTTTTTACTCTAGTTCTTGTTCATTCTTTGAACTGCATTGCTTTGAAGTGCATTAATTTCTGTTTGCGCGTTTCTGCTCACATATGCAAGTCAATGACAATCCAAAATTGCTTTGCACTCTTTTGCTTGCTTAAGTTCGTCTTCAGCAAATTTTCCAGCGTATTCAAATATTTTCTCAAAACTGCAGTTGCATGGCTATTGTTTCCTCTGGAAGGTGAACAGTCTGCATGTAGAGAACCTTCAGTTTTGTTGAGTTGATCTGAATTGTCATTTTTTTGGCAGCCAAACTTTCGCTTAGCGTTAAATCCCTTCCACAAAAGCTGGAATTTTTTGTCGTGCGGGATTTGTGCTGGCTGATATTGCAAGGCTTTTCTTTATAATTTGCTGATGAAGCTTGAGTTGCCTGTTTTTTTCGTTTTTGCTTGCTGAATGCCTGTATTCGGGGATGTCAATTGAATTTTTTTGTTGAATTGCTCTTTTAGATTTGCCTCGCTGCTTTTTGTTGTTGATTCGATCTTATGTCGTTAGTTGGTAATCCAGAAAATAGATTATACAGCAGTTTACCTTTGACTGTCATGGTTGGCTGCCAAATGTAACGGTTGCTCTTCTATAAAAAAATGAAAATATTACACTGCTCAGTTGGATTCGGTGGTTTCAAATCTGTCCGGATATTACGTTTTTTTGAACTGTTTTTTCGAACTGTATTTTTTTTAACTGCAGTTAATTATTTGAGCTGTATTATCCACTACAGTGTAGATTACCATTGCATTACTTGATGCTAAACTATTCCCATCATTTAACCGTTCCGCTTAGCTATTCATTAATTTACTTTGCTCAGAATACAAAAAAAATCAAATGGAAACAAAAATGTTTTCAATAACTCTAACCGTAAATCGAAACGGGATTTAATATTCCAATAAACTGTAGCTTTGTATCTCGGCTGTAACTATGCAAATTTCGGTTTTCTATCTGAACGAATATAGAAAAAGAAACATCTAGTGTGACAACTAAACAACAATAAAACTTTATTCTAACTTTGATGTTAGCAGGTCTTTCCGTTGTTTTCAAGTAGCTCCGATGTCCAACTAGGGTAGGCTTCGTTAAAGCCATTAGAAGAGATTAGAATAAGGCGTTACATAAAACTTAGGAGCGTTGTTTCTCTTTTTCTTAGGAGCGTTGTTTCTCAGAACCAAATTATGAGAATATCAATGTTAATTTTTTTCGCAAGTCGAAGTTAGTTAAAGAGTACAATCACTAAGATGATCTACAGAAAGAAAACACGATTACAAATAATTTAGCGCTCAAACAATTGAACTTCGTTACGCACTCTTCTTCTGTTTAATGAGACAAAATTAAGTAGGTTCAATTGATTTTTGAGTATTTTTGAAGCCAGATTTTATGCTGCCAGTCAAGTGGTTTCAAGTGTCATAATTGCATCTGATTGGTTGCAGATAAGAGTGCCGACAAAATTTGAACTGTTTTCCAGAACTTCGCCTTCTAAAAGTAGATTTGATGTCATAGGAGGTTTCTCAAACATATAGAATCTTTGTCGAATTTTCTGTATCAATATCAGGTAGATTCGAAAAACATTTGTAAGGGTTCCGATCCGATCTGTTCAAGTCGTTTATAACTCATAAAGCAGTTTTGCTGATATTTAAGTAGTTCGAGTTTCAGTTTCAGTTTTACATGATGTATGATAATCACGTACTGATATCAGTTATTAAATCTAAAAATCAACAATGGTGAACAAATCAATTTGGCTGCGATAGAATGTAACATTAGATTTTGCTTGTCATAGAATTCCAACTCCAGTGTTTGAATTGGCCTTGAGGGATTTGTTTATTAGTGAAGCGCAGCCACCACACATTGAATACTTTTGGCATTTCAAGATACGGACGTGTCGTTAGTGTTTTAACAAAAAAGGAATCAAAATTTCTGGTGTGATACGTTATTGAGATACTTTTATTTTTCATGGCACGTGTTATTGGTGCACCTGCCAGTTGGGTATTCAAAGTCTGGCTTTATTTCAGATTGGTTTGTTGAGTCAATTCTAAAACCACGAAGCACACGATATATTCAAAATGATACCTGTACACCGTCATAATAGCATCAGGAGAAGTTTCGCATTGTTCCGCCATCGAATCAAAATGAAATATAAGCATATATAATTCTGCTAAAAATTGTGAACACGTCAATGATCTCTATCTGAAGAGTTTCAACCAGTCGCTATGGGCAATCACTATTTTGGAATTATTAGAGCTTGTCTTAGAGTTGCAAGTATTTGTTTGTTAGTCGCTACGGGTTCTCTTCATTTCTATAAATTGGATGACAATATTAGTTGACTAAGTGTAACAATTTGATCAAAAGGGCGACTTCAACCTAAAGTTAATCTGTAAAAATCATTAAAGAGAACCGTGCAATTTTTTAACGGCAGATTTTAAAATAAGCAAGATCCACATTTTCCCCTCAACTTACATCTTTTCGCTCATTTTTAATTAGAAGTTACTAAGTCCATTACAATGAGTCAGCTGACGTCTCGTTTGAAGCTTCCTGTTTACAAAAAAGAATGTATATTTGCAACCACGACTTGTCTGATCACTGCTGTCACTCTTCACCATAATTATCTTTGAACAAAATTGTGATCGAAATGGCGCCAAATAAAAATTAAATGACGCGACATAATTATTTAATGACTGATGGACTCATTTCGGGCAATTCAGAACTTAAAGGGTTAAGTTAAAATAGCCTTGGTTTGTAAGCCCAAAGTACTAAACCATAGACAAGGTTGATGAATAAAAAAAATTGCCATAACTTTATTATTAGTCAAATTATTTAGGTATCCAGTTGTTTGTCCATTAACACATAATTATTCAAAATGTTAGCAAAATATCTGATTTAACAAAAATATTCAAAATAACAAAAATATATTATCATTTTTGGATAACTATCGAAATATATCAGCAACAAGTCATTAAGTATCATCTGAAACCAATGGATAGTTTCACTAATAGCTCCTCAGATAGCTAATTAGAAGCTTGATTATTTGGACTTTGTCATGAGACTTAAAAAGAACAACAAAGGCTGGAATTCAGGAATTATAAAAATTTGTTCTGGAGCCATAAAAAACAGCGACCTTGACTCAGAAATGATAATGCTTAATCAGTAAACCTGTTAAAAATATAGGTGATCTCTCATTAACTGCACCTTCAAAAGATTACAGGTTTGTCTGTAGCTGAGATTAGACAAAGTAGAAATTTTTTAAAAATGACAGGGCTAAAATACAATCTGAATCATTTCTATCACAAAAATCCGAATCATTTTCGTCTGTCAGATCATAATCGACCTTGCTAATGATGTGCGGCTGTTAACAAAGAAATCGATCCAAATAATTGCGAAAGTTTATTTGGCAAAGGAAAATCTTACTAAATCAGAACTATATAAAGCATTTTTTATAAATATCGATATAAATTAGCAAAAAGCCGCCAAATTATTCGTTCCAGAACATTTTTTCTAAAATGGGAGGCACAAATACTCTTCATCTGAGTAAACAAAAATTTACTACCCGTCAAGTTGAACAAAGTTGGCCAAAGAAACATAATTTGTGCCATTTTTCATGAAAAATAGAAATAATACTTGGTTTTCAAAAATGAGCCAAAGTTTCAGCCAAAAAGAGGCAGTTCAAACAATTCAGCAATTCTCTTTTAACATTAAACGTAAAACATAAAACACTTTCGTTAACAATTAATCCCCATTGTAGCAAAATTCGTCAAAATTTCAGTAAAAATTAAGAAGAATGGAACAAAACAATGCAAGTGAGGCCAACTTTCAAAAACTTTAAAACTGCATAACTCCCCAGAAGACGCGAAATTAAAAAAAAATTATTTTAAATTCTACTCCGAACAAGCTTTCTAATGATACTACTTGCAGCGCTGTACGATGATTATGTCGATCGGCGAAAATTGACCGAACCAAAGAACCCAGTTGAGCATATAGTTCCTCCACTAAAGTGGGTCGGAACATTTATCCAGCTTCCTTATAACATCTATATAGGTTCGACGTTTTTCATCATCTGGTATTTTGAGAAACAATTCCCGTCTTTCTGGGCTGCTGAGCAAGGCTTTTGTGATTTTGCTAAATGAATCCCCATATTCCTCACTTTCCAATGCGATGTCCAGACAGTTTCGTCGCTTACCGTCGATGGGATCGGAAAACTCTTGAAGAAGTTTGCCTATGGGAAACTGATGCCGTAGAATTAATTCAACAATTTTCTGTGTTTTCTCTGGGTTTCTATATGAGCGCGAATCAGTAAGAAATTGTGTCAAAATTGTATGGTTGTTTTTGTATGTCATTTCTAACTCAACACTCAACAGGTTGTATTTGTTCAACAGAACAATAGCCCACCTGACGTTATCCTCAGAGCCACTTTTACATGCTTTGAACAAAATGACACATTGGCCAAAATGTTCGACACTTTTTTCACGATATGCCTTCGCGTGGGCACCCATGTGTATATTCTTCGGTATCTGTAGGTACTTATGGAAAAAGATATCACTTCGGGATGTTGTTGATAGCAGTTCCTTAAGAGGTTCAAAGTTCAATTTCAAAACCGCGCTGTGGAAAACGTTCAATCCATCGTGCCTTTTTAACAACATCTCTTTAGGAAATCCATTGTCCAGTAGAATTTTCAAGCAGTCCCATCTTTCTGAGTTGGACATTCTGCTTTGCATTGCCATGTGAAGCAAGGTCTGTCCGTCGTCATAAACTCTTTTCATTTCGCTAATCAAACAGTTCTGATGTCGCAAAAGCTCAACTGTCTTTTTAAATTTTTCCATTTTAAATTTGGCTACCGGCGACAGTGTAATAAACAAAAGCATGAGATTTTTGTCGTCTTCTGAAGATTCCTTTTTCACTTCCGGGATGTATTTGCTTCCTAGTGCCAAAATCCAGTCATATGTTGCAAAGTCCTCTAAAATTCACCACTTTCGGTCATTGAAGCCAAACAATTAAAATTTTGTGAACGAAAAAACATTGTAAGTCATTGCATTTTGGAGCAACCGCACTTTTTTCAGAAGTTATGAATTCTTTGAAAATTATAAAATCTCTGCACTATGAATTTTGACAGAAGAGGGCAGGCACCAAAGCAAAAAAACTCATTGTTATATACAACAATTGTGATTGAAAAAAACAACCATTTTAATAGATAAGTGCGTAACTTTTTTATAGTTGAGCTCAAAGTTCTGATAATAAGTAGTAAAATTTGCACCGCACACTGATTCAACGATATCTTTTCCAATTTTTTTCCAAAAATATTACATCTGAGAAGTTCAAACAATTTATTTATATTTTGAACATTTAATAGAGCTTACTTCGAAACATGAACAACAAAATTCCCTTGTGATGAGCGGATTCAAATCTCGCAAGAATCTTGCAAGATTACTCCATACTTGCAAGAGTCTTGCAAGATATAAATCCCTGTAAAAAGTTAAAACAGGGTACAAACGTTTTTAAAAAACACCTTCGAAGCAGATTACTGTTGGTTAAACAAAATACAAAACGGAAATTAACGAATTTTGAGCCCAGATTCAAAATCTTGCAAAAATCTTGCAAGAATAATGCATGTTTATAAATTCCAAAAAAAAATCTTGAATGTTTTTGGCAACTAAAACTTGCGGAAAACAAAATGAATTGACTGTTAACAGAAATTCAATGAGCAGAACTGATTCAAATTGACTTTTCGAATACATTTTGAATATGAAATCTCTCCAGAATTTTTCTTGCAAGATTTTGAATTCAAACATACTACTCCAACAAATAACTAGAAACACCTGGAGCAATTATAATTCTTCTTTTACAACATCAAAGTACTCAATAAACGACACTGTTAGTTTAATTTTCTTCTCTTAATTTTTTCATACAAATTTTTTATGGGGAAACTAACAATTTTTCTGTTGATTTTTCACAAAATACAACGCCAAATTAATTGTACCACACAATCTGCCCTCAAAATTTTGTTGCTGCAAAAATCTAACAATTGGAAACAAATTTGAAATTTTAGATGCCTCGGTTAATAAGTTGATTTTGATGCAAATCCGGGAGCTTCTTCATTGAAACTGTTATACTCAATTGCGATGGATGAATCCAATTGAGTTGCAAATGCTTTATTACAAATCGAAGTGGGCAATTGCGCCGCAAGTGGCGAGCCAATTACTTATATCTGAGTTGCTAATATCTACAATGGTCAATCGCGGTGCGATTGGCACTTGTCAAAATTACTGAGCCTAATTGAGAAGCGTTCTGCAAGATTTAAATTAAACTGAAATCTTGCGTTGCAAATGGGAGACTGAAAGTTTAAGTGATTACAAGTTAAGAAAAAGGTTTGTTCAACTCAATCACGAACAAGGAAGTAACTTTAAGATTTGTTTATAGTATGAACAAATGAATTTCCTGCATAGACAGAGTGAACAGACATTACTTTACTAAAAATGGGTGGAAGTAAACTTAACTGAAGTAAGAACAGCACTTGCCCTTCAAATGGAACTAAATAATGTAATTTGCACTAAATACGGACATCGATATGTGAGGGGTATCCATTGCCGTATGACATTTCCCCCTGTTTGAGAGAAAATAAAGTTAATAATTAAAATCAGAAAATTAGTAATTATTCACCGGTTACTAAATAATAAAATATTAAAAAATAAATAAAATATAAGACTTTATGAAGTTTGATGATGTTTATCCTGTATCAGAATTTTCTTCATTTTCTGCTTGGAGTACAGTCATCTCCCTAGGCAAATTTTGAGGGTTCTCTGTCCATTTTGTTGAACTTCTTGAAGAAGTTCCTCCAATGTCCTGACACTCATTTTCAGAGTAACCTTCGGTATTCCTGACTTTTTCTACGATAGTTTGAGACGTCTTCTTTTTCAGCGTTCGCTTACTTTTTCGTACCGAAGAGGTGTTCGAATCAGAGGTATCGCTAATTGTAAGCTGTCTCTTGCTTGACTTTCTCAGAATAGGCGTTGGTGGTTTTGATGAAGCCATTCGCGTCGCAGATGGGCCAGGTGCATCAGAGTTGGTCGATTGTGGCGCGTATGGGGAAATTGGACTTAATTGAAGAATTTGTGTTAATTCTGGCCGATTAATAAAAGCTTCATCCTTCATCGTGTTTTGGGTTTCTCTTCGGGATTCTCATTTTCAGGGATTTGGCTACATTACTCGCGGAGGAAATACACGACCTGCCTGACGAAACTACACTAACATCGTCAGACTGTTTTCGGTTTCGCTATTTATTTTCTTATTTCCTGTATTTTTTTCTTATCAGATCCCGCTTATGTTTATAAATTTTCTGTTCAATAGTCTTCTCGTTTATCTTTTTCGGCCGTCTTTCGATATATTGTGTTAGATCAGCGTCCCGTTCCGCACGCGTACCGAATTTTGCAATGTCAGATTTTCTGACTCGCACCTCCTGTCTGTTCAGCTCCTTAATTACACTTGTTGTAGGGCTTACTTTGCAAACTGTGCTCCCAGTTGCCAGTACTTCGTATAAACCATCCAAGTTCTTCTTTTGTCTTTGGTTCTCGTGGAGTTTTCGAGCCAGGTTTACTTGGATGCTGGGTTCTGAGCAGAGAATTGGTCTGGAAATTCCCTCCGACTTAATCAGTCGTTGTTCCCCGTCGTTTCTTTTCTCTTGCTCAGCTGTGGCTCTAGAACTCGGGGCACAAATGACGCGTTCGATTTCTGTGTCCGAACAGAGGGCCGTGTCTGACCATTGTTCCTCTGACAGATATGATCGACCCGGAATCGTATCTTCGTCTAAATAATATTTAATTATTGCATTATAATTAAGATTTTTACTATTAGATTTAGTAGTGATATTTGATATAGGTGTGTTACATTTCCTACCAAAGTGTGCCCCAAATTGTGTGGTGTTCAATGTTTTTTGTTTTGATATTCTTAGTCGTTGTATTATTGCTTTAAGTGAATTTTCTATGTCAAATTTTTTATTTAATTGAGATTTCATGCAAGATAATTGACGTTTAATTGTTTGAATAATACGTTCTACTAGCCCAATTGCTCTGTGATCATTTGCTGGTGCATAAATAGGTGTAATATTATTTTTTGTGCAGAATTTTTTGAACTTTTTTCCTGTAAAACATCTAGCTTGATCTAATCTAATAGTTCTAGGTACTCCGTGGTGATATATATATATATATATATATATATATATATATATTTATTTCAAAATTTGATTACATTTGGGCCTGAAGCGTTATTTACTATTTCTGCTGTGGGGTATTTTCAATATCTATCTATACTTGTGATAAATTTTTGTTCTATGCCTTTTTCGTTCAAAATTGGACCTCCAAAGTCTATTTGTATTTCATCATTTGGTTCACTACATTTTGGTAGAGGCGTCCATTTGCGGTGCGTAATCACTGATTTAAGGTTCTTATCAATCTCCGTGCAGGCTTTGCACTCAGTGCCAGTATATCTCTATGTATGTATGGCCACCAAATGTTCTGTGCGAGAGATAGCATGGCAAAACTCCCGGGATGTGTAGAATGGATATCCTCCAATACGGCGTCTTTAATTGCCTTTGGGATGGCTATCCGCTCATCCAAACACACACAGCCATGCTTGAAACTCAAGTCCCGCCAATATGAAAAGAGATAGGGACTTATCTCTTGCAGTCTGTCTGGATCATTTCGAATGAAACAATCCCTCAGCTCCTTGAGGATTGCACCTTTGCCTGTCAAGATGGCCAGGATCTTCTTGCTGAAGACTTTGTTCAGAGCCTCGGTGAACAATATATCATCTGTTTCCTCAATCATGCTGCCAGTAGAAGTTTCAGTGTTGGAGGTAGTGTTGGTTACGGGCGTAGATGGGGTGGTATCCGAAAACGTCACCCTTGCTTTGGTTGGTGTTGATTTCGATGGGGTAGTTTTGGCCTTCGACATTTTACTAATAGAGTTGACTGAATTATCCAAGAGGGAGAATTTATTTTGTTTACTGTGGAGTTATTTGTAGGTTAAATTTGGGCCAAAAGCGAGTGATTCTTGTGCAAGTGGTATTTATACTTTGGAATATTTGTTTTCGCCCTAAATTTAGCGTTATTAGGTGGATTATTTGACTTAATACCATTAATGGGCTTTATTGGGGATAATTGTTCAGAGTGTTCACATTCTTCACTGTCTGGCATTTGCACCTCTTTTGCAGCAATTTTGTTAATGCAATGTGAATGATTAACTTTACAGTTATTTGGTGCCAATTGGAATTTTGTAACTTTATGTGGAATTTGCGATGCAAATGGATGTTCAAAATAATGATTAGTTTTAGAATTAGTAAGTTTTAATTGTGTCACGAATGGTGTTTTCGGTAGTAAAGGGAGTGATTGCGATGCAAATGCTTAATTGCGTATAGGTGAATTAGTATTCGGTAATGTAGGCTGTTGCGGCGAAAATGGCCGTTTTAACTTGTGTGAAGGCCAATTTGACTTTAATATGCTATTAAATTTTTTTAGTTGCATTTTGTTTATTTGTAATCAGGTATTTCATAGAATCACGAATTTTTGAGATTGTTGCTGCAACAAAGTGTTCGTCATATGTAGATATCTTTTTAGCTCTCGCATATGGATTCCTTGAGATGTAGTCAACGAGATCCATTTTTGCACCTGACATATGTTCTATTGTGAAGTTGTACGGAAGTAGTCTGTCTATCCATCGTGATAACCGGCTTTTATACGATTTGTTTGATCTGTGCTCTTTGAGTATGGACAGTAGAGCTCTATGGTCTGTTACTACTGTAAAATTTTTACCGTACAAATAGTATTTAAAACAGTCAATTGACCAAACTATTCCCAATAATTCCAATTCATTAACACTATAGCGTTCCTCTGTTTAATTGAGGAATCGTGATGCGAATTCCATTGGTTTCCAACCGTCTGGTGTAATTTGCTCCAATGCGGCTCCCAGTCCGGAACGAGAGGCATCACATTTCACTAGAACATCAAGTTTTGGGTTATAGTGGCTATTTTCTGTACTATTTGCAATTTTTTCTTTGATCAGATTGAAATTTTTTGTGTGTTCTTCTGTCCAGCTAAACTTTACTAATTTTTTGAGAAGTGGTCGAAGTGGGTGACATAATTGTGCAAGATGTGGTATGAATTTACCAATATAGTGTACTGAACCTAAGAATGATCTAAGGCGTTTTAGTGTCGTTGGTGGTGGTATTGTTAATATTGCTGCTGTTTTACTTTCTAGGGGTGAAATTTCAGTTTGTGTAAACTTATAGTCTAGCCATTCAATTTCAGTTTTTGCAAAATGACATTTCTGAAGAATAATTCTGAGATTATTGTCATCTAGCTTTTTTAAGCATTTGAAAACATATGCCAAATGATCTGCTTCAGTGCCGGTACTGACGATTATGATATCGTCCAAGAAACAATACGTGTTTTATAGACCTATAAGTGTATAGTCCATAGCTTTCTGAAATTCTGCCGGCATATCTGTAAGACCATAGAAACCAGTTTTGAATCTATATGTACCAGTAGATTCTCCACAGATAATGTTAATATTACAGTGTTTTGCTGTGTCGTGGTGTAATTTTAATTGGCTATAGGCATACTTTAAGTGTAATTTGGTGAAACACGCGTGTTGACCATTTTGTGTGTTGGTAAGGTGCTGTGATTTTGTATCAATTAGCATATCAATATTAGGCATTTGATTTTTATTTTTATGTATGGCTTTATTTAGTACTTTGGAATCTAATGCGAGTTTTATTGATTTATCTTTCTTTACTGTGATAACGATCGGAGAAATGAAATGTACGTCTGAGCAACTAGATATTTTTTTGATATGACCTTCAGTTTGTAATCTTTCTAATTCCACCGACACTCTAGGTTGTAGATTTATCGGAACACGTCGACCTTTTTGATGCTTTGCTGTAAGCTTTTGATGAAACTTTGATTTCGCTACATGTGTTTTGGACAAACCAATTCTTGATACTAAATGAGGAAATTGCGTCGCGATTGTCTCTTTAATTTTACATGTAGAAGTATTAATGTTATTAACGCATTTACCTTTTTCTGGTTGTTGTTGTACCACCGCAAGTCCCAGAGTTTTGAAAAGATCCCTCTCGATTATGTTTCTGTGTCCATCTACCACAGTCAACATTGTTGCTCTATCTTTCCACTGATTGTAGGTTATTGTGGTTTCCAAATGTCCAAGAACTTTTATGGGTTCATTTGAAAAATTTTCAAGTTTCTTTTTTCTTTCGTGTCTGTCCACTTAGCAGATTTTGTGGTTTGGAAGATTTTGTCTGCCAAAGTTTCCGTTATGATGCTAACTGCACTTTCAGAGTCGATCATTGCGAGCATCCTAATTTTCCCCAGTTGTACCTCTACATTTAGTGGTTCCAGTTGATGTACCGAGTCAGACGAAATCACCGCCACGTAATCATCCGATCGCTGTCGTAGTTTGAATCATACACCTGTTCAAACAGTTGTTGGTAGCTTGTTATGTAATTGACAGATTCTTCATTATCACTCTTTTCGGGAGACTGGTCAATTTGATTGACGTTCGTTTG
This sequence comes from Convolutriloba macropyga, assembly GCF_964194025.1. NCBI lineage: Eukaryota > Metazoa > Xenacoelomorpha > Acoela > Convolutidae > Convolutriloba > Convolutriloba macropyga. The sequence goes on along the minus strand of NC_134471.1, from coordinate 59,119,155 downwards.
TTGGGCTTTCTGTTTTTGTCCCTGTGACTTTTTCGGTTTGCGACTTTTTCTTGCGAAATGGCCAATTTTGCCACAATTATTGCATTTTTTTCCATTTGCGGGGCAAATCTGTTTATGATTATGGCTCCAACGAAGGCCACAATTCATACAAGTGCTTTTGTATTGGTATTTCTGAGGTACAGTTGCTTATCGCAAGAAATCTCGCTTGGTTTGTTGAGCATTCGCGTTGCGATTGCGTATTTGGTGATTGTTGATTAAATTCACAGAGTTTGAGCCTGACATCAAATTCTGGTTTATCTTTTGTTGATTCTGCGCTCCCATCTCCATTTGTATAGCTATCTCCAATGCTTTGGATGGCTCGACTGTTTCTTTCAACAGTTCTTTTTGAGTCTCATGATCAATCAGATTTAATATGAATGCATCGCGAATCAGGGTAGTTTCTTCACTACCTAGGGTAGAATTTTCTGCTAATTCTATGAGACGACCATAGAAACTTTCAACAGACTCTCTTTTTTGCTGCGTACAGGAATAGAAAACAAAGCGATCATAAGTTATATTACGAAATTTCGTGAAAGAATCCTCCATTACCTGCCACAATTCTTTGAAAAGTTGTTTCTCTATTTGGAAGTGGGGGTGTTTACTCCTGAAAAATCGTCGTCCCTCCGTTCCAATACTCAAGTACATCAACGATATCGTATTTCGTTCGCAAATTCCCCACGGTTTATCTCCACACAAAATCCCAATCTCACCAACCTTTTTACAGGAATTATGCCAGTTTACTTTCAATTGTTGATTACGGACTTTCCGTTCTCTTTCCGTCGCTTGTGTATGGTTTTCTACTGGTTCTCCATAAGTTGGTTCAGTCGGGTAATTTACTGTTGATGGAGGATCGTTTAACAGATTGCCTAATTGAATTCCCTCTTTAGCTAATAGAGCCAATTTCCACTGTTGTGTCCATTTGTCCCACGTCAGAGGAGATGTTGCTGTCGGCGTTTCCCAAAATGCTCTATGTGAAGTGGTGTCTTCTTAGAGTCCGCTGCTGACTGCGCCATGTTATACTCAATTGCGATGGAAGGATCTAATTGAGTTGCGAATGCTTTATTAGAAATCGAAGTGGGCAATTGCGCCGCAAGTGGCGAGCCAATTACTTATATCTGAGTTGCTAATATCTAGAATGGTCAATCGCGGTGCGATTGGCACTTGTCAAAATTACTGAGCTTAATTGAGAAGCGTTTTGCAAGATTTAAATTAAATTGAATTCTGGCGTTGCAAATGGGAGACTGAAAGTTTAAGTGATTACAAATTAAGAAAAAGGTTTGTTCAACTCAATCACGAACAAGGAAGTAACTTTAGGATTTGTTTATAGTATGAACAAATGAATTTCCTGCATAGACAGTATGAACAGACATTACTTTACTAAAAATGGGAGGAAGCAAATTTAACTGAAGCGAAGTAAGAACAGCACTTGCCCTTCAAATGGAAATAAATAATGTAATTTGTGCTAAATACGGACATGGATATGTGAACGGTATCCATTGCCGTACGACAGAAACCAAAAATTTGCCGCATGTTTCTTGTCATTGCAGTAATGTTGTTATACTTTTATTCAAAAAACCTTCAACACATCAGATAAACAGGGGAAATGACTTAAAAAATGGCTTCTAGGTTGTAATGCACTTCTTTCACTTGTAAACTTTCAAACAAAAAAGTTAATTGTTCACAAGCAAGTGACAACGAATTGCGTAATTTTTTTTAAAATGTAAAAGTTAGTTCTCTTTAGACACGAAAAGCTTATATATCGGAGAGTAACAGTTTGATGAAAAGTTTTCGATTTTTGTTTCTATAATTCCAAAAAACAGCACCAAAAAAACGTCACTGTTCAAGCTCTAAATTATTCTGCAAGGGTTTTTTTCATTTGTAGCAGCTGTATAGATCGTGATCAATTCCTGGTTCTTCAAAAAAGAACTTTTTTTTAGACTAAAAAACAACAGAATTGGCCGCTTTTTTTCTGCTATAAATTGTTATATAAGCATTAGAGCACTCTTTCAAACAGGAGATGTTATTCAACAGGAACAATACCTTGCCATGTATAAAGAAAATTTAGCAGTTTTTTTCTAATCGCAAAGTTTTTTGTTGATTATATGATATTGATGATGACAAAAAAAATCGCCTTTTGGTATATGTATTGGCAATTTCGAACAAAATCAAATGTCTTACAATTTCAAAATCAACCTTCTAACTTCAAAATTCGCCGATCATTTTTGTATCGAATTTCTTCTAATTTTTTACTTAGTTCTCTTGTATTGGAAATTGAGTGTTAGATATTGTTCTTCACATTTTCATGGTTCTTTTGCCCTAAATAACTCTACAAACTTCAACCTCATTTTTTAGAATCTGCTCTCATCAAAAAATTTTCTTGCTAATGCTAACCAAATTTATGGACTGCCAAACGTTCAGATTCCATGCAAATCGAAAAATTTTTTCAAAACAAAATTTTTGGTGAACTGCTAACGTTCTTCTGCGATAGAGTCCTCTTTTCACATGCAGTAGCTTGAACCTTCGAAGTGAACAACCAAACGTGTTTCAGTGCTTCAGTTTTAAATTGTTCAGATGTTCTGTCATCATAGTCTAACTGATAAAACTTTTTGTTTATGAGCGCGGATGAGGTTGTGCATTTTGTTTTTATAACTTGCAAATTTTTGCAGCTATTGACAAACCGTCCCAAGCAATCAAAAATCTACTCATGAAACAGTTTTACTAAACAGACCTTAAGCAGTTCCTTTGCAAGTTTTTTTTTATAATTTCAACAAGAAAAGCTTCTTACTCTACGGGAAACAAACAGAGGCCGATCTTTTTTGTTGTTTTTGTTGGTGATTCATAAACTAACTCAACAACTTACACAGGCAAAAAAAATATAATAACTAGGATAATTGATTTCTCAACTGCTCATTTAAAATGGTTTTTATGAAGGACTTGTGTAATTTTTTGCCTAAAAGCAATTTACCAAACTGTTTTGAAACACAAAAATTTTGGCAGAAACATTAATTTCAATTGACGTTGTGTGTTATATAACTATTTACACCGTCTTTTGGTTTAAAAAATCTCTCCAATAAGGTTTTTCTAGAGCAACACAGTCGAATCTTTTGGCAAAGAGTCAAAATAAACCGAATTACTAAATAAGGAATTTGACGAATTCCCTCTTCAACCTCCACAATGGTTTCATTAATTGAGGTCTCATCTAAGTCGTCCCAAGCTCCTCATTGGTTTTTGTTTTTGTCCAATAAATGATATGAAATAATGGCTTCTAGGTTGTAATGCACTTTTATCACTGGTAAATTTTCAAACAAAAAGAGTAAATTGTTCACGAGCAAGTGACGACGAAATGCGCAAATTTTCATATAACATGTACCATGTTATAACATGTAACATGTCATTTTCCTCTCATCAAACTCTGTAGTCACAATAAATTTAAGTGAATCTTTTTGCGTTGAGTTTGTTCTCTTTATACTTTTTTTAACATGTAAAAGTTAGTTCTCTTTAGACACGAAATGCTTATCTGTCGGTAATTAACAAATTGAAGAAATTGTTTCAACGTTTTTACTACAATTCCAAAATACAGCACCAAAAAAACGTCAGCGTTCACGGTCTAAATTATTCTTCAGTGGTTTTTTCATTAATAGCCGCTGTATAGATGACCTTGATAAATTCCTAGTTTTTCAAGAAAAAGAAATTTTTTAGATAGATGAAAAACAGAAATGGCCGCTTTTTTCTGCTATAGATTGTTATATAAGCACTAGAGCAGTCCTTCAACTGGCAATTGTTTTTAAACAGGAATAATACCTTATCATGCATAAAGAAAATTTTGCAGTTTTTTTTCTAATCGCAAAAAACGAAGAAGAATTTTGTTGTTTATATGATATTGATGATGACGAAAAAATATTCGTTTTTTGCTATATGTATTGGCCATTTCGAACATAATCAAATGTCTTACAACTTCAAAATCAACCTTCTAACTTCAAAATTGATCGAACATTTTTGTATCAAATTTCTTCTAATTTTTTACGTATTTCTTCTAATCTACTCATTGAAGTCTATTGGATATTGAGTGTTAGATATTGTTCTTCATGTTTTTATGGTTTTGTTACCTAAATAACACTACAAATTTCAACATAAATAGTTCTCATCTGCTCTTAACAAAAAATTTTCTAGTAAATGTTTACCAGTTTTATGGATGGCCAGGGTGAACGTTCAGATTCCAAGCTAGTCGAAAAACATTTCAGAACAAAATTTTTGGCGAACTGCTAAAGTTTTTCTGCCATAGAGTCTTCTTTTCACATGCAGTAGCTTGAACCTCAAAACTGAACAACGAAACGTATTTCAATGCTTCATTTTTGAATTGTTCAGCTGTTGTGTCATCATAGCCTAATTCAAAAAACTTTTGTTTATGAGTGGGAATGAGGGAGTGCATTTTGATTTTATAATTTGCAAATTTTTGCAGCCATTGACAAACTGTCCCGAGCAATCAAAAATCTACTCATGAAACTGCATTGCTAAACAGACCTTATGCGGTTCTTTTGCAAGTTTTTTTTTATAATTTCAACAAGAAAAGCTTCTCACTCTACGGGAAACAAACAGAGGCCGATCTTTTTTGTTGTTTTTGTTGGTGATTCATAAACTAAATCAACAACTTACACAGGCAAAATTAAAAATTTAAATTTACTAGGATAATTGATTTCTCAATTGCTCATTTATTATTGCTTTTATGAAGGGCTTGTGTAATATTTTTCCTAAAAGCAATTTTCCAAACTGTTTTGAAACACAGAAGTTTTGGCAAAAACGTAAATTTTTAATTAACGTTGTGTGTTATATATTTGTTTACACAGTCTTTTGGTTGAAAACTTCTCTCCAATAGGGTTGTTCAATAGCAACACAGTTAAATCTTTTGGCAAAGATTCAAAATAATTAGAATTACTAAGTAAGGAATTTGACGAAGTCCCTCTTTAACCTGCACAATTTTTTCAGTAATTGAAGTCTCATCTAAGTCGTTCCAAGGGTCTCATTGGTTTTCTTTTCGTCCAATAAAGATATGAACCAATATCGTAACTTTCAGTTTTGCTATTTCACTCGAAATTGATCTGGATGAAAAATCTAAACTATGAAGAAATTTTTTGACGTATCTGCTGAATTTTACTCAAGACTATGCAATTGATCGATCAAAAACTTATTTAGATGATGTTGAGTATTTTTAATCTCTTTGAACTAAGGAAAGTGGTCAATTAAAGAAACTGATAAAACTGAAATGAAGGAACAAAATGTTTTTCCTTTATTTGAACCAACCGCCTTTTTTACCGTCATTATTCCAAATTTTCGCTCGCAAATTGCTCCTAAAATGCCACTGTTAATTTCTTGAAGGCTCTCCAGTTTTTGATGCAACATAGTGCTAGAGAACTTTCAATTTTGCAGAATCAAAGGGCTTCTTAATGTGTTCAACAATTACTTTCGTAGGGTATCTAACTTTTCTATCTTTTCCTATTCTGGTAGACAATTAAGATAGATAATCAGATAATATAAAAAAAGTAGATGAGCGGGATCAGGACATTATGTGCAAACCACATTACCGAGGCTAAATTTCTTGGTTCATTGTATCCTAACAGATCAACTGTCTAAATTACACAAGAAGACGTGAAAACTATTACGTAAAATTACACTATTATTTTTTTGAAGATTAAAATTAGAATGAGTTATCAGCTTTTATTAGATAAACAGAGAACTTGTTAGCCATCTCAAAATTTATATGAGCAAAGGCCGAATTTTTAACGTATTTTATCCTAGTAGTTTTTCGAACTTTTGACTTGTTGGAAAGGATTATTTAAATATTCAAACCGAAAGTGACTCTATTTTAAGTTATATTCACAATAATTAGTTCAAAGCCGTTCAGAAAAAAGTTTAGTACCGTTTTCTTAAAAGCATGTGGTCTATTTCAAAAAACTATACAAAATACTAAGAAATTATATTTACAGTCCCAATGTCACAACTTAACGAGAACAAGCGAGCAATTGCATACTTTTCTTATGTGGAATCCAAAAAACAACAGAAACAAAGGAAGCAAAAAAACTTAAACTTATGAATGTCCCCTAATTTCTTCCAATTTTTTTATCTCAATTTTTTTTACCGAATGTGTTTTTCGATATTTGATGGGTTTCTGTTTTTTCAATCTGCAGTTTTATAGTGTATTTTTGCTACATATCTCACTCGCATCTCTTAGTTCGTAGTAGAACTGGAAATCTTAGAGAATGAATAAAAACATTTATAAGTTTTCAGTACTACACATTGCCAAAAATGGGGAAAAACGATAACTATGATTAAATAAGCATTACAAAACAAATTATGTTTATGTTTTTACATCGAACAAAAAAGTTATTTCATATTATTTTTTATTTGAATTTTTTAGACTCGATTCTTATTTAAACTTTGAAGCGTGAATTGGCGACAAAAATGAAGAAATGCGTACATTTGAAACCTTAACATTCACTCGACAAAAAGTTTGACAAGGTCTCTTCAACAGTTTTTCCAGTTTTCTAAGAATAATAGAGAGTAATAAAGAAAACAATCATATGGATGAACCGTCAAGAATTGGGCTAGTTTTGATTGTTTAGAGGCCAAAGGGAACCGGCTGAGGGTAGAGAAGTTACGTGTTTAAGACGGCCAGTCTTCGAGTATGGGCGGCTAAAAAAATAAATGAGAGATTAGGGCTTCCAAGGGGGATAAATATCACCTACTCATGCACAGTTTTGCCTCCCCTACATTTAAGCCCCCCATTACCCACTAAAAAGATGTGATCGCTTTTTTTACTTCTGGCATTCATAGTCAAACTCATATACCAATTTTTGCTTCATTTGAATAACTCCTCGGTCCAATTAAAACATTTTTAATGAAAAAGACAACAGCGAAAATATTTTAAAAACCAAATGATTTTCTACATACCCCATATCTTGTGCCCTTCTCTTCATGTGCTATGTTTACCATATATATAATTAATGCCTTTTGTTTCCTGTGTGCTGTTTTTATTAGTGATTCTGGCCCATCCGGGACCTTTTTAAATTCTAGCTATCCAAGTCTCTAATTTTTCTTAGTATGAAAGATTATTCGCCTCATGAGCAAACAAATTTTCTTGTGTTCTGAGATGGTTAAGAGACCTCCAGAACAAGTTATAACACCTCTACTAATTGTTTTATGACTGTGGCGTCGTTATCAGTTGGTAACTATTGAACATGAAAAACTTGTAGTCCTAGAACTTTCATTTATAAAAAATTTGTTATCCTAGAACTTTTATTTATGAAAAAAGTGTTATCCTAGAACTTTCCATATTATGGAAAAGTTGTAACCATAGAACTTTCCTATTAGGATAAAGAAGATATTAGTCATAGAACTTTCTTTTATGATAAAGTTGTAACGATAGAACTTTCCTTAATGGGAAAGTTGTATCCCTACCAAATTCGTACAACTTTTTTCGTCTACGACATTAAGAATCCATAAGAGGAAAGTTTTAGAATAACAACTTTTGGTTTACCCGGTTTATTTAATTATTGAAGGCAAAAATGAACCAAATCCTTAATATTGAAACCTTAACATTCACTCGATAAAAAGTTTGACAAGGTCTCTTTAACAACATTTCCAGTTTTTCAAGAATCTTCCAATGATATCATGTTTTATCTTCTCACAGAAGATGTAGACTGGCCAAAATTGGCTTACCAAGGAAAAGTATTACCGGTGTGTAACCCCAAAATAAATTTGGAGAATCGGAAGAAACTCCAAGTTGCCAAAGTTTCTAGTTTTCGATCCAAAAAAGTTTCTCGGAACTCAGTTCGGACTTCTGGGAGCATGCGGATTGAAACAGTTTGCCATTGCTTGTCTACTTTCAATTTAATCGCCTTTCGATGTCAAGCTCGAATTGATGTTTTTCTGCGAACTAAAGCGGCACAAAACGGAAAAGATCCAAGAAAAACTAATTTATGCAATGGGTCTTTTTGTAATTAAGTTGTGAAGAATTCATCAAACTACCGTGACTCCAAAATCAATTTTACCGGCTTTTTCGCAACACTGCTTTCATAAAATCTTTAATTTTCTATGAATTTCATTACCTGTGTCACAGACTACCACTCCTTTTTCTCGTTGAGCTTCTTTGATTAGCTCCGGCCATTCAAGGGCAAACACTCTTTGAAAATATTTTTTCGGTGATGCATCGTTTAAAAGATGGCCAATGCTCTCAAAATTATTGCGACTCGCGGCTAAGTTAGATGCTGAATCTATGGAGAAATTTGGTGGAAATAGCTGTCGATAAATCGAATCCCTACGAGCTGGAAGCCCCTCCAGATATTTTTGCAAATAAGATCGTTCACCGGCAATTCGTCTGTTTAGAACGAAAGCAACTTCGTATTGAGCTCTGCTAACAGCCAGGTTGATGATATAGAGAGAGCGGTGGTATATTTGTTTCAAATCCAGAACAATAAGGACCGATTGAGCTTCTATTCCAGTGAAGCTGAACTGCTCTTCGTCCCAGTGACCTAGCTGAGAAACAATTACGTCCATTGCCGATAATTTTCTAAACACACTACGAACTTTCTCAGAAATAACCCAATTGTAGTCGTCAGTAAATACTATAATTAATCGGTTCTCCCTCATCGATGAGTTTAATAGCTCGGGCTCAATATCCATGAACTCAATTTTGTTGAACGTTTGACTGGAAATTGGTATTTTCAGTTGATCTGATCGGAAACAGCCATTTGTTTTCAATGCACTCCCATCTACAGGTTGCAGATGCTCAACAAAAGACTTAGAAACACGACAAATGTGAAAAGCGCTTCGGTAGCAGACAGTAAGTTTAACTTCTTTGAATTTTGCTCGATTTGGTTCATTTAATGAGCCAACAGTTCTTTGTCCGGCTTCAATAACCGCAGCCCAGCAGCATAGACACTTCTCAAAAACATCCTCACAGCGTTTACTCGTAATTGTTTTGCTGAAGTGAGTGTCAATGTAGAGTTCGTCTATTAGAATGACGGTTGACTTGTACTGTGATTCATCCAAACTGAAATATGCTAGTCACAAAAGTTCACATCCTTAATTTGCCGCTGATAAAAATAAAAAGAGACAATTTAGATGAGCTATACCGATAATTTCGAGATTCTCTCTCTCAATCTCTCTCTCAAAAGACAACCGCGCCTTTTACGCAAAATTTCACACTTATTTTCACTTATTTTTTAAAAACTGTAGGTTACTATGTGGTTAAAATTGAGAAAGCTCAGCAAAGCTCTTGTAGAATCCTCAGACGCACTAAGGAAAATTTATGAAAATTTTATTGCGAGTTAATGACAATATCTTGTAAATTTCTCTTTTAATGAGTTCTGTGAAACCACCGCTCAAAAAATGTGACCTTACAACTGACCTTGCAAACGAATTGCATGACTATTTCAACCATTGATATTAATTTACACAGAGCAAACGCCATCATTTTTCTCGTTTTTTAGTAGTTTATTCAATTTTTCGAAACTTTATCTTTAATATATCTATGCCTTATGCGACAGATAACAAACTGGCGTCCAAATAAGTGAGAATTTAATACTGATATCAAGCTATCTTTCTATCTTTCTGCAATTCAAGCTCTGCGTCGAACGCGAGCGTCCAAGGCTCTGCGCTTTATTAACTTCTGGCTTCACAGATTTAATTTTAACATATACCTAGTTGCGATTTTGTAAATTAACATATTAACTGACATTTTTGCAGTGATTACATTTTTCTGAAGAAAGTCTCAAAGAAAACAAAGTGCTTGCGATTAGAAACGTTAGTTTCCATTTTTGAAAAATATAGTGCACTACTACTTTTCATCAGAGCTGTTTTGTGCAATGTTTTTAGATGAGTTTTCCTATTACACTTATATTAACTGTAATTTCAAAAATTGAATACCGATTTGCCGAAAATTTTGACAACGAAGACTTTTTCGATCTTATAATTAGTTGTTATTGGAAATTCAATTCTGACGCTTTCGAAATTTGAGTCCCGACGCTTTTCTGGCATCAATAAACAGTTATTTCTACAACAAGTACACTTTGGTACCAGAAAGCTCGGTACAGCACGATTTGTGCTCTTCAGCATAAACTTTGTTCAAAACGCTTGATTTGAGCTAAGGCGTGAAAAAATGCAGAAGTCTTTAAGTTTTGTTCTGCGCTTACTCAGAGACGATGGTTAAACTGATTTCTTCCCTTGCTGTTTGCCATGTTTTTGCTATTTGAATTGTCTAATTTGCTTGGACAAAAAACAAACAAAAATCAGTTCTAGATCAAAATTTAGCAAACAGCATGAATACAAACAATACCAAAACGGTAACAGGCTCCAGGTGTACCCAGCGAAGGAATTCTTCGAGTTCCTCGGAGAAATTGAACGAGATATTTAAAAAAACAACAAAATCAAAATCGGACACGCGATTACATATGTTATAGGGTGTAATCACATGTATGCAAACTGTTTGTCAGATTTTCAAGAAGAAAAGCACTAGTTTACACGGAAACTGTGAAATATTACGAAGAATTAAGATTTAAGGCCTTATTTTTCAACAAAATATAACTTTTGTGGATAAAATGTAAGCTGTTGACAATTTCTTCAACAAAAAAGAGCATGAGGTACCTAAACAGACAGCAAAGGGACCCCCAATATGAATCCAATCAATAAATTATGGGCAATTCCGAGGCAACAATTACAAAAAAGAGAGTTCTTTGGGAAAAAATGGTTTGAGAATTCAATCAGATGTCGTAAGAAACTTGAACGAAAACTATACAAACCGTCTGATTGATATTTAAAAAAAACTAAAAACCATTGTGAAAAACTAGAGAACTGATTCTCTAGTTTTTTCTTTATATACGAACTGCTCTGAATATATCGGTCTCTTGGTTATTTAAGATGCTTGTAGTTTGTTCCATTGTCTCAGCTCTATACCACAAATATACCAAAGGTCACTACAGGCCATAATTTGTACAGCATTTTTGCTGTGATTATATGATTGGATGTGAAAAAAGGCGCGGAACGAAGGCCAGTCTGTAAAACTGCTTCAAAACTGCTAAAATAATGGCGCGCAACAAATGACGCACAACCTCCAGCCTATTTTAAAACTCAACTTTATTTTTGCATCCTGTTAATGGAATTTTGACATACGGCCTAAATTTCAGCACTTACTTTAAGTCAGCATCAAAATCTTTGATTTCCATCTTTTCAGCTTGATCAGCTCGCCATCCTTGTATTTCAGTTTGAAGCCATTTGATGAAAGGTCGTTTGTTCTGACTAAGAAGAAATATGACCCGTTTCACTTGCGACGAAGCGCACATCCTCACTGCCTTTTCTAACAACATGCAGGTTTTTCCAGTTCCTGGGAAACCACGTAATACAAGGTGTGTGTTACCTGTGTCCGTTAAAATTTTTTTCTGCTGGGGGCTTAGTGTGTAATGCCAAATTTCTGCGGTCTTTTCATTTAAAATTTTTGTAGTTGACTTGTAACGCTCGTCAATTCCGATTGGTTGTTCCGGAATGTCTGGAAACTCATTCAAGACTTTCAATTGTCCGACACAACACAAACTTGAGAAGTATTGGAGGAAATCGTAGCTAGTTTCGCTAACAATGGGAAGTTCTTTGTGGAATATTGCGTTGAAATTCAGCTGTTGTAATAAAATTGAGTAATTATTGCTATTGTCTGGCAAATAGTGCTCGAAATCCAATTGACCAAACTGTTCGTAATTGAGTTGGAAAAATTGAAGCTGGTCTTTGACATTTAATGTCTGATTTGTTGGCATTAAGAAACGTATTTTTTGTAGGCTGTTTTTGTTCTGCAACAACAATTGGCCCAATTTATATACCGGTTTGTTTTCAGTTTGCTTAGGCTCTCGTTGATTTTTTTGGGTAACATGAAGAGCCGCGTGAATTGTTTTGTAAAAATCTTGAGCTCGAATGTTTGGAAAATAAATAACAACTTGAACATATGTGTCCCAAAAATCGAGGAAAACAGTTTCAATGTCTTGATTGTAGATTTTGCAGAAGAGGGAGCAAGCTGAATAAGCAAAAATGCTAAGTGACGGTATAATTTTTTCCAGACACTGTTCTATTTTATTGAAGATTGTAAAATCTGGGCTGAAGAAATCGTTATTTTTTCTGCCCCAAAGACCGATTTCAAACACAGTGAACAGACTTCTGTTGATGTACAACCAGTCTAGCTGGAAGGATTTAGGTTTAAATGACTTTGGTGCCAACAAGGCTTGTAATTTCTCCTGAGAGAAACTCTTTAATAAAATTCCGAACTGATGCTGCAATTGAGGCAGCAGGCTATCTTGCATGCAGGCGACCTCGCCCATGAAAGAGCCTGTTTTGGCGAGACCCAGCAGTTCTCCGGTGTTCTCCGATGTGTCTTGAAGGATGTTGTCGGGCAAACGGTTGAAAGCTGGCACAATGAACAGTTTATCTGCTGACTCTGGGAACTTCTCTGCATTAAATTCCACCACTGTCTGTGGGTCGTGGAAATTTAGTGGAAACTGCACCTCATATGGACGTTTTTTCGTAACCTCATTGTCCATTTCAGTGAAACAATAGACAAAATCTCGAACAAAATTTTTATACAATTTTGAGGTCAACAGTTTTTTGATGTAATTTGGACCATTTCCTTCATAAGTCGTCAATTCACAGAGCAGCTTTCCGAACTGTTCTTCAAAATTGGTAATCAAAAAGAGTTTTTGCGAAATTCTTTGAGGAATTTGTTTCTGCTTCAAACTTTTGGCAGCTATGTAAACGTTGATAAATTGATTGCAATTCATTCCCACGTGGATTGCCATATTTTTCAGTTGTTCATTAGCTGAACAAACCAAAAGATTTAACCTGTCCTCGGTTTTGCATTCGAATACCGATTTGATAATGATTATTTTTGAGCATCTATTACTCACAAACACACAGCCAGTGAAATTCGAGTTTTGCTGCACATCCTCGGTAGAGGCATACCCACGAAGTGCGAGTCCATAGAGACCAAGTTTGCGTAATTTTGAAACAATATTGTCGTTGAAAAGAGCTGACTCGGTGTTGGAGACATTTTTGGAGAGAAAATTTGGCAACTTGGGAAGAACTACAAGCTGTTTTTCCGCTTTCTCTTCAATTTCCTATATTGAACATAAACGTGAAACATATTAGACACAATGAACACCCGGGTCGAGACCGAATGGTTAACTTGTAAGTTTCTGTCAAAGGATGTCCAAACTGTAAGAACTTGCAAGTTGAAGGCTTAACTTAAGAGTTTCAGTCCAGATTTATATCTGGGTCTGTGTCTGTGTCGTGTCTGCGTGTGTGAAAGTGCGAGTACATGTGTGAGTGAAAAATAAATAAAACAGAAAACCTAGAAAAAACCGAGAAACTTAAAAAGGAAAGAATGAAAAAAGAAGATGGAAGGACATCCTTTTCTGATGCTTCAGATTAACATTTTCTGGTCTTTTTTCTGTTATTTGTTCTTTTTTCGATGCGCAGAATATGTGTACATTCTGTCATACGGGATGAATACTATCATCAGAATATCCATTACCGTATTTAGTTCATAATTAAACTTTGCATCATTTTTAAGGGCAGTTGTGTTAGTTCAGTTTGTCATTTGTCATTTGACTGTCATTTCACGCTGTTCAGTTAGAAAACAGGAAACTGTCTGTTCATACTCTTAAACAAATTCTTATTTCCTCCTTAAAGTGTAAAAAAACCCATAATTTTGTTAACTTCGTCTTGATCTAATTTTATTTCATCTTTAGTTTAACTCTTCTCATTTGCTTCTCTTTAATTCAGTTGCAATTTAATTTAGTCAACAGCTTTCCAAAAGCAGATTCAAAGTAGATAATGCCATTTGCGTCGCGAATGCCAAATTTTTAAATCTGAACTCCGTCAGTAAACTCTAACGTTGGCAATCGCACAGCAATTGCCTCAATCAGTTGGGAAATCTACAAATGCGGCTCAATTGACTAATAATATAGTAATTGATCACAACATGGCGCAGTCAGCAGCCGACTCTCGCAAAACCCTTTTCACATCGACGCTTTCTGTGAGAAACCTACCATCACACCACCCCTTTAGTAGGACAAATGAACGGAACAATGAAATTGGCATTGTTGGCAAAGGAGGGGATACAATGGGAGACATTGCTTAACTGTCCACCCTCAGCAGTCACGTAACCACCTGAACCAGTATATGAAGAACCAGTAGAGAACAATACTCAAGCAACTGAATGTGATAGAAAAGTCAGCAATCAACAGTTAAAGGTGACGTGACGAAATAGATGTAAAAAAATTGATAAAATTGGTATTTTGAGTGGGGATAAGCCTTGGGATCAATGTGAACCAAAAGTTGCATCTCATCTCTATCTATGCATTGGAACAGAAGGCCGTCGAATTTTCAAAAACAAAGATCCCCATTTCATAATTGAGAAAGAGCCGTTGAAAGAACTTTGGCGGGTGATGGAGGATTCATTCTTAAAAGATAGAAACATAACCTAAGACCGTTTCGTTTTATTCTCTTCCAAACAACAAAAAGGAAGATAAATCGGTGGAAAAGTTCTAAGGACGTCTCATAGAACAAGCAAAAAATTGTAGTCTGGGGATGAAGAAACCATATTAATTTGAGATACTTTCTTTCTCAACATCCTAGATCATGATACTCAAAAAGAACTTCTTAAGAATCAGTATCGCCAAAAAAAGCTCTTGAAGTTGCAATTGAGATGGAGATGGAGGCTCAAAATCAACAAAAGATAAGACAAAATCTGAATACCAACGTTCAATCGGTAAATAATGTCAAAAATTTCCAAGGACGCAATCGCAACACGAGTGACCAGCAGCAACGAAAAGACATCACTCGCTACCCAACTGTCCCTCAAAAAAATCAATTTACTAGTATCTGTGCTGATTGCGTCCAGCGCTGGAGCCATAACCATTGTTAAATTTGCCCTGCAAATGGTCCAAAATGTAATAACTGTGGAATAATGGGACTCTTTGCTAAAAAGTGTCGCAAACCGAAAAAGTCACAGGCCCAAACGTGAAAATCTCCACAATCGAACGTCAATCAGATTGACACAACCACCACTAAAAGTGCCGACGAAGAATCTGTAGACTGTATAACTGTTACCAACAACTCTAAATTCAAGTCTACAACTCCAATTATGATAGCGATTCTGTTGACTATGTGGCAGCTGTTTCCAGTGATACTGCAAATCAATTTGAAACCCTTAACGCGAAAAATCATTTCGGAAAAATCCAAGCAAACTCGATGATTGTCTCCGGCAGTGTATGCAGTGTCATCACAAGATGGTCATCATCTGGCTAATAGAATTCTCAAAAGTACAACTTCTGCATGATGGATCACCACGAAACAGGACAAAGATCTCAAAACATTTTCTAACGAACCGATTAAAGTTCTGGAAAAATTTTCAACCATACTCATCTACAATGATTGGACTTGTGGAACATGCTTGTTTAACGGTTGTGGTGGACGGACATAAGCTAATCATTGGGAAAGAACTTTTCAACAGCCTTGCCCTGGCAGTGGTACAACAACAAGCAAAAAAAGTGTAAATGTGTTAACAATATTGATAACTCTACATGTAAAACAAAACAGACAATTGTGTCGCAATTTCCCCATCTGGTTTCAAGAATTGGCCACTCAAAGACACATTTAATGAAGTGAAAGTTTCATCAATTGTTTACAGCTAAGCATCAAAAAGGTCGTTGTGTCCCGATTAACCTCCAACCTAGAGTTACAGTTGAATTAGATCGTCTACAAAAAGAATGACACATTGAAAAGTTATTCAGCTGCTCTGATGAAACTGATGAAAACTATATACCGCCGATAGTAATCACCTTAAAGAGAGATCAATCTACAACGCTAGAGTTGGGTTCTAAAGTTCTACACAAATCAATTCATAAAAATAGATACCAAATGCCCAACATTGAAATATTAATAGGCTCAATATCAGAACTTTTTACAATCACACAAAACGACCAACAAGCATATTATACAATGGATCTTAAATATGCTTATAACCAATTACAACTTCACAACGACAAAGCAGTAGTTTTAACAACATTTGTGGAGAATCCACAGACACCTATAGATTTTAAAAGAGATTTTACAGTCTTGCAGAAATGCCAGCTGAATTTCAAAAAGCAATGGACTACACACTTATAGGTTTTCAAAGCACCTATTGCTTCCTTGAGGATATTATTATTGTTAGCACAGAATCAGAATCCGCCCACTTCAATTATGTCACTAAATATCTTAAAAAACTAGACGATGACAATTTGAGAATTAATCTTCAAAAATGCCGTTTTGCTAAAACGGAAATTGAATGGCTGGGCTATAAGTTCACCCAGATTGGTATATCACCTGAATATAAAACCGCAGCTATATTAGCAATATCACCACCGTCAACATTAAAAGGTTTGAGATCTTTCCTTGGATCAGTACACTATAATATTAAATTCATACCAAATTTAGCACAGATTTGTCAACCCACCCTCTTATGCCACTTCTCAAAAATTCAGTCAAATTTCTCCGAACGGAAATACATTAAATACTTACCAAACGTTTCAACATTATAAAAAAAAATTGCAGCAAGCACTGAAAATAGTCTTTATAATGACAAACTGGACGTTCGAGTAAAATGTGATGCATCCCGTTCTGGACTGGGTGCAGCACTTGAGCAAAACACTTCTGATGGATGGAAACCGATAGGATTTGGATCACGACAACTCAATTCTACAGAAGAACGCTACAGTGTCAACGAACTTGAAGTACTGGGAGCTGTTTTGTCAAATGATCACTTCGAATACTATTTCTATGGAAAGGACTTCTCTGTATTAACAGACAATCGAGCTTTACTATCGATCCTTATGGATCATAGATCAAATAAGTCATACATAAGTCGACTTTCTAGCTGGATTGACCGTCTAGTTACGTATAATTTTACAATCGAACATATGACTGGAGCAAAAATTGGTCTCGTAGAATACATTTCTAGAGATCCCTGGCCAAAGAAAAAATTATCTTATGACAAACAATTTTTGGTGGCAGCGATATCTGACAATCGGAATTCAATCAAATACCTAATTAAACATAAACCGCAAACATTACAAAATAGATAGCATTCTAAAGTTAAACTCGCACTTACAACAATCAAGTAGGTCAATTGCACCGCAAACACTTACTTTAATTCATGACAATTCACAAATCCAAATTAAAGCAATTGCTTCGCAATCACCACCTCTGAAAACTTTGTGAACAGTTGCATCGCCAATGACACAACCGAACAAGTCTATTAATCCCCACTCAAAAACGCCAATCGCGCCACAAATACCACTTAAAAATTTTAAACCACAATTTGCTCTAAATATTCTGTCCTTGCATAAAAAACATTCGATTAACAAATTTTCTGCATCTATGTTGCAAAAGTCAGACAGTAAAGACTTGAAACAATCTAGACAATTAAGCCCAATATGGCCCATATTTGATACCAACTCAAAAAATCACCACAAATTTTTCAAATTAAACGCGAAATTACAAATTTCCGACGATTAATATAACCAACCAAAAAATTCCTATCTTCCCAAAATCACTTTAGTAATCAAAACTCAAAAAATCGTTCAATAAAAGCTATTTCATATATGCCTCGAGGCAAATCAAACAAATTGAAACCCACTAAAGCCCGAGACACTTTCTCGGATAACTCACCTTCCAACACAAAACCAGGAACGAACACCTCCTCTAATACAGAAACAACACCATCTACTAGTGCCATAGATACCGCGGATGACCTCAGAATGACCGATACAATCAACCGAACTTTCAGTAAAAAATTAATGGCAACCAGATTGCGTCAATCGCAATGATGAGGAACGACTAAAGGATGTAAGCCCATATATCAACTCTTATTGGCGGGACATCAGCGTCAAACATGAATGCCTGTGTATCGACGATCAAATAGTGATACGGAAGGCAACCAAAGATGCTGTGTTGGAGGACCTACACTCTGCCCATCCCGGGAGTTTTGCCATGTTTTCGTAAGCTCAAAACATCTGGTCGCCGTATATCCAATGATCTACTTGTGATCTGTAGATATAATGATATATCTGGTGCCCAAGCAACCGCAAAAGTCATAGAGCACTACGTCTAGTTGAACGTCTTATTCAAATTTTAAAAAGACAGCTATTATGAAAGAAAGCAAATCTAAATAAAAAATTAAACCTTGAACATTCAATACATGCAAATATTTAATGTTTACGAAAATCTGAACCAAAAATAACAAAGATTAAACCATCTTAAGCCCACTATGGCAGACAACGTAACACACCAATTTCCAATACTACAACTAAATCAAATAATAAAAATTTAAATTACAATAAAATAATTACCTATTATTTAGACGAAGATACTCAGGCAGATCATATCTTACAGACGAACAGTGGGCAGATGCCGGAGTGTGCTCCGATGTGGACAAAGAAAAGGTTATCTGCGCCGCAAACACCCGTGCTCCCGAAGATCAACAAAAAATGAAAGACGAGGAGGCGAGGCTCATGTGGCCTGATAGTGTTTTGAGACCAATTCCGCGTAGCGAACGAAGGATTCAAGTTAAAATTGCCAAAAAAAAATACACGCAGCACATCGGCAGAAGAAAACCCTGGACGGTTTATACGAAGCTTTGGCCCCAAGAAGCACGGTGGGGAAGTTGGCCAGATAACTAGCGTTATCAAGGAGCAGACCAGACAAGAAGTACGCGTCCGAAACTCGGATAGAGCCAAATTTGGGACGAGGCACGAGAGAGATACGTAACTTGGTCAATATATTGACAGACGACCAAAAAAAGTCCAAGAAAAGACCCTGGAACAAAAAATCATCAATCACAAAAAGGACATTATGACGAAAGACCTGGGTAGTGAGAAAATTAAACGTACCCGCAAACAGTATGATGACATTGGTATCATATCCTCTGGACGGTTTTGTATTTCAACATCCAGCAACGTAGCTAGAACCTTAAAATTGAAGATTCCCAAACAAAATCCTAAACATGATGAGTTGTTTCAGAATCGGCCAGACCTGACGCAAATTCTCCATTTCAGTCAAGCAGAGCCAATTGCGGCCCCACCAACACAACCCTCTGTGGCAGGACCATCTGCGCCGCAAATCATTCCGATCTTACGAAAGGAGAAACGAACTATACAAGTCAGTTACCCTTCTGACTCTGATACGTCTTCAGTGAAAAGGAGTAAGCGGCATATAAAGAAACAGAAGGCAGCTTCTGATTCACAAACTCAGTCTATTGTTCAAAATATTCAGAACACGGAAGGGTATTCAACAGAAATTCCGATTTTTGGATACAACTTTCAGTGGCCTTGCTTCCCCTAGAAATCCCAACGAATGATAGACGGTTGATCCTAATCTTAATTTGCCACGCAAAATGACAGTATTAGAAGCAGACGAACAATTAGATAATTCAGAATAAACTTTACAAAACTCTTTTAACTCTGTTTTTTACTTCATTATTTATTATTCTATTAATATATAACCGGTGAAAAAGAACTAATTTTCTGTTTTTTTTATTAAAATTTTCAATTTCTTCAACAAGGGGAATTGTCATACGGGATGGATATTATCATCAGAATATCCATTACCGTATTTAGTTCATATTTATACTTTTCAAGGGCAGTTGATATAGTTCATTTTGTCATTTGTCATTTGATTGTCATTTTACGTTTTTCAGTTAGTAGACAGGAAACTCTCTGTTCATGCTCTTAAACAAAGTTTTTTTTCCTTTTCAATGTGTTAATGAACCCATAAATTTGTAAACTTCCTCTTGATCTAATTTAATTTCATCTTAGTTTGACTCTTCTCATTTGCGTCTCTGTAATTGAGTTGCAATTTAATTTATTCAACTGCTTTCCAAAATCAATCTAAAAGTAGATTAAGCCATTCGCGTCGCGAATGCCCAATTCTAAAATCGGAACTCAGTCAATAAATTTTAACTTTGGCAATCGCGCCGCAATCGCCTCAATCAGTTAGTAGAACTACAATTGTGGCTGAATTGACTAATAACATAGTATTGAGCACAACACATTCATATCTTGTGACGTTTTTCCATACATTATAGCCAGAATGATAATTTTGTAAGAACTTGCAATTTTTTGGAAGAGAAACTTGCCAGGTAATGCATCGGCTTGTAAGTTTCTGCCAGGAACTTGCAAGTCCTTACAATTAAACGATTCTCAAGATGAAGGGATATCTTTTAGGTGACTTGTATGTCGAATTGTTAACTTGTAAGTAATTTAAAAGGCAAATGGTTAACTTGAAAGAACTTGTGAGTCGAATGGTTAATTTTTACAAACTTGCAAGTTTTTGGAAATTCCAAAAGCTGCTGATACCTGTGTATGCGATACTGTCCTTTAGTTAAAAATCGTTACCACATTCATCTCCGAATTTTGTATTTAATCAATTACTCATTAGGTCATTTGACCTTGCTTTTTTGTGGTCTATGTTACGTTTTTATCGCTCATCATTGTTCTAATATTTCTTTCAAACTTTCAAAAAGTGTTTACATATAAGCAAGGCAAGCTTCTGTCAATCCGTCAAATTTTCAATTTTTGATTACGCATTGCCAAAAAATAGAAAAATAATTTTGTATAGGCTAATTTTGATTTTTATTTTAAAAAAACTATTTTTAATGCCGGTAGGACAAAGAAAGCTGTTTAAAAAATGAAAGGCAAACAGCAAAAGGAAATTTTTCGGGGGGGGGGGGAGGGGGGTGGGGTGGATAGGTTACTAAAATATGTTAATATGACTGCTAGAATTATTTTCATTTACTATATAACTAAAACTACATTCGGTTATAAAATTTGTCTGAAAAAATTTATGCTTTAAGATGCATAAATTAAATTTTATGATGCAACACACTTGCCAAAATCTTGTCCACCAGTTAATGACGGGTACTAAGCGACTATGAGTGACAAGGGGATTTTGGAGAATTTCTAACAGTAAGAACGGAAAAAAATATCCGAGAATAAACGAAGAAACAACACTGCAATCGCCGTCTTGATTTATGTTTGATTGACCTGGAAACGTACAGTCTATTTTTGAATTATTTCTTAATCTGTGATGAATATTTTTGAGGTAAATTTTCAACTGGATCTTTCGTCTTTCAAATTGGTAGAGATTTCATCATTTGGGCATATTTTCAGTTACACTAAAACTTGATGAGAAAAAATTACGGCATTTATTTGTGTACTGACTCTAATCTGGAAACACTTCACTTTTATTTTGCAAATTACTGTCTTTGCTTTTAAGATAACTTTTCTTTTTGACTGATTGCTCTTGCTGATCTTTCTGGGGAGCAGTGTCAAGAAATCGACAATGTTAAAGGTTTAATAGCTGTTAAAATCATTACATAATGAGGGCCGTGATCTATTTCAATTTTGGCATCAAAACAATTTCAAAATCAAGTTAAATTCATTTAACAAACTTGCAATATCAGGGCGCAGACAAAACTTGATGTCCCGCACTCTCTTGACACTTTTTAACGATGCAAAACGTAGGTTTGTACAAAAATAAATCGAGAAAATGATAAAATTATGTCACATTATGAGCATATATCCGTTTAAAGCAAAAAGCTATTTGTGTCAGAGGAGTAGATGAGTCAAGAAAATATGTGGAGCCGAGAAAAAAAACCTCTATTAAAAGAAAGAGAAGAATAGGTCACACAACGAAGTAGTTCAGATAAAATTTTAGAAACCGAACCAGACTGAGCAGTACAGTCAATCAACAAAATAAATTTTGCCACTGACTAATCAGAGGCCACAGCTGAAGTTTAACGGATTGAAAGGAGGAAAAAAAAAGATCGGTTCAGGTCACACGGACTGAACATCAAGTTTTAATCAGTACTGATTCAGTGAAATTGCTAGTCTTGGTCTAGTACTGTATCACAGCTCTGATCATGTCACTTATTAGACTTGGCACGTCTTAAATCAAGTCTTAAGTCTTGGCAAGTCTTGAGTCAAGTCTTGAGCAAGCCTTGGCCGAGACTTGACAAGTCTTGAGAAAGTCTTGGCCATGACTTGACAAGTCTTGGATCAAGTATTGAGCACAGTTATTTTTCTTTTTGACTGATTGCTCTTGCTGATCTTTCTGGGGAGCAGTGTCAAGAAATCGACAATGTTAAAGGTTTAATAGCTGTTAAAATCATTACAAAATGAGGGCCGTGATCTATTTCAATTTTGGCATCAAAACAATTTCAAAACCAAGTTAAATTCATTTAACAAACTTGCAATATCAGGGCGCAGACAAAACTTGATGTCCCGCACTCTCTTGACACTTTTTAACGATGCAAAACGTAGGTTTGTACAAAAATAAATCAAGAAAATGATAAAATTATGTCACATTATGAGCATATATCCGTTTAAAGCAAAAAGCTATTTGTGTCAGAGGAGTAGATGAGTCAAGAAAATATGTGGAGCCGAGAAAAAAAACCTCTATTAAAAGAAAGAGAAGAATAGGTCACACAACGAAGTAGTTCAGATAAAATTTTAGAAACCGAACCAGACTGAGCAGTACAGTCAATCAACAAAATAAATTTTGCCACTGACTAATCAGAGGCCACAGCTGAAGTTTAACGGATTGAAAGGAGGAAAAAAAAAGATCGGTTCAGGTCACACGGACTGAACATCAAGTTTTAATCAGTACTGATTCAGTGAAATTGCTAGTCTTGGTCTAGTACTGTATCACAGCTCTGATCATGTCACTTATTAGACTTGGCACGTCTTAAATCAAGTCTTAAGTCTTGGCAAGTCTTGAGTCAAGTCTTGAGCAAGCCTTGGCCGAGACTTGACAAGTCTTGAGAAAGTCTTGGCCATGACTTGACAAGTCTTGGATCAAGTATTGAGCACAGTTATTTTTCTTTTTGACTGATTGCTCTTGCTGATCTTTCTGGGGAGCAGTGTCAAGAAATCGACAATGTTAAAGGTTTAATAGCTGTTAAAATCATTACAAAATGAGGGCCGTGATCTATTTCAATTTTGGCATCAAAACAATTTCAAAACCAAGTTAAATTCATTTAACAAACTTGCAATATCAGGGCGCAGACAAAACTTGATGTCCCGCACTCTCTTGACACTTTTTAACGATGCAAAACGTAGGTTTGTACAAAAATAAATCGAGAAAATGATAAAATTATTTCACATTATGAGCATATATCCGTTTAAAGCAAAAAGCTATTTGTGTCAGAGGAGTAGATGAGTCAAGAAAATATGTGGAGCCGAGAAAAAAAACCTCTATTAAAAGAAAGAGAAGAATAGGTCACACAACGAAGTAGTTCAGATGAAATTTTAGAAACCGAACCAGACTGAGCAGTACAGTCGATTAACAAAATAAATTTTGCCACTGACTAATCAGAGGCCACAGCTGAAGTTTAACGGATTGAAAGGAAGAAAAATAAAAGATCGGTTCAGGTCACACGGACTGAACATCAAGTTTTAATCAGTACTGATTCAGTGAAATTGCTAGTCTTGGTCTAGTACTGTATCACAGCTCTGATCATGTCACTTATTAGACTTGGCACGTCTTAAATCAAGTCTTAAGTCTTGGCAAGTCTTGAGTCAAGTCTTGAGCAAGCCTTGGCCGAGACTTGACAAGTCTTGAGAAAGTCTTGGCCATGACTTGACAAGTCTTGGATCAAGTATTGAGCACAGTTATTTTTTTTTGGTTTGCATTTGTTTGCTTACAGTTGCTTGCCTAAAAAACTTTCTAATTTCAAAAAGATGCACAAGACATCACGAGCACTTGCACAAAGTTCACTTGATAGCAAATGAAAAAATTTTGATATCACCCAAAGATACCAGTGGTGGCCATTTTTTTCTGCCCTTTGAAAAAAAACTGATTTCGTGGTGAATATATGGGATATTTGAAGTTGTATATGCTCAATTCAGAAATAGTTTGGCCAGATTAGAAAATTTCTTGTAATTTTGTTAAACCGAGTTTTGCAAATTTTTATGCATTAATTATAAATTAGTTTCTTCTTAAAACTCTACTTTGATTAACCGCGCATTAATCAAAACTTGTCAAGTCTCGGTCAAGACTTGTCTAAAGACTTGTCCAGTCTTGGCCAAGACTTGACTCAAGACTTGCCAAGTCTTGGTCAAGACATGACTTAGAGTTTACAAGTCTTGAGCAAGTCTTGACATGTCTTCACAAGTCTTAAGACTTGAGATAAGAGGTGATTAGTACTGATATGTAAATTCAAGACTATCACTGGAGACGTACTGATGAAGACTTGAAATTCGTTCCGGACAGAATACACAACTAGAATAAAATCTGGACACAACACGAAACGACATTCGGATAACACGAGCTGGGTTCCACATAATTTTGCCTCTGCATTACTACCCAGATCGAGTGTGCGTTAATGATCAGATATTCAAAAGCAGTGGGGGTGAAGTTCAATTTCCATTGCATGTACGAGCGCCATATTAAAGTCTGCCTACTTTAACGAGCTTCCTAGTCAAAATCTGCCTAACTTCTGATCATCAACGAGTTGAATTCTGGTCACTAACGAGATAAACCCTGATCATTAATGAGCTAAATTCTGATCCATAACGAGATAAATTCTGATCTTTAACGGGCGAAACGCTGATCATTAACGAGATAAAGCG
This sequence comes from Convolutriloba macropyga, assembly GCF_964194025.1. Classification (NCBI taxonomy): domain Eukaryota; kingdom Metazoa; phylum Xenacoelomorpha; order Acoela; family Convolutidae; genus Convolutriloba; species Convolutriloba macropyga. The sequence goes on along the minus strand of NC_134471.1, from coordinate 59,094,418 downwards.
CTTCCGTCATCACAACAACGAGATAATAATTAACCACTTCCGTCTGGGATGGTCGTATGATCAGGGGGACTTTGAGCAAAAATTTATGGAATGATGACAATGATAACATAACACACTGTCGTAAAATTATCTCAAGTTGATGCAAAAACCAACCTTTGAATTTTTTCATGTATTTTTTGGTGCCGATATCCTCCTCCTTTCTCATCCCGGATGGGGACCGACTACGGCCTAGTTATAGACAAAAAAACTATAAGAGAAATGAGTCCGAGAAAACGGTAAGAGCGTCACACTAAAACTTTCTGCAAGCAAAATAGAGGGTCGAAGCAAGATTCCAGCTAGAGAAAAACTGAGCTTACCTTTAAAATAAGTTTCGGATCAGGAAACTCAGAAAATTTGATTATGGCTAATTTTTGTCTGGCTGGATCTGATCATGGCTGATTGTAGTCTAGATGGGTATGGTCATTAACGCACATCTCGACCTGGGTAGAAAGTTGCAGTTAAGAACACAGTTAAAGTGTAAATGAACTGTTGGCAGTAGTTTGGAGCACATATTTCTTTAGAAACAGCTTATAGGGCAAAAATTAAAAAGAACGTTACCTTAACTTTATCTTAACAATAGTTTACCTTAACTCCGCTATGTTTAATTTACCTTAACTTTATTTAGTGTGCCTTAATCATCGGAAGAAAATGAAAACCGGTTGATTCAAACCACTCGACTCCAGCTCACGCACAGGCTACAATGCAGTATTGAAGGCAACTTGTACGTGTAAACATCATGCTCTGCGCAATTCTGCATAAACTGTATTACCTTTTTTAAACGAATTCGTTATTTTCAGCAGCCAAAATGCCTTATTGTTCCGACCCACTTCAGTGGGGGAGGAACTATATACTCAAATGAGTTTTTTTGTTCAGTCAATTTTGGCCAATCGATATAATCATCGTAGAGAGTTGTGAGTGGTATCAATAAAAAGCTCGTCCAGCTTAGAATATGGAAAAAAAATATCTTTTCAATTTTAGTTTTTGATAGGGAGTTATTGATGTTTAAAGTTTTGTGAATATTTGACGTAATTCATCTGTTTTTATTCACATTTTATGTATTTTTGACCTAATTTTCGTTAATTTTGCTAAAGTTTCTTCAATTTTTTTGCTATAGTGTTAATGATTTTATCTCTAAATATAGAGGAAATTTGATGAATTCTTTGATCTGATTTCTTTGGCTGGAGTTTTAGAATTTTGTTCAAAAAATGATCTATTTCATAACCATTCGGAAAAATAGTATTTTATTAGACGCCTAAAAACATCTGGGATGATCATGATCTCGCCATGGATGCTCACGAGAATATTTTTTTTAGATTTTATTGGGGCGCGACTTTTTTTCAAAATTTTTCGGCTATGTAAAAGTTTTGTTTTTTTTTGTAAACTTCTTTTACTTACAGCAAATGCAAATCAGGGCTCAATGAGTGACAGATACTATTAACAAACCACGAGGCCCAACGAGATTATAATTTGGTTTGAGTATAAGCTCACGGTTTTTGTGGATCTGACCAATTGTTTTCGTAAATAAAATTTTATCTTATTCTTGAATTTTACTTTCATTTGTTTTCTTTTTTGCAGTCAAATGACTTATTGTCCTCAGTCAAAGATCCAATCATTTCTTAGGTCTTTTAAATCAATCTAGACAATTCTTCCAGTTGTTATCTAATGTCTGTTTCAACTTTGAATATAATTGTTTCACGAAAATATCGGTTAAGTTTTGAACTTTGCCACTATTTTTATTTTATTTCTCTCAACTTAGCGCACAAAACGAAACCGATTTCCTGTGGGTTATAAATTAATGTTTTTGATGGTTCTATATTCAACTAATGGTCTCTTTCTCTTTATAGTACGCGTTTTCTTTGTTAAATTATCATATTATTGACGAGACCAATTGAAAGAAAGCATAGTGGGAAAACGCACAGCGTTGGAAAAAGCACATCTGCGTATCTTAATTGTTTTAGTTATATAGTTTATGCTTTTTGGGCTGCGACACAGTTATCTCGCAAAATTTAAATGGAGTTTTTTTTGTTTTTGCCTATTTTTGTCATTTGTTGATCGTGTACGCCATATAACCTGATAACAATAGGTCTCAATTGCCTCCCCAGGACATATAACTCATCCAAGTTAAAGATTTCAGTTTATAGCTGTTTGTTATAATCATTTAAAACTGAAATAAGAGATTTTTTTAATGTATCCCTTTGCTTTCATTTACGTAAATATGCAACCAGATCTCAATAATTTGAAGTGTCAAATACTTTTGTTGATTCATACATTTTTTCCGTTTGGTTATACGTTGTGATCTATTGCTTTGACCATTATTTTCACACAAAAATTTTCGAGGTTTCTATACTGTTAAATTTTTGGGTTTCTCTTTTTGTCATCTTCTCGTAGTCGTCCTTTTATTAAGAAGGTTCGCAAATGTTAAAATGAAGAAAAAGTGACAATTTACCATTCTTGCAGTCGTCATTTTATAATTTTAGTGTCTTGAGTAGTGTGATCTCGTAAAACCGTTTGAAGTATTGGCTTCTTTATATATTTGTCGTTATTTTGTGGGTTCGTGACTTAGTCTCATTTTTACCAGACGCAATTGGCTTCCTGAGGTATTGCAACTTAATCCATTGCTGTTTGTTGAAATTTTAAGTCTGTTATGATTTTTTAAAATGTTTGTTTTTAAAAAATATAAACACGGGTCGCAACCCGTTTCCAGTGAACTAAAATTTGATCTCTATAACAATTTTAGCTTCAGAAATTTGTCTCTCGGCTTTGTTATCACTGTTACTAAGAGATATAACAAAACAAATGAGATTTTTTTTACATTTTATAGGATTTTTGTTTTCTTTTTAATTTATAACAATGATTGTAGGTTCCATTGGCTTTGGAATTTTGCGCAATTAAACTTTTGATGATGACATGTCTCAGTTGCTTCCTATGGAGATAAAAATGTACATTTTTTGGGATTTCAGTTGAAATCTAATGACATTAACAACGGTAAAATTAATTGTTTTCAAAAATGGAAACGTATTTTTGAATTTCGCAACTCTTTGTTCGTTTTTGTCGACTTGTTAACCAGTTGCAGTGAGGACAGGTCTAATATTTTATCTAATGAAGTATAGGGTAAATTGTTTTCTTTAGGTTCTATCTGATGCGATATTGGCTTTATGATTTTATTTATTATAGCCATCGAGTTTTGGTCCTAATTAGTGTTCGTTGTTTGATATTTTTATTGTCCCTTCTACTAGTCCTATTTTCAACGACGTTCATCGGCCCTCTAGAGTGGCATTATTGTATTCGCTTCTACTTTTTTCACCCCTATTCCTTTAACCCCCTATCTTTTAACCTCGATTTATTCTCCGCTCTATCATTTAACCCCTCTATCATTTCACCCCTCTATCATTTCATCCCGCTAATTAGCAGTCGAAGTTAAAGCACGTTTTGACATAACTAAGTTGATAAACTAATCCCACGTTCGGTTCTGGTAGTTTCATATCAAATACCACGGGTTGCTGAGTCATGGCCATGGCCCGCGAGGCGTGGCCAAATGATTATATTGCTAATTTAATAATCATTATTTTATAGAAAGATTAAAATCGGGGTGAAATGATAGAGGGGTTAAAGCATAGAGGGTTTAAATGATACAGGGGTGAATAAATTGGGGTTAATTGATAGGGGATTAAATGAATAGGGGTGAAAAAGCGGTACACGATTGTATTCCATTCGTTGTTTATTGAACGATATGTATGTTGTTGAAGGTTTTCTAACTCTTCATCATTTGGTAGCCAATTAACTCAGAAACGTGGATGAGCGGGGTCGGAACCTTATGTGCGTACGCACATTACCGAGCCTCCTTTTTTATTTGACTCGCGTCGCTCAATATGGACATTGTGCTCTATTATTGAGAATTATTTTTCACATATTCCAACTTTGGATTCACATATATTACCATTCCGCAACAACAATTGACTCCTCAGTTTATGATAATAAAGATTCCATCAGTGTCTACTTTTATTACGACGAACTCCATTTTGCATACGAAAATGATCTATCCTGCGCTCGAAGTCGTTGTGATCAGAGTATACTGTATCGTCAAGTATCAAAACAAGAAATATTGATCAAAAATTTTGAAATTAATAAAATGTCGAATCCGGTTAAGGCGGTAAATCCCGGTCGATCAATTTTCCGAAAAATCACCTAATACCCATCTAGTGCCACTTACAGTCGCTCTTAAGCTATAGGCAAGCCAAGAGTTATAGATGATAAAAATTAGCAGAGTCGCGCTTTTATTTCAATCTCAATCGGCTGCCCGCGACCTCCTTTTAGGGTTGTTAAGTATTCATTTATGCGAGTCTATAATTGTCAAACGCACAACAAATTAGCATGCAAAAGTTGCGCCCAAAAGGAACCAAGAGTGCGAGAAGCAAGCATCATGACTCCGCTTGAGAAGTTCCCCTCGACAGCGAACTTGGATAACGTGAATTCACTGCATCAAGCTGCATCTTCAGCCAACGAAAATGTTATGCTGATGGTCTTTTTCAGAGTGGATGTCAGCTCTCCCAGGCAAGATTCTTCTACTGATAAGGAACAGCCAATGTTCAAAAACAAAAAATGGTACGCCTTTCATAAAAATTTTTTTAAAAAAGGGGTGAGTCGGAGGCAGATTCATTTCGGATCCGACCAAATATTTGGAGCAACATCGACAATTGAGCAGTTGGCTGGTAAATCCCCGAGAGAAACGGGTTTAATTCTTCGAGAAGTAACTGAGACGTCCTCTTTCGACCCGAAAGATAGTAAACCTCAACAGCTTAGCCTCTTCCCAAAAGGAAAACAGTAAACCAAAGCGCTTGGGAGTAGACAGAGTAGTTGTAGCACGCCCGCCAACCAAGCTCAGAAGAACTGAATTACTCAATTTTCTGCAAATGATATTTGAATGCTTTGTCATGTGAGGACTTTAAATTGGAACTTGACTAAAAGGAGACAGAAATTCAGCGGTAGAATAGCACAGAGGCAAAAGGGTTGAAGTGGTTCAATGTAGCAGTGAAGCGTTAACTACAAAAGAGCTCCTAAGAGGATAGTACTATGTGGCTGAGATGTTTCGACACGTACGTTTCTAAAGTTTTCAAGAGCAAAAGGACAGCACAATACAACATGTGTTGTTAAAGATCACACTTAAGGAGCGCATCAACGAGACCTAAAAAAAGAGTATCCAGAATGAGAGAATGGTGATGGGTTGCGCTGTGACTATATCACGCAAAAATTCTTGGCGGGTTTTACGAAAACAGCAGAAATGACAGTGAACAGTGGTTGCAGATACTTCATGGTGACGTACATTGGCGCCTTAATGAACTTCCAATTTTCCCTTAATAATCCGACAACAAATTAGCAGTCGATTTTACCTGTATGTTTTAACATAGTTAATGGCCGTGCCTAAAAGCCATATCATGTCCGTGGGACTTGATATGAAACTATCACAACCGAACATGGGGTTCAATTATCCGCTTTTTAAATCATACGTGTAAGAGCTATTTTCTGCTAATTAGCACTCGGATTAGGAAACGAAAATATCAATGTGAATTATTTAAAATGGCATTGGGTATTTTGGCATTGGGTATTTTGGCATTGGGTATAATGGCATTGGTTATTTTGGCATTAGGTATAATCGCATTGGGTAAATTGTCATTTAACCAATTTTTACAATTGGTGACAGATAAACAAATTTGGAGGCCCAATTGCAGATCCAAGATTGCAAAACGATTGTTTCAACTACTCTGAAATTTTAAAGAATTCAAGACTAGCTTGACGGGATTGAAAACTTAGCAAGGAATTTGTGCATGAGAGGATTCTATAATTTGCTTCAATCTGGAGTCATCAAGAATACGCCAGAAAAAAGAGGCATTTTTGCGAAGCATGTAATAAAGTGGGTGCTTTTGCAATGATCACAACATATTGAACACTAAGACTGAAACAATTTGAGTGGAACTTGAGAGAGTGTTCAAAAATGTAACGGGCGGGACTCTCCTTGGAAGAGTCTTTTTCAAAGTTCCAATTCTGAACGGCATTTTCAGAAAAGCAGAAATAGTAATATTTTGGATTCCCTGAAAGCAAATCGTGAAGCATTGACTAGTTTTAAGCAGCTTAAATTTTACGTACGTTTCTAAAGTTTTCAAGAGCAAAAGGACAGCACAATACAATATGTGTTGTTAAAGATCACACTTAAGGAGCGCATCAACGAGACCTTAAAAAGGATCCAGAATGAGAGAATGGTGATGGGTTGCGCTATGACTATATTACGCAAAAATTTTGGCGCGTTTTACGAAGACAGCAGAAATGACAGTGAATAGTGGTTGCAGATACTTCATGGTGACGTACTTTGGCGCCTTAATGAACTTCCAATTTTCCCTTAATAATCCGACAACAAATTAGCAGTCGCTTTTACCTCTATGTTTTAACATAGTTAATGGCCGTGCCTAAAAGCCATATCATGTCCGTGGGACTTGATATGAAACTATCACAACCGAACATGGGGTTCAATTATCCGCTTTTTAAATCATACGTGTAAGAGCTATTTTCTGCTAATTAGCACTCGGATTAGGAAACGAAAATATCAATGTGAATTATTTAAAATGGCATTGGGTATTTTGGCATTGGGTATTTTGGCATTGGGTATAATGGCATTGGTTATTTTGGCATTAGGTATAATCGCATTGGGTAAATTGTCATTTAACCAATTTTTACAATTGGTGACATATAAACAAAATTGGAGGCCCAATTGCAGATCCAAGATTGCAAAACGATTGTTTCAACTACTCTGAAATTTTAAAGAATTCAAGACTAGCTTGACGGGATTGAAAATTTAGCAAGGAATTTGTGCATCAGAGGATTCTATAATTTGCTTCAATCTGGAGTCATAAAGAATACGCTCGAATAAAGAGGCATTTTTCTGAAGCATGTAAAAAAGTGGGTGTTTTTGCAATGATCATAACGTATTGAACACTAGGACTGAACCAACTTGAGTGTGAATTTGAGAGAGTGTTCAAAAATGTAACAAGAATCTCCTTAGAGGAAACATTTTCAAAGTTCCAATTCTGAATGGCATTTTCGGAATGGCAGAAAAAATAAAAATTTGGATTTCCTGAAGGCCAATTGTGACCCCAATTGTGAAGCATTGACTAGTTTTAAGCAGCTTAAATTTTACTGAGGGCACCATAAAGAAGCAGAGATACAATCATTAAAAAAAGTCAGAATAGTGAATAATTTTTTAAATGCGTTCCCTCTACAGAAGACGACTATATCATCACAAAAAAGGTAGATGCCACCACAAAATAGTTCCGCTGAGATATAGCAATAATTGCAGGGCAATGACGGGGCGTTAGATTGGTTGCGGAGAAAAAACCACGGAAAAAACTCACTTCATTTTAGAAAGGAAAAAACCCACGGAAATAAACGCCCCACGGAAATAAACCACCACCTTATTATTAAAAAACTGCGCATTTACGGCATTTGGCCATGCCTCGCGGGCCATGACCATGCCTCAATGGCTCGTGGGATTTCATAAGAAACTATAACAACAGAACAAACTATCATGACCGAACATCAGTTTTATAGAGAGCAAATTAACGTTCGAAAGATTACCTTAGAAAAATTACCAAACTTGATGAGCCCTTTGCGGCACCATACTAAGTTTTGTAATTTTTCAGAGATTTAAAAAGTTATAGCCAGTGCCATAAAGTGGTGAAAAAGTGACTTGTATGAGATAAGCGTTAAATTTAAAATCGATTTTAGGAATTTAGAATTTACAAATTGGTAATTACATCAATTGGCTACGGTGCCGTAGAAAACTTATTACGGCCTTAAACGGTGCCGTACAAAGTTTTGTAAGTTTTCTACGGCACCGTATAAGTCTGAGTAGGTTTTCAAAGATTCGTCTAAGGTGGGCGATCTGGGCGTTAGGTAAATAACTAACGACTTCACAGAATGTTATGAGGAGTAGCAACTCTAGGTTAAAGCAGGATAGCAAAATTGTTTGAGAGTGGAGGAGTAGATATATTCACTGCCGAATTTTGAATTCATTGATTGTTAGCTTGGTTTTGCAAAGTGATTGCATTTTGAGACGTAGCGTTCAACGCGTCCCCATTGGGCTCATTCAAGGGCAACACAGACAAAATTTATTAACCAGATGAGAATAAAACAAAAATTTTGTGTCTGCCAATCAGATGAATGCCATAGTCAAGGTGGCGAGTCTGAGAGAGATCTATCAGTCCTTAAAAGATGCTGCTCACATTCTTTGGGAGAAATTGTCCCCAACATAGGGAGCTAAGCAAGACTTGTTGTGACAGTTTTTGGAGAAAGTGAAACTCAATTTGCAGTAACTAAGAATTGATTTTGGGGAACCAAAACTGATGTACAAAGATAGACAGTCGAAGAAGGACTAGACGCCAAATCGTCTCAAAGATTACAAAAAATTGTGACACAGCCAAAAATATACACAGCTAGCGTCCATATCGGTCCAAAAGAAAAACTGTGACCCCATTAACAGCAAGCCTGGCTGGCCATATGATGCAGCACTTTCATTTCAAGACTACTTCTCAAATAGTGATTGCAGCTGGAACAAATCAAATTCTTTGTGATGCAAGTGCTGGAAGAGAGAGCGGTAACATTGTATTGTCTATTGTCTTTGACTTTCGCGTTTGTCTTTGACTTCAGCATTTTGGCTTTCGCGATAACGTTTGAACACTTGCAATGTTTTCAACCCTCAATATTTCCAGTTGACTAATCTATATCTTCAGGCATAGGAAACTTGCGCGCGTCAACTTGGTCAGGCAAAGTTTTGTTGTGTAACTTCATCGTCTAACAGATTAGAGTCCAGGCTGGATGTTTACAGTTAGTTTTCTGCCCAGACCTTAAATCAAATCCGGCAGAGCAGGAAACATCTTCTAATGTTGCCAATGTTATTGCAACTTTCAAGATGATTCGAAAACCGCCAAAATTGCAACAAAAACTTGACTCTTTTGTTCAACAACGTGAAACTTAGACGTGCTCTTTTAACAAATTAACAAATGATTAGACTAGAGATATGTTTTAAAACATAATTTTGGTGACCATCCGCCTTGATAATAAGGACATAAAACCTTCTGAATTAAACTTATTTTTTTTTGAAACAAAGAGGGGGCATGAGCACACCCCAAGACTAATATCCAAGACTACGACAGAGTTTCTTATTGCAGACGAGCCAACCAAAGACGAAGAGTTTTTTTTCCAGGGTTTTCAGACGTCACCCGACCAAGAAGGCCTGATTTTTTTGGTTACAGACGTCACCAAGAGATGATCGCCCGAGGTTGCAGACGTCACCTTAGAAGTCCTTTCCCCGGTTAGACGTATCCAAAAAAAACGTGATTTTTTTTTGCGACAAAAATCTCAAACACACAAAAATTGTCCCCCAACGAGCTTTTGGTAGATGGTTTATGAAAGAAATAGCCGTGAGCAACTACAAGTCAGCAATTAACGAAAAAAAACACAAATTGCCCGAAAAAACGATATAGCGTTTTTTGCATCGGAAAAACTCAAAAACAATTTTCTCAATTTGTCGCAAAAAATCTACATGAAAGTAAAATTTTTATTTGAATGGAACACTTCAGTTGGACTTGAAATCAACTTTATTTTGGTTGAACACCTTATGTAAAAATTTTGCTCAAAATTGAGAAAGTCGCAAAAGTGCTTTTTTGAGCGTCAAAAATAAAAAAAAACGTTTTTCTAACGTCTTAATGAAAACTTTTTATTAAATCCAAAAAACCCATTGATTAGCCCCCTGGGTTCGTTGGAAAAGAAGCTTCAAAATCAATTTATCGATTTTGCATTTTTGTAAAGAAGCAACTCAATTTTGACAAAATTTGCTTCCTTGACTAAAAAAAATCAAAAAAACGTTTTTCTAACGTTTCAGGGAAAACCTTTTAATAAATCCAAAAAACGCATTGATTAGCCCCCCTGGGTTCGTTGGAAAAGAAGCTTCAAAATCAATTTATCGATTTTGCATTTTTGTAAAGAAGCAACTGAATTTTGACAAAATTTGCTTCCTTGACTAAAAAAAATCAAAAAAACGTTTTTCTAACGTTTTAGGGAAAACCTTTTAATAAATCCAAAAAACGCATTGATTAGCCCCCCTGGGTTTGTTGGAAAAGAAGCTTCAAAATCAATTTATCGATTTTGCATTTTTGTAAAGAAGCAACTCAATTTTGACAAAATTTGCTTCCTTGACTAAAAAAATCAAAAAAACGTTTTTCTAACGTTTTAGGGAAAACCTTTTAATAAATCCAAAAAACGCATTGATTAGCCCCCCTGGGTTTGTTGGAAAAAAAAACTTCAAAATCAGTTTATCGATTTCGCAATTTTGTAAGGAAGCAACTCAATTTTGACAAAAATTGCTTTTTTGAATGAAAAAAAAAATTCAAAAAAACGTTTTCCTAACGTTTTGAATACAACATTTAATAGTTCCACTGAAACCCATTGATTAGCTCCCCTGGTTTTGCTGGAAAACAAGTCTCAAAATCAGTTGATTGAATATACAAACTTATAAAGAAGCAACTTGAAATTTGCAAATTTGCTTCTTTTACTTAAAAAACTCAAAAAACCATTTTTCTAATGTTTATTGGAAATTTTCAGTAGATAACAAGAAAGCGTTCAAAATAGCTCCTTCCGTTTGCTTGAAAATAATCTGAAAATTTATTTCATTTATTTCAAAACCGCAAGGAAGCAACAGAAAAGTGGCAAAATTGTTTCTCTGTTATATAAAAATCAAAAAAACGTTTTTCTAACGTTTTTTTCTTATTAAAGGAAAAATCAATCAATTTTCAAAAAAGAGCTATTTTATATACCTCCGCAGTTCATTAAAAAACAAGCTGAAAAACTATATAACCATTCTGCAAAACCGAAAACAACAGACAGAAAATTACTGAAAAGCTTCTGACAAAAAAAAGAAAAAAAAACCTGCAAAGAGGTTTGTGTTTTCTTTGATCTTAATTGCATACTACTAGCCGCGAGCCTAGTTAATGGGGTAGTATGCTTTCCTAAGAAAACCCGACCTTTACACTTATATTGTTTTCATTTTGCATACTACTAGCTGCGCATCTAGTTAATTGAGTAGTATACACTGAAAATACCTTCTCAAGAGAAATAAAAGAGAAGATAAGATCTCAAAAAGAAGTAAATCAAAAGCTCTCGAATAATTCCCCACTCAAATTCATTCACGCATATAGTCCCTTTAAGTTGGAAAACTCTAACGTCTCTTCCTTTTTGTCCGCGGTCTCAGAAGTTGCCGAAAGAAGTCCCTTTTCCCCCTTTGGTCTCAGTAGTCACCAACTGAAGAGGAGTGTGTTTCCGTTGGGTCGCAGTAGTCACCAAAGTAAAGTTGAGCAATTCATAGGTGGCAGATAATATCCAGAAACAAATACAAGCAGTTTAATGGTAGCAGTTGTCCTTAACTTCATAAGAATCGCAAAACAGAATTTCTTGGAAAAGAGCTTCAAAGTAGACCCAGCATTTAAGCAACCAGTTTTCTCTGCTTGTCTGTAGCTCACGTTGCCTGGTTGCACCGCATTTTAAATCCTAAAAAAGTTAACTTATTTTGAAGAAGTATCAATATAGATTTAGTTTGTTTGGTTTTAGGTTTTATTTGTTCCTAAAACTCCACTAAAAAAAAGAAAAACTTCATTAAAATATTTTCTGGTAATTTGATTGTGATTAAAGGAGAACTAAAATTTACAGGAGAATCGTTGCGAAGTCATATATGTAAAAAAAATTGAAAGCAATTATTTGGTCCTGTTCAACAAATCAATGGTACACACGCGCGAACGCTTAGTTTTTCCTTTTTTTAAGCAAAATTTTAGCTAGATTTAGCACAAAAAAAACACTTTTAGGATTCCTGTTTTTGTGAAAATTTGCGTTACTACTTTTGAACGAAAAGAGCTAGGCTGATTAGCCTACAAAAACTTAAGAGGTTTTTAATTTACCAAAAAGTCGTCGCTCCGTAAATTTCGAGCCGTTCTTTACCTTTACTTTAAATACAACAGAACCATTACGAGTTGACTACAGCCGGTTCATCAAGATGACAAAAGAAAACAGCCAGAAGTTACAATACGCATTGAACAAGTTCATAATGACTGAGCTCAACACGAAAAAAAAGCTTGATCTCTTACAGACATCCGTTGAGCAGAGAAAAAGCTTACGCACTCTTTCTTTGTTGATCAACAAAATCAAGGAGAGCGTTGAAGAGCTGAAGACAAACCTTGACAGCATCATGATTGAAAAAGTAAGCTCCAGTAGCATATATTCAGTCATGAAGCGTCAATCGAACTTGATCTCTCGTCTAGAAAAGTTGGAACTAGAAGTCAACAGTCTCGACGATGATGGTCAATTGAGTCAATCATCAACTCGAGTGCGCGATGACATCAGCTGCATCTCACAGTGCTCAAGAAGACAACTCGAGTTGCATCGATTGACACCGGTTTCCCAAAACTCAGAGCAAAACAACATGACAGTAAAAAACCCCGCCAGCGATGTCTCCCCTCCAGTGCCCCCAAGACCGGCGAAACCATCGTTTTTCCTTCTGCAAGGAGAAAATAAACCCAACCTTCTCTCCAAATTCCTTCAGAGCAACAGCCAATTTGCGCAGGATACTAGAGAATTGACTGAAGAATCAGTAAAAAATTTTACGACGGTTGAACACATAAATCAGTCAATGTCGTTGTTAGCAGCCCCAACACCAACATCAACCCTATTATCCAGAGCAAACATTCAGGACAGATTTGTCTTGAGTAATCCTCAATCCCCAGTACACAAAGTTGTTCTCAGAGAGCAAGAGAACACTTTCAACCAGTTTGCTTCAATTCAACAACCCTCCATTCCAATGAATCAAACTGCAATCTTATTTCCTGTTGAATTTATTGATAACCAGCCGGAATTAATTCACTCATCAATTGGAGAATTGAACCAGTTCTCCAGTTCAAAGCTGATCACATTGCCCGAAATGCCAATAAATCAACCAGCAAATGCCACAGTTAGATAAAAAAAAGTCTTCTGTTCCCTTAATTAACAAAAGAGAAGATCAAAGCATACAATGTCTTGCATTAGATTTACAAAACTCAATTCAACATAACTGCCCAGTTAACAAAACCAATACATACCAAACATCAAGTTCATGCAATTTGAATGAGCAAATGCTTCAGCGTCAATTTCATTCAGAAAAAGGAACAAATAGAGTGACAAATGAGACCACGCCAAATCCATATTGTCACGAAGACAGTCGACACAATCCCCTACATTTTGACAACAATCAAAGTGCAACTGCTCAAACTGTTTCAAACACTCAATTTTCAGCTGTTCCAATAAGTGAAAACCAGAACAGCGTTAAATTGGCGTCAGCAATGTCGTTACCAACAGTAGCAAACAAACGTTTCCCAACAATTTCAGAACCCACTTTACCCAACTGGAGTTCATTTTAGCAATGGAAATCGAACGGAAGAACCATACAATGGAATTGTCTTCCCCTCCAATACAACACTCAACAACCAAGGTACCAACCTTGTTTGCTGTACATCATCTCAGCCACCTAATTGTCCGCTTACTCCGGAAAATCCCTTTACAAACTACCAAACAGCCATTCTTCCCCCCTTTACTCAATATATTAGCCAACCAAACATTTCGGGAAATTCGAAACAAATTCCAAATTGGTCTTTTTCTGGAAAACAACTGTTTTAGCCGCGAACTGAAATACAAACAGAAACAGTCCCGTTTGAAAATAATTTTAATTTACAAACCACAAACAAAAATTCCATTAAACTTCCACCAATAACAATATCAAATTTCAATGGTAACCCACTGAAATACCATGAGTGGATAAACAATTTTTTCAACCTAGTTCACAATAATACTAGCCTTACGGATACACACGGTATAACATACTTACAGAACTCGGTCGTAGGAAAAGCCAAAGAAAAAATTCAAGCCTACTCGTGTGACCCAGCTTACTACGCGATTGCTTTGAAAGAGCTCGTGGATCACTTTGGAGATCCCAGCATTGTTGTGAATGCTTTCATTAATCAACTGGAAGCCTGGCGTCCGAACAATGACTACAACAAACAGAGTTTTGTATCTTTTGCTTCTTTTCTCAAACGATTAGTGCACGCTTTTGAATATTTAGGCTTCAAAGCCGACTTGCAAAGTTCAACATTGATGAAAAAGGCAAAAAAAATTCCACATAAGATTCTGATAAAATGGACAGAGTATACAATAACATCAATTGGAAATCAACCAACCGTCTCTGATTTTCAGAAGTGGCTTGAAGTACAGGCCCAAGTATACGACAAAATCAACAGAGAAAATGTTCTTAAGCCGTTTAATAATTGGAACACTTTCGGTCACAACAGTAATAGCATTAGCAGAATTAACAACAACAATGATAATAGGAACAGCAATGCTATGAATCAATTTTCTAATACTTCACAAAACAATTGGTGACCGAATTCATTGCACTCAAGTCGCCCTGCAAACCAGCATGGTCAACCACCCTTTCCTCCGCGTGAAGATGCTGATCAGTCATACAGGTCTTGCGAGAAATGGAAAGGAAGTCACATACTCGCAACATGCCCTGAATACCAGAAATGTGCGCCAGACCAAAGGTATGACATTGTGAGCAAGAACAATCTTTGCTCGAACTGTTTAAGCAACAAACATTTTAAGCAGTCATGTCCGTCCACAAAACGATGCCAAACATGTAAAGGATTTCACCACACAACTTTGCATGATCCTTCGAAACAAGTTAAGCGGCCCACCGCTGCCTTCTCAACAAGCAATCCCAATCAGCCGACACAAAATCCAGCAAGCCCCCAAACACAGCCATCCTTTCAACAACAAAATCAAAACAAAAGTACTGACACTGTCAGCAGTACAAAGAGCCAGCAGACAAGATAAGGTCAATCGTTTTCTGGTAAAAGACAATCACAGCAACAAAATATTCAACGCGCCCATTTGAGTGCTTCGAATCTAAAACTTCAGTGTCAACCGAAATACAATTCCTCCTCCTGAATGGTATGAACAACTACAAATAATATCAGTTTCATTTGTAAACGGAAGTAATGTGTTTGATACCTACGCCTTGATTGATCCCGGAAGCCAGTTCACCTTCCTGCTGGATAAAGTTACTAGCTTTCTTGAGCTTCCCTGCGAAGCACAAGCATCAACAACTCTGCAGTACCTAAACACTGAACATGAAATGCCACTGTCCAAAATTAGTGAAACAGTGACAGTAACGCCTTATGACAAAATCAGTCAACACTTCAGCATTGCAAGAGCCTATAGCACGCCATGTCTCAATGTATCACCCGCTAACGTTCTTGAACTCAATCAATTATGCGACACCTTTAAGGAACTTAGTCACATTTATTTCCCTGACATAGCCAACGGTGCAATAGGCGCCCTTCTTGGTGTCAATACGTTTCCCTTCACATATCCAGTCGAGGTAATCCAAGGTAGCAAAAAGCGTCCATTCGGCGTAAAAACAAAGCTTGGTTGGACTTTCGCTGGAGAGTACGAGCTATCTCCTAAAACAATGAACGCAAACAAGCGCCCTCGCCAACCATTCATTTACAATGTCTGTCGGAAAGACACTGAAGAAGAACCATTGGACGAATTAGTTCAAAGATTCTGGAAATTAGAAGCTGAAGGTACTTTACCCGAACAGAATGAAGACAGCTCACTAGACCAATTAGCAGTCCAAACAATGGAAAACTCAATCTGTCACAACGGTGAAAGATATCAGATTGGCCTTCCTTGGAAACCTGTAAAGAAACTCCAGAATAACTATTTCTCAGCAGTCAGTCAACTAAAAAGTCTACAAAAACGACTACAAAACGATCCCGGTCTCAATCAGAAGTACAACCAGACACTCCAAACAGACTTGGATAAAAATTTTGTCAAGACAGTCGAAATGCAAGCACCACCCCCAGAGTCAATATGCTACTTACCTCATCATCCAGTCACTAATCCAAACAAACCCGGAAAAGTGAGAAGAGTTGCCAACGCAGCATCAAAATTCCGCGGTGAATCACTGAACTCAAATCTTTTAACTGGTCCTGACTTGCTAAATAACTTAGTTGGAGTGCTGTTGAGATTCAGAGAACACCCGGTTGATGTTTTGTCAGACATCGAAGGAATGTTTATGCAGATTGCCGTAAAACAAGAAGACCAGTCTGCTCATCGTTTCCTTTGGATGATAGACAACTCCATTCGACAATTTCAATTCACTAGATTAATCTTTGGCGCAACATAATCACCATTTTGCGCAATTTATGTGCTCAATAAATGTGCAGAAGACAACAAAAGTGGATTTTCGGCCGCCTTGAACGCTATTGAACACCACTTTTATATGGATGACTACATTCAGTCCCTGCCAACAATTTCAGAAGCCAAAGAAGTCATATCACAGACAACAAGATGCCTGAAAAATGGTGGCTTCAGGTTGACAAAATTTGTTTCGAACCAACCAGATGTACTTGCTGAAATCTCTTCCGATGACAAAGACGAGACAAAAGAGATCATAAGAGTCCTTGGTCAAAAATGGAACATAACAACTGACGATTTTGTTATGTTTCCCCTACAACAATTTCCTAAAGATGCAACAGTGTACACACAAAGGAAAATTTTTAGTTTGGTATCTTCAATCTTCGATCCCTTCGGCCTGTTGTCTCCCCTGACAATTAGATTCAAAATGGTTTTGCAGCAGATTTGGAAACTTGGAAGAAAATGGGATGATTTGATACCACATGAACTACACCCTAACCTCCAGAAAAATCTAAACAGCTACTTTGCCATGCCCGAAATCCGAATACCAAGAACTGTTCACTATTTCAGTAAAATCACAAGCAGCCAACTTCATATATTTGTGGATGCCTCAATGGCAGCTATGGCAGCCGTTGCTTACCTCCGTACAACCAATAGTCAAACCACTCCGCCACAAGCATGCTTTCTCATGGGAAAATGCAAAGTTGCTCCCATTAAACAAATAAGTGTGCCAAAAATGGAACTAGAAGCCGCTGTTATAGGAGTGCGCCTTCTACAACTGATCCAAAGAGAAATGACACTGACATTCGACCAAATTTTTCTCTGGTCCGACAGACAAGTAGTTTTGGACTGGACAGCCTCAAATAAGAAGCAAAACGTTTTTGTTTCAAACAGATTGCGAGAAATTCATAAAAGTTCTTCACCCCAGCAATGGCATCACATCTCAACTTATCTCAATCCCGCCAATCACGGAACTCGCGGTCTTGAGACAAACGAAATTCAGCAGAAATGGTTAGATCCACCCCAATTTCTTTGCAAAAGCGAGTCGACCTGGAATGAGATAAACAAACCACGCGCAGCATGTGCGGCAGTCACGAGAAGTCCCAAGACAATTAAACCTATAGTCGATCCGAGTAAATTCTCAACATGGAACAAACTTCTTCTGAAAGTTGCAACAGTTTTCAACCTAATTAATCGTGCAAAGAAAATGCGAACGAACAATCACCAATACACAACTGAAGACATTCAATTATCAAGAAATTATCTCCTGAAATTATCTCAGGACAGTTTTTTTCCATTCGACCGTTAATTCCTTACAACGTGGAATCAAACTAGATTCTAAGTGCAAAATACGATGCTTAAGTCCGCTGTTGGATGAGGACGGATTACTCAGATCTTGTGGTCGATTGCAGTATGCACCAACACAACTGGATTTGGAAAAACGTCCAATAATTTTGCACGCCAAGGACAAAATTGTTCGTTTGTACTTGGAACATGCCCATCAAATATGTATTCACAAGTCCACAGAACCAACAAAAGCATTCATTCAACAACGTTACCATGTGATTGGCCTTCAGAAAGCGTTAGCAAGCGTACGGTTTCATTGTTTCTTATGTCGACGCTTTGACACGAAAAACATTCAACCAATTATGGCACCATTACCTAGTTTTCGTTTTCCAATAACAAAAACACAGTTCCCTTTTGCTAATTCTGGTGTAGATTTCTTTGGACCCTTCTACATCGAAGATTCCAAAGGCATTTTAGAAAAACATTATGATCTAATATTTACATGCATGGTGACGCGAGCAGTTCACTTAGAAACGTGTCCAGACCTCAATACAGATACGTTTCTCAATGCCTTCAGAAGATTTTGCAGTCGTCGATGCCAGCCCCAACTTCTCTACAGCGACAACGGGAAAACTTTCGTTGGCGCTTCTGAAGAACTGAAGAAAACTGTTAAAGCCTTGGACAATGACAGAATCTACAAAGCTTTAGCAGTAGCCAATACAACGTGGAAATTCAATCCCCCATATGGCCCTCTTTTTGGCGGTGTCTGGGAGCGTTTGATCCAGAGCGCCAAAAGAACGCTCCTCCTCATTCTAGGATCCAGAAGACTCTCTTTTGACACTTTCCTAACAATTATGTTGGAAACAGAATCAATCCTCAACTCCAGACCACTGACTAACGTTGCTGAGCAGCCTGACAACGAGGAACCTTTGACTCCAAACCACTTTCTTGTCCAGCGTCCCTTCAATAGCTTGCCACCAGGACAATTTGGAGACCAGCAACCTGCAAGCTTGAAGACATGGAAAAACACGCAGAAGCTGATGAACCATATATGGCGACGCTTGGTGAAAGAGTATCTGCCAACCCTTAGCCGACGGTCGAAATGGTCAAACAGCAACGATCGACCTCTCAAAGTGGACGACATTGTTTGGGTGTTGAAAGACCAAACACCAAGAGGCATTTGGCCAATGGGAAGAGTCATGGAGACAACGCCAGGACGAGATGGAGAAACACGAGTCGTAAAGGTAAAAACGGCTTACGGCACGTTCGTTCGCCCCGTTTCCGGTCTCGCACGCGTTTTTTCTCCGTAGTTTTTTTTTTATTTTCCTCGCTCCGGTTTGAGGCAACGTGAGTTACCCCTTTCCCACAAATTGATGTACTGACCATATTGACAACATTTCAGCCTACAGTTTCAGAGCCAATTTCAAAGAAGATGAGAAAAGACTTCAATCAATTGATGCCTCCGAAAACCCTTGATGCCCCCTTTGTGCCCTTGCAGCGTGTTG
Organism: Convolutriloba macropyga; assembly: GCF_964194025.1. NCBI lineage: Eukaryota > Metazoa > Xenacoelomorpha > Acoela > Convolutidae > Convolutriloba > Convolutriloba macropyga. The sequence continues at coordinate 59,075,267 of NC_134471.1, read as the reverse complement.
CCAATGTTATTGCAACTTTCAAGATGATTCGAAAACCGCCAAAATTGCAACAAAAACTTGACTCTTTTGTCCAACAACGTGAAACTTAGACGTGCTCTTTTAACAAATTAACAAATGATTAGACTAGAGATATGTTTTAAAACATCTAAGTTAGCTGCAAAGTTTTTATAGTTGAAAATTTCTACAACGAAAGGGGCTATTCTTGAACAGAATTCAAGCAATTGAGTTTTTAAGCAATCAGAGACGTCTAATAACTTTCCACGTATGTGCATACCATGTTGAACTGAATCGAACACTTTATGTCATGCAATGACAATTAGACGAACTGGAATGCAAAGCGAAAGGAGTTTTGAACTTAAGGGTCGGTGGGCGCTTTTTGCACTTATCGCCACCGCCGGGATACCCGACCCGCAATTTCTAGTTTACATCCCACTGCGCTTGAGAGGTAAGGCCGTGAACAGCAATTGCGCTTAAACTGACATTCGTATATAATAAACTGTCGACCAACTAATATTCTGGTAAACTATAGATTCTCTGATAGCGCGATTCTCTAATAGGTACCAAAGGAGTAGTTGTTGAAAAGGTCTGTAATTACTTATAAGTATCTCATAATTTTATGCACTTAGGAATGGTTATGCATCGAGTTCTTATTGTCAGTTGATGACGTTTCAAGAAATTAAAAAAAAACTCTACCAAATGTAATTCATTTCAGTGTCGACAATATTGTACACCCCCACATGTGTGGAGGTCAAGTAGCCTATAGTCCCCCCATTATCGTAGATAATAATGGGGCATAATGTGGAAAAAACATTTTTTTCGTTATGAGAGGAATTAATAGATTTCAAATGCGTTTGAATTATGAAAACGTTCCCTTACCTCAATTGTTGCCATTCAAACAATTACAGTCACCCTGGGGTCCGTCCAATCAGTGAAATTGTGAGGGTTCGAGAAGCAAACTGTTTCAGATAGCTTTTGGAAAAACTAATTGACTTTGCTTTCCATTTTGAACCCTCTTGTATAAGTCAAAAGATTCATATCATAGATTATTGTTTACATCACGCACAAACGACAATAAAAAGCATATTTTGCTAGCAAAGTTTATAATAAAAGTAGCTCACGAAGTACAATGACTAACGTTTCATCGAAAATCTGAGAAAAAAATGTTAAGAAAATTTGGCATTGTTTTTGGTATTTTCTTTTGATATAATAGACGCAACTGCGTTTAAAATGACTAACAAATGACAACAGATCAGTCAATTTATGATTCATTTTGAATTAGATCGAATATACCAAATTAACCGTTATCTACAATTTAAAAAAGCATCAGGCGTAATCTAACCGACACGCCGACCAACGAGTATTTGATTGCCAGGCCTTTGATGCGTATATTAAATCTGCGATCTGAATTACGAGCTTGATGGTGTTGAAAAAACTCTTTTACGTGAACCGTTCTAAGAAGTTTTTTGCATCGCATGAGTAAACACATGTTTATGTGAAATTGACCAGTTGGTTGATTTTTTTTTTCAATTGAACAAAATGTTAGAAAGTGCAAGTAGCAAAAACTATCAAAAAATTCTGATATAATCTGAATAGTCGCATAGTCGGCTAGTCACAATTGGCGATTGTTCAGTGGGGGAGGGGAAATAGTGGGGGGGGGGGTCTTTTCAAAATGGATTTGGTTTATCTTACGCTTTTATCTTTGCCACCTAGTAGTTATTACCCGGGTTGAACTGACATTGAATTTAAAAAATTTGATCATAGTAATTCCTATAATTTCCATCAATTAGTCACCGATGGTTCATACTCCCAATTAAGGGAATAGAGAATGTTGCTATTATGTTCTTTGAATGGAAAATTGGAGCGGTATGGGAATTAAGGCTACTAAGAGGTAATTAAATGCCCTTTTATGAAGTTAAATCCGAGATCGGTATATATGAGCCAATTTCTCAAGTTGCGAGTTTTGCTCGAAATAAACATAAAAGATCGGAGGTTCTTGATGCGTTTACTTTACGAAAACCGATCAAAACCCTTATGTTTTTTTGTCGGTTTCATTGGCTTAGGTCGATTTTAAAAATAAGAAACATCGTTTTTCTAAAGGCTTTAAAGCGTAAAAAGCGCATGGTTTTCGTTGGATTGAAAAAATCTGAAGGGTCGCTATTCGTTTATTTTAAACTCAAAAGTAAACTATTAAACTAACTAACATACAATAAAGATCTGCATGAGCATTCATAGTTTAGAAGGTCTGGGCGTGACCATCATCAGTATTCAAATTTGACCTCAAACCATATTGCACCATCTTGACGCAATCTTTCAGTGATCGATAAAAGAAACTTGCACACGAATTACCTTGAACTTACTTGCAAAACAATACAGCAGAAAGAGCCCGATCAAAAACAGCTTTCAAAATTTTATCCGGCAAAGAAATTTGCTTTCACCCCACATAATTACTAACTTTTCCTCTCCAGATTTTATGTGCGATAGCTTTTTTGATCACAACCACATCTGGGCGTGACAGATTGGCCAGATTGGCAACAAATGTTAGCAAAAAATAAAAGAAATTAGGAGAAACTGGAACCCTTTTCGATCAAACATTAAAATAAACTAATCTAGACTAAAATTAAGCTGAAAATTAGCATTGGAATTTTACTGAATTGGCGTGAGCAGAAGGTTATTTAATCTAGATTGGAGCTAGCTTTCTGTTAGAACAATGGGTCAAGGATGAATGGATTAATGACCCCCTCTCCATATGATATTCTTAGCGCTATCTCAGTTAATACTCGAACGCCTGGTTTATCAGAAGTTCAATAATATTCATTTTTTTCCGGAAATTGAAAGTATTTGCTTTTTCCAACTCTAACTAATATTAAATTGGAAAAAAATTTAGGAGAAAAATTTCAGGAGAAAATTGGATATTTTTGGCAAAGTGCGCAGGGAACTCAAAAATTCTGTTTCTAATAAATGGTAGTTGTTGTTATGCATCAAGAAGGCCTATGTTTTTTTCCTGGGAAAGGAACAGGAAAAAACCAATGTTTTGAACAATGAAAGATATTTTTCACTCGGAAACCGACGGAAGTAGCCAAAAGCAACAACTCTCACAACACGGCAAAATACCGATAAAAACAAAAATAATTGTTACTTTTTACGTAAACTGCCGATAAAGTTGCATTAAAATACCTGAAAAGAAAACAAATCTAACAACAGTTATTTAGATATCTGATCCAGGACAAACCTATTGTCTTCAGAGCGTTTTTAATAAATCACTATTGCATCAAAAGAAGGTTTTTAAAATTTAATACTGAATCATTTAAAAATATAAGACTCCGGTACCCTGCATTTTTGTTTTCACGGATTGTTTCCATGAGATTTAAGAAATCCAGAAAAAATTCCACACTTTCTCCAGAGTAATTAAAGCTTTTTCGAGATTTCAACGTAGGTTGGAACTGAGGTTCGAAAAAATCGAATCTAAAATTGCATGTGTCAAATATAAAGATTCATATCTAACTATGGTTTATTTTGACCTCACTCTGTGAACAAAGGTATCTACAACAATTTACAAGTAACTATCACACAAAGGGAATGAATAATTGGATCTATTCTGTTTCGGCCCCCCGAGTGTTTTTTATGACCCCCAGTTACAAATTATCTGTTGTTATATAGCACGTTACTATAAAAGAAAATAGCACGTGCGCCGGGGGGTCATACAAAATGTATGCTCACTAAGCTTGGGGGGAAACAGAATAGATCCGAATAATTAAATGTGCAACATTTTAAAATCAATTCAGCTTTATGTAACATTTGTTAACAGTTAGGGCAGACAGAACTTGACTAATTGCCAGTTAGCGGAAAAGTTTTCCCTGCGGTAAAATTATTTCTCTTTTTATCAATTTAGAATTTTTTTTACCTGTTAAGACCTTTTTTTCTATTGGGTTCTAATTAACTTAATTTACGTATCATCTCGAATATTAACATCAATTCGAATACCTTACTTAGTCCTTCTGTTTAAAAATCGTGTTCGTAAATTCTCTTCAAGCATGTGTGACCCTACATAACATCGTCTAAACATGCCCAAATGCGATGGGAAAATTGGACCTGCCTCGGAAATTACCTTTTTAGATATGAAGAACACATCTTTTCACAAACGTTTGTACCTCTTCCTGACAAAGTTTGCCGGACCAAACCCACTGTGGAAATATGATTGCACGTCAGGTCAATCCCACTTGGAATAAATAGGCATAAAACGTATCACGAGATGAGTTGGCGAAATAAAAGAATAAAACTGTTAGATTAAGTGCATTTCCTGCACTTCCTTCAAAAAAACCAGCAGACATTATTCTACCTATATGTGCATGCAACGACGAACAAAATATTCTCATCAGCTATAACCCGCATTGCATGGCCCAGGTCGAGGTGGCCAGACCGAAGTGACCCCTGATCAGACGAGTTTCGAGCGCACACATGTTCCCGGCGCGCTCGAATTACATGGTCTGGAAAAGGCTTCGAGCGCACTTTTGTCTGGACAATGGTCTGGAACTTGCCTGATCAGAGGCCACTTTGTTCTGGGACGGTCTGATCAGAGGTCACTTTGGTCTGGGACGGTCTGATCAGAGGTCACTTTGGTCTGGGACGGTCTGATCAGAGGTCACTTTGGTCTGGGACGGTCTGATCAGAGGCAGTTTCAAGCGCACACAAGTCTGATCAGAGGCCGATTCGAGCGCACACTAGTCTGACCAGAGACCAGTTCGAGCGATATTTTTTTCAAGTTTTTTTTTGTTTTCTTACTGACTTTTGTTGTTTCGGGTAAGAGACAACAATAAAACAGCATTCTGATCGGAACTTCATCTGAAAATCTGATGGGTTTGATCAGATCCAAGGGGTCCAGCTGATAACAACTGCCGGTCCCCTCAAGAAAAGATTTTGAATCAGAGTAGATCAAGACGTTTTTATGCAGAGCTGTCTCAGTTAAAAGCATAAAAAAATGGCATACTCAGGAATTTTTTTTGATCATTTTTTTTCGATTTACTTTCATTAACAATCCCTCGAGGTCAGTGTTCTGAAAAGTAGAATGATGAAACCATAGAACATTTTTTCCTAAGTCACAGGCATTAGGTTGAAAGTTGTCAGCTTCATGATAGAAGGTTGACAGTGATCACAGACTTGAAGGGTATTACCACGAGAAGCAATGGATGTTCATAACAAAAATCATGGAAATTTGTACCTGAAATCAACAGAAATAAGTCTAAAATTGACAACCAATCAAACAATCAAATGCTTTCTATACTACAATTTTGCAAATTAGATCTCAAAATGCTTCAGGTTATCAATCTTCTTAACAAGAACATGAAAATTTTAGAAACCATAGCAAGAACTGCCTGTCAAGGAAAAATTACAGAAATGTGGTCATTGCAAAACCCTGACAAAAGCAAAAATTAATTGACTTGATAAGAAAGAGGTTTTATCAAGTTTAAACAATAACTCGGAAGAGATCTACCTCTAAGAAAAGAATGAGAAAAAGATTCCTAGAAATTAGATTAAACAATTGGATTCATTTTATGTTAGTGGCACCAAATCAGAAATTGATAGTAATGTTAACTTCAAGTAATGTGGGCCACGCAAAAAAAAAACACACGTTGGCGATGGAGATTGAGCTCAGTTTTTACGTCAAACTAGTTTAATTGCAATTTGAAGTACCAAAATCTTGCAACAACTTGCCGCGACTTGCAGCGATTTGACAAGCCAACCCCACAATAATACTGTTGATCGATCAACAGCGCACTCTCAGACACAATGAAGTGCCTGTAATGCGTGTCAGAAGATGGATTGGCAAAATAATTGAAGCAAAATGATGGACCAAGAGATACTGCGAGGAAAAAAATTAATAAAAATGCAAAAAGATATTTAAAAATAGTTTCCTTACTGTACGTAAGTGTGGCAACAGCGGACGTTATGTTTTCAAAAATTACAACCAACATTTAAAGTTCGTTATATTAACAAATGAAGAGTTCTGAGACATGATAAAAATAGATTTCATAAATTTGAAGTAAATAATTTGCGATGGAAATTTTTCTTAACACTAAGCAGAGAGTATATAACTGCAGAAAGTTTCTTCGTAAATGACGGAGGAGAGCAGGTGGAAAACTTTCAGCTCGGTGATGAGGAGCAGACTGTGATCAGAAAAAACTTTAATGCAAACTTGCTCAAGGCGAAGACGCAAATAAATTTTTGAAGAGAAACAAAGGATTCGCATCACGCTAAGATAACCATAACAAGGAGTTATTTTCAGGAGGGTTCAAAGCTCTTGAACTCCACGTGGTTGGTGATAGCTCGCAAGACGTATTCACTGCTGTATGTTTTCTTCGGGCTCATGTAATTTGCAATTCTGGAGAGATAAAAACAGAGCTGGCGTTCGTCCTGGGCAAAGTCCGCGTTGCACCAATGAAGGTGATGACCGTTGCCAAGTTGGAACTGCGAAACGCTCTCCCCGCTACACGTTTAAAGAAGAAAATCTGTCCAGCTTTGACCGTTACTGTAGTCAGAGTCTCCATATTGTCAGATGGTGCCACGTGGACAGATGGGACAGATGGTCAAAAAACAAAACACCCCATCTTTAATACAAATAGTATATGTGAAATCTTGGAATACACCCTCGTTGATCAATGGAACTACGTCTCCAATCTTAATAATCCGGCAGATGCCGACACGCATGGTATGTCCGCTGATGTTTTGCAATCAAGTAAATGGGTGAGGGGTTCTGATCTCTTGAGAACCAATCAATTACTTTTCGTGCCAAATAATGACGTCGTCGACAACATCAAACTCGTAATTGTAATTAAGGAACAAAGTGGAAACTCCATCTCATTTTAGCCGCATTGGCAACCAAGCTCGTTAAGGAACACAGCATTAATCTTATATTGTCATCAGATGTTTTCAATCAGTTGATTTCAACCAGTTCATATGAAAAACTGCTTCGTGTTTCCGCATACGTGCTTCGTCTGCTACCATCTCACGAAAGTATAACAACAGCACAACGGAGACACTTGAGCTTAACGAAGCCAAGCGTCATCTCCAGTGTTTGGTTCAGGGAGAATCCTTTAGTACCGAAAGACAGGATCTTCTTGACAACAAATCCGTTAATGAGAGCAGTCGCTTTGCTCAATTTACACCATTTACTGCGCCAAATTATCTTATTTGTTCGTCTGGGCTGATCCGATGGCTAGTAGAAATTGATTTTGACTCGAAGCATCCTATCATGCTTGATGCACTTGATAAACTTGTTTCTGCGACATAATCATTTGAAAAAGATCAGGGCATTGTTTACTCACGGTCGAAAGCCCAGGAACTTTATTCCATCCTTAAACTACGTTTCTTACTGCGTTATATCAAATCAAACTTGTGCAGAAAGTTTCGTGCGGAAACCATTCAACCGATCTTGGCAGACACTCAAAAATGGCAGACTCGCTTACCATTCTTATCTTATTACCAACACCGGGGTTGATTACTTTGGCCCATTATACGTTAACGTCCGTCGCACTACCGAGAAGAGGTGGTGATTTCTCTTCACTTGTCTCACTACTTGTGCTGTACACCTTGAAGTTTTCCATCCATGGACATTAGTTCCTGTTAAATGGAAATCGAGCAGTTTGCCTCCCTCAAAGGTACGCCTACTATGATTTGGTCGGATAATGATACAAACTTTATCGGAGGGGAGAAAGATCTCCGTGAAAACATTGAAGAACGGAACACGCTCAGCATCGCCGCTGAACTTGCGCATAAAGGCATTAAGTGGAGGTTTAAACCGCCCCGTGCGTCACAACAAGGTGGTTTTTGGGAGAGGTTAGTCCAAAATTTTAAGAGTGTGCTTTACGCCGTCCTGGATGCACGTCGCCTCATAGATTAGGTTTTGAGCACTACTTTTTGTCTTGTCGAATACACACTGAAGGCTTGTCCTTAAACGCCAGTAAGCGCCTAGCCGTCCGCTCTAGGCGCAATTTCAGCCAATCTTTTTCTACTTGGTAGCCAAGCAGCCGGGTTTCCGTCCATCGTTGGCATTGACAAGTTCGATCATTGTAAGCGGTACGCTTGTTCGCAGTCTTAAGATAAAGCAACTTGCACACGTTGGCTTAAGCAGTATGTACCTGCTCTGAACCGCAGATCGATGTGGTAGACGCTTACTGAGCAGTTCATCAAGGTCGGTAATTTAGTTTGGATTGTTGAAGAAAGCAATCCTCAGAGTTTACTGTTACTATCCACCTACTCGGCTTGAAGTACTCAAGTACGATACTGACATCGTCTCCCGCTCCGCTGTCGTACACGCGTCATCAGGATCGCTTGTCTGTTCACTCGTTAAGCTGGCACCGATCCTCCCAACATCTTCTGCCGCGCCGGAGGATGCTACTAAGTAAACAAGCGCCATTCCGAATTGGAACCTTCTTGATAGCTCATCAGTTGAACCAACTCATCCTTCTGAGTTCGTTGTGCAGGTTGTTGTACACATTGTCTATGTCTAGGAACGACGTGAAAGAATGTAAGGAGAATGAAAAAAAGAGACGACATTGAAAGCGTTTTCAACCATGTCAATCAATTTCGTAATAATTTTTACCTGATTTTCTGGTCACTGTCTTTTGTTACTTGTCATTGGAAAACACCAAGAAATCATAACTCAAGATCTATCGATACTTGGTTATGTTAATTAATTATTAAAACAGATGACAAAAGCATGAATAATAACAGGAAAATACTGAATACTGTTACAGACAACATTAATTGTGACTTTCTAAAAGAACTGGTTTTTTGGGCAATTTTCTCATGTCGATTTCCGAATTTGAAAGCACTGACGCCATTTGTTGTGAAGAGCATCGAAAATTTTGCAATCTTACTTCCATTTATAGTTCCTAGTGCTCTGTTCTGAGCCAAGTACCAATAAGGATAGGTCTTGAATTGAACAATTGACACCATTTGTTTCATAACTCTTTGTTGAATTTTAATGACACACTCTATTCTGGTCCTATTTGATACTTTTATATATCCGGTTTCATGAATGTTTTTGTATCCTTTCTAAAAGGAAAGGAAATTAGTATGTCAAAAGTGTCTGTTATATAGTTAGTTGGGTGCCCGCCCGTTATGCTAATTGTACTTAGAATGAAAAACTGATCAGCATGGTGTCAGGACAATTCAACCAATGCCAAAATACCCAATGCCATTATACCCAATGCCAATATACCCAAAGCCATCATACCCAATGCCAAAATACCCAATGCCAAAATACCCAATGCCATTATACCCAATGCCATTATACCCAATGCCATTATACCCAATACCATTATACCCAATGCAAATATACCCAAAGCCATTATACCCAATGCCAAAATACCCACGTCCAAAATACCCAATGCCATTATACCCAATGCCATTATACCCAATGCCATTATACCCAATACCATTATACCCAATGCCAGTATACCCAATGCCATTATAACCAATGCCATTATACCCAACGCCATTATACCCAATACCATTATACCCAATAACATTATACCCAATGCCATTATACCCAATACCATTATACCCAATGCCATTATACCCAATGCCATTATACCCAATGCCACTATACCCAATGCCATTATACTTATAACCAATGCCATTATACCCAATGCCATTATATCCAATGCCATTATACCCAATGACATTATACCCAATGCCATTATACCCAATGCCATTATACCCAATGCCAGTATACGCAATGCCATTATACCCAATGCCATTATACCCAATGCCATTATACCCAATGCCATTATACCCAATGCCATTATACCCAATGCCATTATACCCAATGCCATTATACCCAATGCCATTATACTCAATGCCATTATACCCAATGCCATTATACCCAATGCCATTATATCCAATGCCATTATACCCAATGCCATTATACCCAATGCCATTATACCCAATGCCAGTATACCCAATGCCATTATACCCAATGCCATTATACCTAATGCCATTATACCCAATGCCATTATACCCAATGCCATTATACCCAATACCATTATACCCAATGCCATTATACCCAATGCCATTATACCCAATGCCATTATAACCAATGCCATTATACCCAATGTACTTTGATTTTTTCGTTCAATAATCCAACTAAAAATTACCAGTCGCTATTACTCGTATGTTTTAACATACTTAATGGCCGTGGCCATGCCTCAACGGCCCGTAGGACTTGATCAGCATTTAAAGATAGTTTGGTGAGCCAATTTTCGAGCAAAATTGGTCAGTTGTTTTACTGATTGAAAACTGTAGCCAAATTCCTCACCTAAACTCTGATTGCTATAAATATATTTTAAATGGCAATTAATCATTGCATACAGAGTGCGGTCAAAAGTATCATCCGCTATTTTCATTTTTTAAATTTATTTTTCGGCTCCACTTTTGATTGTAAATCAAGATAAAACAAAAGAACATTTTTAATTTTTATTTTTCTGCCTATTATGTTTGCGATTTGATACAATTAAAAAATTCCTTCAAAAGCACATAATAATGTTTATCACACTAAAAAATGTTCAGGTAAATTTACCTGAACCGGGTTCTGGTATTCGGAAGTTCAAGTGAATTTCAGGTGTAAAAGCAACTGAACCACACCTCAATTGTAGCTCAGGTAAATTTTACCTGAACTTTTTTTAGTGTGTAGGTTTGAAGCGGAGTTGTCTGTCAATCAGAAGGTTCCAAGAAATTGCAAATTTTTTTAACTAAAAGGCAGGATGAGCTGACCAGGCAGAGTCAAAACCTTCAACGATGGTATGTTCAAAGTCAACTGGCTTTTTTGTTTTCATAGCAGCAAATTTTACACAGCCGTCATTATGTTAGGGCATTTTTGGATCCTATAAAAACTAAAGAATTTTATTGATTCCTTCTTTTACAGGGAGCGTATTTGAAGAAGACATATCCATTTTCTGTTTTCTGATTCAGAACAGAAACCAGCTTGATTATCTACACTGAACGTCTGTATGTCCAACGCCGCCAGACGAAACTTGCATTTGTCCAGACGCTCGAAGACCGATATTATATCTGTTCAAACCTTCGTGCGCTTAAATAACTTCTTGCGTTCATTGTTGCTGATGTCCTTATTCTCTTCAGTTCATGTGTTGTCTGTGAAATGACTTCATGCGATAACACCTGCGTATGTTCGCAGTGCATGCGCTCAAAGTAGCCGCACAAGGTTTTCATGCTTTCAAACCTTTCTATGTCTAGATTTCACGCCCTTCAAAGTTGCATGTGTCTAAGCTTGCCTCAGCATATTGTGTTGAAACTTGGCTATAATTATACTCCACGCCGCGGAAATTTTAACGCACTGCCCCCTAGTTTTGCGTTCAGTTGGATCTGAAAATGTCAAATTTAGTTCTGGGACTTAGTCTTGACTCATTTAAGATAAATGTAGTACTAAGGGTGTTAGTGAATTAAAATCTGATGGCTACAAATATACTTCACAAGGAAACCGTATTTGTATACAGAGCGCGTTCTAAAGTATCGTCCGATGTTTCCGTTTTCTTTGTTTCGCATTCACATTTGATTTTCAATCAGGATAAAGCAAATTTTCTAATTTTCAAAATTTCGATTTTGATTTTTCTGATGTGGAGATTGATAATTTTTTACCACTAAAAATTGCTTGTGAAAGGCACAAAAAATTGTTGAAAGTAAATCAGAACGAGGAGGCTCGTTAATGTGCCTGTGCACATGATGTTCCGACCCGCGCTCATCTACATTTTTGACATAACTCTCAACCAAATGAACAGATAATCAAAAGAGATCTTTGAGCTTAAAAAAGCGTTACACAAACTACTAATTAAATTACATAATACCACGTCTGATTAAAACACTCACCAGATCTCACACACTTAATAAAACCACGGGAGAAGAAAATAAACAACAAAAAAAGGAAAAAGCGAAAACAAAATTTTTTTACGATAAAAATTCAACATCTAAATTTAAAAGCACCTAGTAACAACGTCAAAATACAATCAGAAATAACCTCAACTACACAAATTTACTTTTTGTTACTACAAAACAGATGGGATTTTATATTGCTGACAATAGGCAACCAGTTGACAAAAAGAAGCAATAATGAGGCGAAATTAAAAAATCAAACAAATTTTTTTAAAGCAAATATTTACAAATGTCTCAAAAACCATTAGCTTTTAACAAAAAAAATCTTGATAAATTTAAGGAAAAGTAATTAAAAGACCAATAGAATCTGTCTTTGATTAAACTAAGCGACAGAAACCGACTAAAGATAAAGAAAAATTGAAAAAAAATACAAATATTTTGCGAAAACTTAAATTATGGAAGCCATTAAAATCTTTTGCTGTTATCTGAATATTCTGTTCTTTAATTCAAATGTTAATTAAATTAAATCAGTTAAAATTATACTGAAAGATTAAGTATGTTCACACGGGCCTCATTTGAAAATCATTGGGACCAGTTATTACGCTGAGAAGAGAAAGGCTTAAATGTGCTTAAAGAAGAGAAAAAGGAAGACAAATATTGACCACTAACAAACCTTTTTTGAAAACGCATATTTTTCAACAAAGAGAACATCAATTGCGACATTATGTCAATAGCCCCTTTATTATTCGAACTAGAGCCAACAGGATGGTGCCTCTCAATACTGAGAATTGTATACAAGTTGACAAATATAATAAAAAAACTAAAAGGTTTAGAAAAATGTTTGAAAGCAAATAGTATCATAAACTTTAAAGCTATTTGGTATAAACTTACTGTTTTGGTTAAGTTCATTCGTTCAACAATCAGCTAGAAGCTTTTGGGACTTCTTAGCTCTTTACGACTACATAAAGAAAAGAACAGGCAAAAACAGCAAATTGAAAAAAAAAATTCAGAAAAGCGTCGAAGCCATTAAAAATTGAACTACCCATTAAAAATTTTTTTATTTCAAAGAATTTTTTAACAAAAATGGAAATGTTTTTGTAATAATTTGACCTCAAAACACCAACAATATTGAACAATTTTATAAAAACCAGGAATTTATTTTAGAAAACCCGTAGTATCAAAGACATTATATTCAATAGCTTTCAACAGAAATCATTAAAAATAATAACACGTTAAGCATCGGAGAGATATCAATAATCTTATATCATCGGTAAATCATCACAAAAATTCAAAAGACTCTGAAGACATCAAATACAGGCAAAAACAAAAAAAATCTATAGAAATGTTTGAGAAGACATTGTCGTAGCCATTTAAACCAAAAGTTTTTCACTGTAAACTTATCTCTGATCTGATGAAAGTCTCTTTTATGCCAATGGGAACTGGAATTAGTAGAATAATGTGATAAGATGTCAGAATCTTTCAAAATTAGGAGAAAAAAAACAGAAATTAAAAAAAAATTATGAACAGTCGTGTCATCGAAGTCATTAAGATAAAATTAGAACATAAGAGCGCTAACCCGATTAATTATGGCTGCAGTAGAAAATAAAAAGGGTTCTGACAATAGTAAGACTAACTTACAAATCACAGAAACGAGTTTACGATCGGTTATTGTTCAAAAGAATTTTTTTTCGAAAAACTATTCTTAAAGTTTTAACAGCTGTCTCCTAAATTACTACATAGGTTCGCTTACTGCCAATTAAGAAGCCTAATGCACTTTTAGTCAACGGTTCTTTGTCAGAGGACTACAAAACTTTATCAAAATCTCAAAAAGAAAATCAAAATTTCTATGAAAATAGGAAAACTCAGTGTCGGAGCCATAAGAATGAGCAATTCCTTAAAAAAGAATAATTTGTTCAATGGGAATAATTTGACAGTAAATAAGCTTTGCCATGAACAGATCCTGGATTTGAAAGGCGCGTTGTTTCCAATTGAGTTGAAAAAAATCAAACACTTGAAATTCGAAATGGTTTTTAAAATATCAGCTCTCAAATAGAAATCGAGTTTTTTTTATAGTAAACTTCCTTATGAGACAAAACTACCTTTTTTATGGCCTTTCGTCTGTTAGAAACACAAGATTGTTTCATTTGTAGCATAAAATATAATTTTGAAATAATATTTTTATAGAAAAATTATAATTTGAACAAAAAATTGAACAAAATCATGCCAAACATCATGTATTCACACAAAACATTAAACCTCGATAACTCCTCGATAAACACGAATTTAAAAAAATCTTTTTAATTCCGAACTCTACGCTCGACGAGTTTTTAATGATACCACTCACGTTTCTCTACGATGAATATATCGATCAGCCAAAACTGTCTGAACAAAAAAAAACCATTTGAGTATATAGATCCTCCCCCCACAAGTGGGGTCGGAATAATAAATCTATGGTAATTGATGTTTTTTCGAAGTCTTTTCTAACTAACAAAAAGGGGAATGAGTTGGCGAAGCTCGGTCGAAACCATCAAGGACAGTAAGTTGAAATTTTAACTGCTATATGCTACTTTCATGGGATCTAATTTTACACAACCGCCTTTGTAAAGGCATATTTGCTTCTTCTGAAAACTGAAGTATTTCATTCCTTCTTTTTAAATTTTTGTAGGATAACGGTAGCTGTTTTGGTAGCCACGACCTATAACTCAAATTTTTTTGTGCTTTTTAATATTTCCTGCATTATCTTGGGTAAAATACATTGTAAAACTTTCTGAAGGAAGTCAAGAATGACTTCCGATACTTTCCGATTTTTGAATTAAAAGTTACACTTCGAGTTGAGAATGTCACATCCATTAAGCTATGATTGCGGGAACATAATGCTATATAAACCGACTGATTTGTAACAAATCTTACCGGCAATTGAAACATTGATTAATACTTCTCTCTCTCACATCAATACACAGCTTATCAGGTTACTCTGCCCAGCCAAACGCACAGCTGCACACAAAAAATTTTCTGCAAGGCGGCCAAACCAAAGACAGAGACAAAACAGCAAAGGGACAAGACACTGCCAAAGAGACCAGAAAGGGCCAAAGAGACGAAAGCCAAAACGAGAGAGCAAAGGAGAGTCCAAAAAGAGAGCAAAAAGAGAGCAAAAAGAAAGAGCAAAGCCAAAAAGAGAGAGCAAAAGAGAGAGAGAGCAAAGAGTCCAAAAAGAGTAGCTAGCAAGGATCAACAGGGTAAAGTTCCAGGCCCTAGTTTTGAAGGAGTCTGTTTGAGTGCCGGCAAAGTGCCAAACCAAGATTGAAAACATTAATTGTTCTTAATTTGTAAAAAGTTACTTTCCTAAAAGGTAGCTAATTGGTTGTGACGCGCGTGCATTTCCGGATACCGTTCGGACATTTTTTTTGAAAAAGCGCAACCTAATCGAGCACCGTTCATTTTTTGAAAAAGCGTTGATTTGCTGAAAATCGTTCAGATTTTGATTTTAAAACATTGTAATAAACCTGTAGAGCAGCGCAAAACTTAAACACTCTACAAATATGGTTGAAATTGATTGAAAAATGATAATAACTTTGGAGAAATAATCATGCTAATAAGGGGCGATACATGTAGAGACTGCCTTGAGTCTGTGAAGTTATTGCAACCTGGGTTCCGCTAAGGATAACACCCGACCTAGAGGATCCTTTTACAGTCGAACCTTGTAAGGACGTGGCCTGGCCGTTTCTCAGTGACCAGTAATGACATATACAAGAGGGTAGTGTGTGCGTGTAGGACCTTTTTTTGCCGACCTTTTAATCCTAGTTCTCCAAAGAGTTGGTTTTTGTATGAAAGTAACGAGTGAAAAAGTGTTGAATTGATAAATTGATTAGAGAGACTAATTTTTGCTTTGAATTGATAGACTGGTTAGACAAGAGATGAGTGATAAGAACAAACGTGTCCGATTTAGCGGGAAAGAAGAAGACTTTTTGTACTTTTCGGAGCAATTTGAAGCTCCCATTTTTGTCCTTATGTTGCACAAGGTACTTGATGGTAGTAGTACATTTGAAGATTATGTCCCATCTACACGCCCTAACGCTTCACGAGCCAAAACAGACGCAGCTATAGATAAAGGGAGAGAAATTTTTAAAGAAAAACGAATGCAAATATGGTATGAGCTTGTTTCGGCGCTAGACAAGCAGTCAGTTCTTTATCTTAGGCCATATAAAGGAGATGGGGTTCAAGCATGAGATGTGTTAACTAAGAGATTCCGTAGCTTTGAGAGACCTAGATTACAAAAGTTAGTAAGCGAACTCACTAGCCTTGTTAAAAGAGACGACGAAAGTTTAATCGAGTATATAACAAGAGCAGAGGAACTACAATTTAACCTTAACCAAGTCAACAGGGTTTGAGTGAAAAAATGTTTACATCAATTCTACTGAAAGGTCTGCCGAACGAATTTGATAATTTTGTCACACTTGTTAAGTACGGTAGTGAGGATAAATCACTTGATGAGTTGAAGCGAGATCTGATCAACTTCGACACTGAGCGAAGAATAGAGTGATAGGAAAAACGCAAGTGAAAGTGTCTTCCTAACAAAGCAGAAGAGGTGCCATAATTGTAACAAGTTTGGACATATTGCAAAATTCTGTCGCTCAAATAGTAAGCCTCATAACCCACAACCTAATACCAGCAAAGTAATTCAATGCTACAATTGCAATAAGTTTGGGCACAAAGCTACAGAGTGTAGGAATAAAAAGTTTGAGAGTCATGCCAGGCGAAGCGTTAGAAATGGGAAACAGAATTTAGAAAAAGATGAAGAATACTTCAGTTTCTTTTTATGCCCAGTTGATGATGAGGGAGTAGGACTAGTGCTAGATTCGGGGGCAACAAGTCACATGATAAACAACAGGGAAATGTTTATCGATATCGATGATAGTTTCTCGGGCAAAGTACAGAACGCAAACAAAACAGAATCTGAGATTTGTGGCCGAGGTACAGTTGCATTTTTAGTTACGCATAGTAATCAGGTTAATAGAAACATTATCTTAGAGAACGCTTTGTTCATACCTGAAAACTCACACAGTCTAGTCTCGATTAGTAAACTTAGAGAAGCAGGAGCTGATATTTTGATAGGACCAGAACTAAGCTTAATTGACAAAAGCGGAGTTGAGTACCCATTTAGGCAGGAGAAAAATTTGTTCAATTGGGACTTTAGTGAGATTGATAAAACTTGCAAGGAAACCTGCCTAATGTCCAGTAGCTTAAAAAATGTGGCACAAAAGATTGGGTCATAACAATTTTACGGACCTTAGCAAACTAGTTGAACACGTTGAAGGAATGCGTATCAGCGACAGTGCGGTAGATGTATGTGAAATTTGCGAGTTGAATAAAGCTAAGAAACAACCAAGAGCAACAGATTGCACAACAAGAGCACAAGCAGTGTTGGACATTGTGCACACAGACATCTTAGGGCCCATTACCCCCGAGGCTGTAGATGGCCACAAGTACGCGATAGGTTTTGTTGATAGCTTCAGTAGATATTGTAGGGTTTACTTTATGAAGTCAAGGGACGAGACTCTAGAGAAATTTCAACAATTTTGTGCAGATGTAGGCCAACCTTTAACTTTAGTATCAGACGGTGCAAAAGAGTACATATCTAGCGACTTTAAAAAGTTTGCCCGGCTAAAAGGAATCAGGCTTGAGAATTCTTCGGCGTACACGCCACAAGAAAATGGTAAAATTGAAAAACTTTGGGACGTCACTGTAGGAACTGCTAGATGTTTAGGAGATCAAGCTTCTTTAGAGAAAAAGTATTGGACTTATTCGCTCAACATGGCGTTCTATTCGAAAAATTTTTGCTATCTTTCGGCAATAAAGAAAACCCCTCATGAAGCCATGTATGGCGAGAAACCAAATCTTAGTTTCATGAAAGTGTTCGGTTGTGTTGCTTACTCTTTCATAGAGAAACAGTTCAGAAACAAAATAGACAGAAAAGCGAAGAAGGGAATTTTTTTAGGTCATGCACTCGATAGTAGATCTGTGATAACGATCGCGGTGAGCTTAAGGTTCAAAAAACAAGAAATGCAAGATTCGACGAGAACAACTATTACTTCGGAGTGAATGAACAGGTAAATCTAGAACATGAGTTAAACAAAGAGATGAGTGGAATAGTTTTTTTAAGTGAAATTGTTGATCAAATTTTTTTACCTAAAAACGCAAAAGAGGCGCTCAAGAATGACAACTGGAGAAAAGCAATGCAGGACGAATATAACTCACTGAGCGAAAATAAAGTTTGGGATCTAGTTGAGGATAATGGAGCAAAAGTAGTGGGTAGTAGATGGCATTTTTGAGTTAAATATGGTCCGACGGGGGAGATAAGTAGATTCAAAGCAAGGTTCGTGGCCAAAGGTTACAGTCAAGTCTTAGGGAAGGATTTTCATGAGACATACTCACCAACAACTAGGTTGTCAACAATTCGTTTAATTGTGAGCTTGTCTGTTCAAAAAGTGTCGAAAATAAGACAAATGGATATAAAAACGGCATATCTTAGTGCACCTATAGCTGAAGAAATTTACATGAAACAACCAGAAGGTTTTGAGCAATTAGACAACAAAGGAAAACCTCTTATTTGTTTAATGAGGAAAAGTCTTTATGGTCTTAAGCATTCAGGAAGGAATTGGTATCAGACATTTAGGAACTTTTTGGTAGCTAAAGGTTTTGAATCTTCGGTTCATGATAATTGTTTGTTCATAAAGAAAAGTGAAAGACAACTTCAAGGCGCAGTTTATTTGTGGGTAGATGATATAATAAGCTGCGAATTTCAGGAAAACTTCTCGGCTTGGTTTGAGAGTGATCTGTCTAAGGATTTCAAAATAAGTGATTGTAGGGATCTTTGTTGGTTTCTTGGAATGAAAATTGTGAAAAAGGAAAATTCAGTTGAAATCAACCAAGAACAGTATATTGAAAAGCTGATAGAGAGATTTGGACTAGGAAATTGCAAATCAGTAGAGACACCACTTGCAGAAATAAAACTAACAAAAGGAGACTGCCCTCAGGAGGGGAGTGAAGAGCAAGAGCGCATGAAAAGTTTTGATTATAGAAATTTAGTGGGTTGCTTGAAATATTTAGCTTGCTCAAGTAGACCAGACATTGCTTTTGCAGCAAATTTCTTAAGTTCTTTTGTTGAGAACCCAGGAGAAAAGCACTGGAAAGCCGGAAAAAGAGTTTTGTGATACCTCAAAGGTTCTAGGCCAAAGAGTTTAGTTTTTAGGAGGGGAGACAAGTTAACCTTAGAGTGTTTCTCCGATGCCGATTGGGCGGGAAATTTAGACCATAGGAAAAGCACTTCAGGATATTGTTTCAAACTTAGTAGTACCTCAGCCGTTGTCAGCTGGTCAACAAAGGTTCAAAGATGTGTTGCTACATCAACGGCAGAAGCCGAAAAGAATTCCTTAGTAGAGGCAACAAAGGAGGCCATTCACTTGAGAGATCTGCTTCAGGACTTAAACGTTGAGGTGCAAAAACCAATTGAGATTTTCGTTGACAACCAGGCATGCATAGCGCTCGGCAAGCAGTCCACTCACTATGGAAAAACATAACACTTTGCACTTAAACTTCATTTCATAAGGGAGCTTGTAGAAAGGGGAGAGCTAGAATTGAAATACTTGCAAACTGACCTCTTGATCGCAGATGTCCTCACCAAGGGGTTAGGGAAAACAAAACACGCTAGGTTTTGCGCGGCTCTCTTAGGTGACACCCAACCCGAATGGAGGGGTGAAGGAAGTCAAGAATGACTTCCGATACTTTCCGATTTTTGATTTAAAAGTTACACTTCGAGTTGAGAATGTCACATCCATTAAGCTATGATTGCTGGACCATAATGCTATATAAACCGACTGATTTGTAACCAATCTTGCCGCCAATTGAAACATTGATTAATACTTCTCTCTCTCACTTCAATACACAACTTATCACTTTCAAAAGCGAGAGTGGGAATATGGAGCTTTGCACAGATTCATGGGAGCCTTTTTGTTAATTATAATTGTCTTTGTACAATAAAAAATGCCCAGTAACGGTTTTTTCCAACAACTTTTTCCAACAATAAAACTTGTACAAAACTGGTATTTCTGCTAAAATTTCTGCAAAACAACCCAAACTCATAGAGGCAAAAAACAACCTGAATAATTTAATTTTTATCTTGTTTACAGAAACGATTTTTATATTTCACGATAACGTTAAAACGTTATTCCAGACTGTATTTTTTTAGTTATCCTCAAAAGTTAAGTTACCAGCAGCATATCTAGCTCCAACCACATAATCAGGCTGCATTATTTTGCTCAACTCGTCCACTTCATCTTTACTCAGAGGAAAATTTGTCGCATCCACATTTTTCTCCAAATTGGCAACTTTAGAAGTGCCAGGAATTGGAACTATATCCGAACCCTGAGCCATAACCCATGCAAGGGCTAACTTGGAAGTTGTACAGCCGTTTCCTTTATCAGCCGCCATCTTTTCTATCTTTTCGACTAATTTAGCATTCTGCTCCATGGCGTGTTGCTGAAATCTCGGGTTGTTCAGTCGCCAATCACCCTCTTTAAAGTCATCCCTGCTTTTGAACTTCCCGGTTAAGAACCCGCACCCGAGAGGAGAATAAGCTACGATCCCGATTCCTAATTCTCGACACGTTGGAATGATTTTTTCTTCGACATCTCGCGACCAAAGTGAGTATTCAATCTGAACAGCTGTGATTGGTTGAACTGCGTGGGCTCGTCTTATAGTAGCTGCCGATGCCTCGCTAAGCCCGACTCCTTTGATCACACCTTGACTAATCAATTCTTTCATAGCTTCCATACTTTGTTCAATAGGAACCGATGGGTCAATTCTGTAAAAGGAACTGTTTCTTTTGCCTTGGCAAAACTTAAGACTCAGGGGACTTATGTGAACAGTATTAACAACTGATTTTGCATTGGTACTGATCTGTGCAACCAAACAAAACATGTGTTATAGACGTGCTATGGTATTTACACACATTTAAAATGTTTAACATACCCAACTAAAGTCGGACGAGTTGCTCTCAAACGACCGAAGAGCCGTTGCTTCGGGCGGCTAATGCTAAAAGCTAAAGTTTAACTGAGATAGGAGGAAACAGTTGAAAAGGCTATAAGAACTCTAAAACTAGAAAAGCATTGAGAGAACTCCCCATCAATTTAATGCCCTTAGCGACTGCTCAGAGCCTTTAATTGACGAAAGGTCAAATGAGCCAAATCATACGAAAAAAACTATCAGACGAAAAGTCAGGAGTCAAACAATCGCACGAGAAGAAAGAATAACAGGACTAATATGATAGTAACAAACTTTGTTTGCGAGCAATTAACAATTGTATAACGGCCACAAGTTCCGTTCCTTGATATTATTATAAACCGCTGTTTGTTATAAAAGTTGTTTAAAAACAGCACGTTGTAAATTTTTGGACTTTAAGGGGCCATTTTGATTCGTTATAAAGTGCCCTAGTTGAGGAACTTTCGGTATTTAAACAAAAGAAATTATCAGTATCGTCGTTTTATTCCAGCCAAAAACAACGAATTTTTGTTGGGTATTTAACACAAGAAAGATTTGGCATTGTCGTTTTTAGTCGTAAGACAGATTCGGTATCGTCGTTTTAAAACACAAGAGAGACGCGAGATTCGGTTTTCTTTAGATAAACACCAGTATATTTTAAATCGGCTATGAAAAGCAGATAAGTCCAAGAGGCCGAACAAAAAAAAACGATCGGCATTGGACGTTTTGAAACGCAACAAACAGTCAAAAACTTTGCTTGCAAACTACATAAAAGTATGTAAAAACTCAGTGAATGCGAAATTATCAACAGAATTCTCATCAATGTTCAACAAGTATGCTACATTTTTCAAATCAAATTTAATCAAGAAGTGTGTACTCGTTTATTTATTTTTGTGAATGAGCCAAAAAAAGTGTTTTCATTGAATTTGCACATTCTTTCAGAATTTTTTTCTAAGGAGAACGTTTGAACGTTTGCAATTGCTACAAGAAACGTATAATAACGTTTGGCAACATTATATGCAGAAAAATCAAATTTTCCTATTGAAAAAATCAACAATTTCTTACGTTTAAATAACGAAAATACCGAATATTCTAAAACCGAATATACCGAATCCCTCTTGCGTCTAACAACGACCAGACTAAATCTTTCTTACGTTTGAAATCAAAGATACCGAAGATTTTAAACGAATTTGTTGTCATTTTTGTTCGGTCTTCTCAACCAGGGTGGCCAAGTTCGATCTATCCATCCAATTGTAGTTAGTAATTATCTAAGGAGGAATGAAAGAAACAGTTCCTTCCCTGTGAAGGTAGAGAATATCAATGTAAGATCCAAAACGCTCAGCCGACTTTTTACCCTCGGAAATAATGAAATCTTTATCACCACACACTTTAGGCTCAGCCGAACTCAATTTGATTCCAGTTTTGGTAGCAATACAAAGTTTTCACGTTCAAGCGGCCCAATTTCTTTGATCCATTTTCCGAGAAGAGTTTCGTTATGCCCTAAGCCGTACGCAAAAGCCGAGTCGTAATGGGTCACGCCCAGTTCTTTCGCTCGTCGGAGAACTTTCAAAGCGTCCTCGTCTGAATAGTTGACATCGTCCAGTTTGTAGATGACGGGTGATAGAGACATGCAACCGTAGCCCAGCTGTGAGCACGTGACCCCATTACCCAAAGTAGCTTGCTTCATTGTCGTAAAATTATTGTGTAGTGCTCAGAACCTTCCCCCTTGAAACGAAACTTGAGACTCTTTATACAATTTTGATGGGCTGTTCCTGAGAAGATAAACAAAGGTACGAAAGAGCTTGTGATCTTAAAAACAATTTCTTGGAAATTTTCGGAGAATTGCAAAAATTTGCAAAATATTTCTTTCATAGATTTTAAAAGAAAAGAAAATTTGGCGGTGATCTTACCAGAAATTCGAAATTTTTGTAAAAATTTTTTTTTGGCTTATCTGCTTCGAAATAAATTGCTTCAATATATTGCAACATTATCAAGATCCTGCGGGTCATAAGGAGTCACTGGTCAAGTATCGTTTCACTGGTTAAGAAATTCTTTCTTTCTATTGAAAATTGCGATTAAGATTTAAGCAGATTCGATATTCGAATAGGGCAATTTCTGTTACTTGAGGGGTGCTCTGAAGGTTGGCTCTATTGCTGTCGGTTTGATTATGAATTCAATTTGAAAGCTTAAACAATTAGTTTAATTTGCTTTAGGGACCACTGGTATTTACATTTCATACTGTTATTAGTTATATATAAGTGGAGTTTTTATATGATCATAAGAAAACAAGAACAAGACTCGTTTTCTCTCGATTAATGTGTTTTGAAACCCAACATACGTTTCCTACGTTAAATTCCGAACATACCAACAATTAACTTTGTTTCAAACCTAACATACCGATGACCTCCTACGTTTCAAACCGATCACATCCACGATTTCATACGTTTAAAACCGAACATAGAGACAAATTCGAGCATTTGAAGTCGATCATGCCGACAATTTCCGCGGTTAGAAGTATACAATTTCTGGAATAAGGTATTATACTCCCACTTGATGACTAAATCTAAGTAAAAGGCAGATTGTTGGTGTGCTTTCTTGATATTACCTCGCAAAAATCCATCATAGTAGACAGTTGCTGAATTTAAAACGTTTTAAAACATTTTTTTGTCAACGATTAAGAAGTATTGCCAAAAGTTGATTAACATGTATTATATTGCGAAACCTTGCGAAACCAAATAACTTTTTATAATGGTCTGAAAACCTGAAATAAACCCGATTCAAAAGATATTTCTCATTTTTTTGTCTGAAAGACATTAGTCCCATTTGAACATCAAGTTCCACTGAAGCAGATAAAATAATTCCAAATAAACGTCTTGGAGAAACCGATGTTTTACATAGCATTGTTATATACGCAATATACGCTACAATAGTTTGTTTTTTTATTAAAGAAAATAGGTAGGGCATTTTAACGTGTGAAACGTTTAATTAAAAAAAGGAAAAGGAATGCAAATATATATTTTTAAAAAAGACAGCGACTAATTACAATCCGAATCGTTTTTGGATGTTTAGATCACCGAAACTCCAAACTAGCCTTGCTATTATTATTCGTGCAAAAGGAAAGCGTAATTGTTCCGAATATGAAAACGGATATGGATAATTCGACAAAAAATCAAAATATCAAAAATAAATTATGCGTTTTGGATAATTATCGAGTTAAAAGAGCAAAAATTCGGCAAATTTTTATTTCAAAAGCACCCTCAAATGAAGTGGACGGAAAACCAGCCCCCTTTGGAGTTATTGAAGGTTGTATCAGCAGTTCTTAGCTGTGTTAATCGGGCAAGTTTTAAAAAAGTGGACTGAAGAAGCCTACTTTCTGCCAATTTTGATTAAAAAGGCTGAATTTGAAAAAATTGGAGAATATACTAACTATAAATTGGATCGAAGAGTTCAACAACATTTCTCCGCCTTTACAGGCAAAACCAAAAACACTCTCGTTAACACATTTTTTTGAAGCAAATTTTTTCCCCAGAAAAATTGGCAAAGAATTGCGTAAAAATACTGAGAATGTGAATAAAAACAACGAAAATCAAGCAAATGCTCCTCGAATTTGAAACCGCCATAACTGGGTACGAGAAACGAATTTCAGAAAAAAAATTAACTGCACATTCTACGCTGGAGGAGCTTTGTAATGACGCCATTCACAATCTTTTCCAATGATTATATCGATCGGCACAAATTGAATGATTAAAAAAAGCCCATCTAAGTCTATAGTTCCTCCCCCGCTAAAATGGTCGGAACAATTTTAAACTCTAATAATTCAGCGACATAGGTTTTCTAAATATCAAGTACTGATACCCTTCTCAATTAGGCGAGGTTTCTCATCATGAAGCAAAACAATTAAAATATTGAGCGCCCCAATGACCTCAAATAGTTAATAGGATTTATTCGTCTGCTGCTGGGTTCGAACTGAACACGACTGGAGCGTATCATGGATGAGATAGAGACTGATATTTAAACCTATACGACTCTCAAAAAATTACTATCAATTAATCCATCGAGTGCGGCAATGCTAACTACTTTGCCATAATGATATGAATTGCAAACAGAACATAATTACATTAGCAATGAGTTATTCTATATCTTTTTTTCTAATTTATTGTCAAATATGTAGCACTGGCCTATTTTCAGATCTCTGTGTTGGATATAACACCATCACGGATAAATCACCATCAAGAAAACTGTAAAAGCAACAAACTTAGAGATTTCTTACATATATAGATAAAAATTTGTCCATCAAATGTTTTTTGATGAAAGTAGGGAAAAAAAAACCAAAAAGAGATTAAATCATAGCTAAAAATTTTGAAGCCAATCTCAATCTCAGTGACTCTGTAATGTGATTTTTTTTTTCACTATGGGTATCTGGATATAAACATATAGATGCAAAGCTATGAGTTACGTCTGAAGTGCAACACAACAACAGTTTTAGTGATCTAAGTGAACTGAAGTGTGCTAGACTCATTAACAAGAACTTGACAATCTAGTTCTATTTTGAGAAATATGTCATGGTGCTTGAAGCACAAACCTGGCTTGGACAAAGTCCATTGTTTCATGTGAACAAATTACTAAGTAGTATTGCTTAATTAACTTAATTACTAATTTAAAAACACAAACTGATACGGAAATACCATCATGAAGTAAAATCACGCCATCTTCAGAATAGCAAAGTTGAATTGATACTACTGTCGACGTCGTTATCTCTATCCAACAGAAACTTAGATGACAAAGTGACTGCAAGTATACAAGAAGCTTGCCTGCTCAACCATCAGCACTTTTTGGTCCCCGATGAATTCAGATTCGGAAAAAACTCCCGTATCAAGCCTTTTGGCTCCGTATTCTGACCCTTTGAGATTTTCTGACACTATTTGCAATATTTTTGAAATATTTAACCAAAACTTAACAGGCCTTAAAATGTTCAACACTCTGCAGGAATATTGGATTCGACGTAAGTCCAAATCACTGTCTAAAGTTACAAAGTATCGTAGAATAATTCAACTTGTGCTAACTTAACGTTGTTTAATTCGCTCATTAGAATAACTCTACTCCTTTATTCTCCGTTGACGCCATATTTGATGCCATTCATCATAAATTTATTAATTCATATTTGCCTTTAATTCCTCTTTAACAGATAACTATATAGGAAGGGTAGAACTAGGGATTAAACTCTCAAGACGTTCATAAGATCCCGCAATTAACCCTGAATTTTTATTATCAATAGTATGGAATTTAAGTAAATAACAAAAAGATAACAGCTTGTATTCTTAATTTTCTAAAAGGGCAAATTTATCTTGTGGTCAGTTTTAATTTTTTTTTGTGTTTCAGCTATTAAACCGTGCAGTTTTCCAAACTATTGAGCGAAAACAAATTTGGATGAAAAAATGTTTCAAATCCAGTTTCTTATTGCAAGTAATTATCAAATTTGGTTCATTCTAACCTACAGTTAGTAGAAGGCGGTTAAGTTAAAAATCGACAAACTGCTACTTCCTGTACACAACTGAGAACTCTGTTTCGTTTAGCGTTTTACATTTTTTCTGAGACAGATTGTGTTTCTTATTTTCTTCACAAATACTTCAATAAAGTTGTTAAAAAAGTTCAGGAATTCATTAAAAATCAGGATATTCCTTTTTTTTCTAGCTATGAAGTTCTGAGCTTTTTTAGATGTACTAGTAAAACGTTTTTCAATATGTTGTTTCAAATTCTTTAGCTGATTTTCAGATAAAAAGTAAAATTCTTTTTTACCATTGGCAACAGTCATATTTTAAAAAAATTCTAAACAGTTTAGGTGTCTGTACGAAACTCAGTACAATTTTTTCTCACCTTAGACTAATTTTCAGCCAAATTAATGGAACAGAACTGTATAACGTAACTTGAAACTTATTTTTTTTTTGGAAAAAAAACTACATTTTGAGAAAAACGTTGTTGTTGAAAAAACTTTGTTTCCAATAGGTTCAAAAGTTTATGAACAAAAAGGCAAATAGTTATAAAACTCCGTAGAGAATTTCAAAATTGGCAATTGCACATACGACAAAAAAAATTGACAATTGACAAACAAAAGACAATTGAACAAAAAACAAGTATCATAAATTGCATTAAACTCTTATAAAATTGCCAACTTTATATAAAACGATTAAAACAGCTAACTGGAGAGGAACAACCCGCATTGAGAACAAATGGAAAACAAAGTATTTAAATAGATTTTGTTTCAAAAAATTCTCATGCAGAAAATTGAGTTAATATAACCAAGATTTGTCCCTATAACCTTTTTAATACCTTTAAATCGATTTAACTGGCATCAAAATTATCGTTTTAAAACATCGTGAAATGGTATTAAATGGTTTTTCTCTACCCCATAAACGCTCGTAAATACTTTGCTTGACTAAACCTGTTTGTATTGTGGGAACAGTGTTGGACATCGAAACTAAGAATTAATTGGTAAAATTTTTATAAAATTATAAATTTATGAAGATTTACAAGAAATATCAGCTAAATTTCAGGCTCCGAAGAGTTTCAGTTCGATTTTTCCATTTTCTCTGCCTTGCTCCTCAAGTCGTAATGTCTTCATTCGCCTAATGCCTCCATGGAGAAAACTGTTAATGAAAAAAGAACGAATTAAACAAAAAAAAGATAGCTTTTGAAAAAGATTCATTGAAACTTTTTGTTTGATTCATTAATTATGAAGAAAAATGAAGCAACTATTAAAGTTGTGGTAATTATACATTTCCTGGAGGGAAGAGTAGTTGGGAATGCAAAAAATTCTTTTGATAAAACCAAACTGAAAATTTTTTAAGCCATTATTTGGTAACAAAAATTTCTTTTTTTAAAATTTAGCAATCTAACCGTTTATGAAGAACATCAGCAGACATCCCCAATCTATCGGAAAATAGCAAGCTCAGAACAAGATCATTTATCAGTCATCAACTCAAAATAAAGTTTTTTAGCGACACTTTGATTTTCGAGAGAAAAACAAAGCATGAAGAAATTTTTATGCATCCTTGAAGTGTTCATAGATAACAAGGTCGTGAGAATTGGAATACGCATACATGAACATGATTTGTTTTGCGGCGCTAATTTTTTTCACTCTATTATTAAGTGTGAGTTAGAAAACGGTGTTCGGACAGAAACTCGAATTCTCTATTCTGGTGTTTGATTACATTTGGCAATTTGACTTTGTTTCTTTACACAATTTTTGAAGTTTTTTTGTTTTTTTTTTCAAAATTTTTTTCGCAATCCAGTAATTGTTCACAATATAGGTCCAGTTTTTGTTTAGCCAAAAACCAGTTTCTTAATTAGATAGATTAGATAATTAGATTTATTAGAGATATCGACTAAAGAGATATATTAGACATAAAGATCAGATATAATGATAAAATAGTTTATATAGATAGATTAGATAGATTATAAAAGTTGGATAGGTTCTGTAGATTAGAAAAAAGAAACTTAAAAAAGTTTGTTGATGAAATAGCATTGGAACATATTTGTTTAAGTCCGAGTAGCTTTCAATGAGAACTATATATTTTTTGCATTTATGCATTATAAGCATATTGGCAAGAATATAATTGTTATAAATAAGCATTTGGCTTCGTTAAATTTACAACAGTTTTTTCTTGAAATCGCGGGGCAATATTTCTTGAGACATTTTTTCTTGAAACAGTATTTTTTTGAAACTAAGTTAAATTTATTTTTCTCCATCGAGGGCAATAACTTGAACGTACTTTTAGACTGAAGGCTTGACGAAGGAGTAAGGAACAAGTTTTGATATCCAGCGATAAGAATTTCTGACAATTTGAGCTAAATAAAGAAAAACTCTCACTCAAATATCCTTCAAATTAATTAATAAGAAAATTTTTGGTTGAATTATGTGTAAATGTACAGACCTTATTGTGCAGCAAACAAGTTATAAGTGATTTATTAAGCGTTGAGATAATATAACTTTCTCCAATATAGCTTAACTCAATTTTGAAAGAATTTATAATCCGGAAAGGCTCTCTAAATAAAAACAATTTAAGAGGATTTTGTTGGGTTTCAAGAAGAAAAGTAGAGTAACTAACAATTGTCTTTAGAAAAATGGTATAGTGTTAAATTTAATCCAATTAAATCGATTGATTTCTCAATGTTGTCATTGCGGGAACCATAGTTGCGTAACTAAAAACCAAATTGTAAGATTGAGCAATTTCTGATATGAATCTTGTAAGAATAACACCAGAGCCTACAATCTTAAATCTTTTTCTGCGTCGGGTAGCGCTTTTGTTTGACGATATGTTGTGCGTATTTTTTCTAAAGAACGTTTGGATTAGCGCACCGTTTTAAAAACTACTGAATTCTTTTGTTTACAAATTTATTAGTTTGTCCGTTTTTCTGCATAAAATTACACCAGAACATTTGAAGCATAAAAGTGCAACATCCATGGTAACTATTCTCATACCTTTAGTAAATGTCAGATGTTTTTGGAAGTTATTCTTAATAGTAACCTTAGCCTTCAAATTTTTTTGACCACACACCGTTGTCAAACAAGTTTCTACTTCTTTTTATCCCGCTTCAAATCCCTTTTTAATCCCGTATTGCAAACTTTAACACCATAAGCATTCCACCCCCCCCCCCCCCCCCCCCCCCCCTACGTCACTTAATCCTGCACCGGTATTAGTTCAACTCAAAACTTTTTTCCAAAACCCTACAAATCCCGCATTTTATGGGTGTGAGTACGGCAAACATCTTTACCCAAATTGTTGGTATTCTTACTTATTTTGCATTACCGTTTGTTCTACCATTTACATAACGAATCCGAATCGGGGTTAAATGCTAGATGTTGAAACAGTTAGGAGTGAATGACGAACGCGACACGTCAAGCAAATACTTAGCAATTGTTTGGTATTTCTGCTTCGTACACTTTTTTTGGCGATAGAGGTCAAACACATTTTATATTCATTCATTAGTATAACTTTTCCGGTATCAATTACTCCCGTGTTGAGAATTTCGTCGGATTCAAACATAAGAAATCGTCGGTTTTCGTCGCTTTTACTTCGCCAAAACCGATCAAAGCCCTTACGTTTTTTTCGTCGGTTTGATCGGTTTTCGCCGGTATTTAAACGTAAGAATCGTCGTTTTTCGTCGTTTTCCAAACATAAGAAACATCGGTTTTCGTCGGTTTCAAAATGTAAGAAACGTCGGTTTTCACCGGTTTAAAACGTACGAAGCGTCGGTTTTCATCGGTTTAAAACGTACGAAGCGTCGGTTTTCATAGGTTTAAAACGTACGAAGCATTACATTTAAACATTTTCTTTTAAACAATATAGCAATAACATTGTCGGAAAAATATCTCAAGTCCGTTTAAAAAAACTGACTTTGACTGAGATTTTTCCAGTATGTTCTGGGTGTGTTCCCCTCCTCCTTCTCTCAACCGGGCTGGGGACCAGCTACGGCGGAGTTACAAACAAACAAGTATAGGAGATTTTGAGCAGAGCAATCGGTTAAAAAAATCGGGCTCAAATTCCATCTGCAAACAAAATAAAACAAATTAAATAAAAAAACAGGAGAAAGACGTTTTAAAATAAAATTTTCAAATAAGCGAAAAACCTCAACTAAGAGACGAACTTTTTTCTATACAAGGTAAACCCGATAAAAAAGACCAGACCCGAAGATGAACCAGACCGAAGAGAACCCGAAAAGTCGACCGCACGCCAACTACGTCCCCTACATGAGGTGCACAAAATCCCAGCGGGGGGAAACCGACTAAATGGCGTCTCAATGGGGCAGGGAGGGGGGTGCACCTCATGCGGGCCCGAGGCCCTCACCTTAGAATAATAGTAAGAATGAAATACAGACGTCTCAGAGTCTGCCGACGCTGGGAATACTCCATACCAAGTTTGGTTTGATTTGAACAACCTCTTGACCCGATAAAAAGGACCTATTTTTAAAAATCGCTAATCCCATAAGTCGTTAATTTCCGTATGAAAAATTAACTTTTTTCCTAGGCAAGCTATACCAAAAATTCCTATTTTCCTATGCTCTACTTACAATGGGGATACTCCATACCGAGTTTGGTTTGATTTGGACAACTCTATGACCAAATCAAAAAGACCTGTTTTTCAAAATTATTCAAAATTACCTATTCGAATGAATCGCAAATTTCCGTACGAAAAACTAACTTCCTCCAGAGGCACGCTTTACCAAAAACACTTTCTGTTTTAAACTCTTATTATACAGGGGATACTACATACCAAGTTTGGTTTGATTTGAACAACTTCTTGACCCGAAAAAAAAACTTATTTTTGAAATTACTTATTTGAAATAATCGCAAATTTCCGTACGAAAAACTAACCTTTTTCCTAGGCAAGCTGTACCAAAAATTATTTTTGTCTCAGAGTCCACCTACCCTGGAAATACTACATACCAAGTTTGGTTTGATTTGAACAACTTCTTGACACGATAAAACAGACCTATTTTTAAAAATCGCTAATCTCATAATTCGTTAGTTTCCGTATGAAAAATAACTTTTTTCCTAGGCAAGCTATACCAAAAATTCCTATTTTCCTATGCTCTACTTACAATGGGGATACTCCATACCGAGTATGGTTCGATTTGGACAACTCTATGACCAAACCAAAAAGACCTGTTTTTCAAAATTATTCAAAATTAACTATTCAAATGAATCGCAAATTTCCGTACGAAATACTAACTTTCTCCAGAAGCACGCTATACCAAAAACACTTTCTATTTTAAACTCTTATTATACAGGGGATACTACATACCAAGTTTGGTTTGATTTGAACAACTTCTTGACCCGAAAAAAAGACTTATTTTTAAAATTACTTATTTGAAATAATCGCAAATTTCCGTACGCAAAACTAATTTTTTCCTAGGCAATCTTTTCCAAAAATTCTTTTTGTCTCAGAGTCTACCTACCCTGGGAATACTCCATACCAAGTTTGGTTTGATTTGAACAACTTCTTGACCCGATAAAAAAGACCTTTTTTTAAAATTCGCTAATCCAATAATTCGTTAATTTCCGTATGAAAAATTAACGTTTTTCCTAGGCAAGCTATACCAAAAATTCCTTCTTTCCTATGCTCTACTTACAATGGAGATACTCCATACCGATTGTGGTCCGATTTGGACAACTCTATGACCAAATCAAAAAGACCTGTTTTTCAAAATTATAAAAAATTAACTATTCGAATGAATCGCAAATTTCCGGACGAAAACCTAACTTTCTCCAGAGGCACGCTATACCAAAGACACTTTTTGTTTAAAACTCTCATTATACAGGGGATACTACATACCAAGTTTGGTTTGCTTTGAACAACTTCTTGACCCGATAAAAAAGACTTAATTTTAAAATTACGTATTTGAAATAATCGCAAATTTCCGTAAGAAAAACTCACTTTTTTCCTAGGCAAGCTGTACCAAAAATTCTTTTTGTCTCAGAGTCTCCCTACCCTGGGAATACTGTATACCAAGTTTGGTTCGATTAGAACAACTTCTTGACCCGATAAAAAAGACCTATTTTTAAAATTCGCTAATCCCAGAATTCGTTAATTTCCGTATGAAAAATTAACTTTTTTCCTAGGCAAGCTACACCAAAAATTCTTTTTTTCCTATGCTATATCTACACTTTTTAGTAAGATCGCAGCAGGCAAAACACCCGCTGAATACGAAGCGATTTTTAGTACGATCGCAGCAGGCAAAACACCCGCTGAAAACGGAG
This sequence comes from Convolutriloba macropyga, assembly GCF_964194025.1. Lineage (NCBI taxonomy): Eukaryota > Metazoa > Xenacoelomorpha > Acoela > Convolutidae > Convolutriloba > Convolutriloba macropyga. The sequence continues at coordinate 59,042,590 of NC_134471.1, read as the reverse complement.
CACTTTTTAAATAGGCTTTTAGACAATACGCAAACATTTAAACTACGAACCTTATTGTTTAGACAGCAGGAAACAAACCCGCTGAAAACCGTAACTAATTGCTCTTAGGTTGCAGCAGGAAACCAACCTGCTGAAAAAAGCAGTTACCAGTTTCCTAAACGCAGGAGGAAAACAACCCGCTGAAAAAGTTAATCTCCAGTCTCTTAAGCGCAGCAGGAAACAAACCCGCTGAAAACCGTAAGGTACGAATTTGAGGCGCAGCAGGAAACACACCCGCTGAATCACGCGTTTAAAACAAGTTTTTAAACAATACGCAAACATTGAATATGGGAACCTTCTTGTTTAGACAGCAGGCAACAAACCCGCTGAAAACCGTAACATTATGCTCTTAGGTGGCAGCAGGAAACTACCCGCTGAAAAAGGGAATCTCCAATCTCCTAAGCGAAGCAGGAAACAAATCCGCTGAAAACCCTAAGGTTTGAATTTAAGGCGCAGCAGGAAACTCACCCGCTGAAACACGCATTTAAAATGAGCTATAAGAGAAGTAGTAGTTAAGCAACGAATTTACGAACCTTCTTGCTCAGACAAAGTAGGAACCAAACCTACTGAAACAAGCAACTCTGCCGTTTTAAGCCGCAGCAGGAAACGCACACGATGCAAAACGCATTTCCTAGGTTCCTATGAGCAGCAGGAAAGAAACCCGTTGAGAACGCAAACTATCTGTTATAAGCCGCAGCAGGAAAGAAATCCGCTGAAAACCGTAACTTAACGCTCCTAGGGCGCAGCAGGAAAACAACCCGCTGAAAACTGTAAGGTACGAATTTAAGGCGCTGCAGGAAACTCACCCGCTGAATCACTCATTTAAAACAGGCTTTTAGACAATACGCAAACATTGAATAGAGGAACCTTCTTAATTAGACAGCAGAAAACAAACCCGCTGAAAACCGTAACTTAGTGCTCTTAGTTGGCAGCACGAAACCAACCCGCTGGAAAAGGTAATCTCCAGTCTCCTAAGCGGAGCAGGAAACAAAGCCGCTGAAAACTGTAAGGTACGAATTTAAGGCGCTGCAGGAAACTCACCCGCTGAATCACGCATTTAAAACAGGCTTTTAGACAATACGCAAACATTGAATATAGGAACCTTCTTGTTTAGACAGCAGGAAAGAAACCCGCTGAAAACCGTAAGTTAATGCTCTTAGGTGGCATCACGAAACCAACCCACTGGAAAAGGCAATCTCCAGTCTCCTAAGCGGAGCAGGAAACAAACCCGCTGAAAACTGTAAGGTACGAATTTAAGGCGCTGCAGGAAACTCACCCGCTGAATCACGCATTTAAAACAGGCTTTTAGACAATACGCAAACATTGAATATAGGAACCTTCTTGTTTAGACAGCAGGAAATAAACCCGCTGAAAACCGTAACTTAATGCTCTTAGGTGGCATCACGAAACCAACCCGCTGGAAAAGGCAATCTCCAGTCTCCTAAGCGAAGCAGGAAACAAACCCGCTGAAAACCGTAAGGTACGAATTTAAGGCGCAGCAGGAAACTCACCCGCTGAACCACGCATTTAAAATGAGCTATAAGAGAAGTAGTAGGTAAGCAACGAATTTACGAACCTTCTTGCTTAGACAAAGTAGGAACCAAACCTACTGAAACAAGCAACTCTGCCGTTTTAAGCCGCAGCAGGAAACGCACACGATGCAAAACGCATTTCCTAGGTTCCTATGAGCAGCAGGAAAGAAACCCGTTGAGAACGCAAACTATCTGTTATAAGCCGCAGCAGGAAAGAAATCCGCTGAAAACCGTAACTTAACGCTCCTAGGGCGCAGCAGGAAAACAACCCGCTGAAAACTGTAAGGTACGAATTTAAGGCGCAGCAGGAAACTCACCCGCTGAACCACGCATTTAAAATGAGCTATAAGAGAAGTAGTAGGTAAGCAACGAATTTACGAACCTTCTTGCTTAGACAAAGTAGGAACCAAACCTACTGAAACAAGCAACTCTGCCGTTTTAAGCCGCAGCAGGAAACGCACACGCTGCATAACGCATTTCCTAGGTTCCTATGATCAGCAGGAAAGAAACCCGGTGAGAACGCCAAATATCTGTTATAAGCCGCAGCAGGAAACAAACCCGCTGAAAACCGTAACTAATTGCTCTTAGGTTGCAGCAGGAAACCAAACCGCTGAAACAAGCAATTACCACTTTCCTAAGCGCAGCAGGTAACAAAGCCGCTGAAAACAGCAAAGTACGAATTTAAGGAGCAGAAGCACGCATCTTAAACGGGCTTTTAGAAAATAGGCAAACATTGAATATACGAACCTTCTTGTTTAGACATAGCAGGAAACAAACCTACTAAAAACCGTAACTTAATGTTCATAGGTCGCAGCAGGAAACGAGCCCGCTGAAAAAAGCAATCTCCAGTCAAAAGCGCAGCAGGAAACACCCGCTGAAAACCGTAAAGTACGAATTTAAGGCGCAGCAGGAAACTCACCCGCTGAATCACGCATTTAAAATGAGCTATAAGAGATTTTATAGGTAGGCAATGAATTTACGAACCTTCTTGCTTAGAAAAAGCAGGAAACAAACCAACTGAAACAAGCAACTCCTTCGTTTTAAGTCGCAGCAGGAAACGCAGACTCTGCAAAACGCATTTCCTAGGTTCCTATGAGCAGTAGGAAAGAAACCCGCTGAAAACCGTAACTTAACAGTCCTAGGGCGCAGCAGGAAACCAACTAGCTGAAAAAGACAATCTCCAGTCTCCAAAGCGCGACAGGAAACAAACCCGCTGAAAACCGTAAAGTACGAATTTTGGGCGCAGCAGTAAACTCACCCGCTGAATCACGCATCCTAATCAGGTTTTTAGACAATACGCAAACATTGAATATAGGAAGCTTCTTGTTTAGACAGCAGGAAACAAACCCGCTGAAAACCGTAACTTAATGCTCTTAGGTGGCAGCAGGAAACCAACCCGCTGGAAAGGCAATCTCTAGTCTCTTAAGCGCAGCAGGAAACAAAGCCGCTGAAAAACGCAACTTCGAGTCTTACAGGCTTAGAAGGGAAAACAACTTATAAACAAACAACCAGCGGCACAAAGTTAATTAGGAATTTGCCCAAAATTCTTCTATTAATCAACAGAATCCAAAAACAAACAATCACATAATTGAAACCACAAATGTGTAAATACTTGAAAAAAGGCATTAGAGTAACTTGCATCAGTTAGTAACTGTCATCAAAATTAAACAAGCAATCAAATCATTTGAAACTTCACAATTACAAAAACAGCAAATTTAAATTTTACACCTTCAAGACTCTTCTCAATCAGTGAAGTCCCTTTTCAATCAGCAAATTGTTCATGGCACTTGCCATGTCGCGTCTTCCTTTTTCATTCAGATGAACACCATCCGGCATGAAGCCTTTCGGCTTAAACACTTCTTGATGTAGTTTGAAATATGACAAATTTGAATTTGTGAGCATTGCATTGAAGCTCTGTATGTTGAAATGCTCACAATTCAGTCGTTTCAAAACCGTGCAGACTATAACACGCGGAGAGTGCTGTAAGGTTTTTATACCTTCGTAAAGTTCTCGGATATTTCTTACCACATCGGGATGCTGCTCGCCTGGTCCACCGTTACGGTTTGAGAGATTGTTCCCGCCCACTGCTAGAATTATGTTAGGGTACGATTTGAGGGTGTCAAATAAGAAAAAGAAGTCGTCAATTTTTCCTCCGAAGAGAGAAAACTTCACACAATTGTCAATGCATATGTTGTCGAATATGGAATCTCCAACAAAAGCCGTGTGGATGTTTTCGTTGTTACTAAATTTATTGTATATGAACTCAAATGTCTTCCCAGAGTCTGACTTTTTAATTATACGCCCATGTTCTTGACTTGTAGAGTAAAGAGGTTTAAACTTTTTCTTGGGAGGAACAATGCTATCAGAAGCATACGGGATTCCAAGTCTTTTATCCATAATCAAAAACTGAAGACAAGACAATATCAAAGAACTTTCGAACAAAGACAACCTTTCCAAACAATAGTCTAAAACTAAATAGTTTGGGTGAACTGCGCAAATAGTCAAAAAATCAGCCGTCTTATGACACGTAGCCCTCTCGTACCCACTTTTTATATATAAATACAGAAATAAAAAACACATACATACATACATTAAGCCCGATAAAACGTATCTACTTTTTTCGTAGGACCTGTGAAAATAGTCAATAATTTAGCCGTCTTTTAATACGTAGCCCACTCGTACCCACTTTTTGTATATAATTACAGAAATAAAAAACACATACATACATACATTAAGCCCGATAAAACGTATCTACTTTTTTCGTAGGACCTGTGAAAATAGTCAATAATTTAGTCGTCTTTTAATACGTAGCCCACTCGTACCCACTTTTTATGTATACATACACACATAGAAAACTCCATACATAATTTGGTTTTATTTTAAGGAGAAAGACGTTTTAAAATAAAATTTTCAAATAAGCGAAAAACCTCAACTAAGAGACGAACTTTTTTTTCTATACAAGCTAAACCCGATAAAAAAGACCTAATATTAATATTAGTTATTCGCGAAATTCGCAACTTAAGAGAACCCGACTGAAGATGAACCAGACCGAAGAGAACCCGAAAAGTCGACCGCACGCCAACTACATCCCCAACATGAGGTCACAAAATCCCAGCGGGGGGGGGGAAACCGACTAACCGGCGTCTCAACGGGACAAGGAGGGGGGTGCACCTCTTGCGGGCCCAAGGCCCTCACCTTAGAATAATAGTAAGACTGAAATACAGACTCCTTGACCCGATAAAGACCTATGTTTATAATTACTTATTTGAAAAAATCGCAAAATTCCGTACGAAATACTAACTTTTTTCCTAGGCAAGCAGTACCAAAAATTATTTTTGTCTCAGAGTCTACCTACCCTGGGAATACTCCATACCAAGGTTGGTTTGATTTGAACAACTTCATGACCCGATAAAAAAGACTTATTTTTAAAATTCGCTAATCGCGAAATTCGCAAGTTTCCGTATGTCAACCTAACCTTTTTCCTAGGAAAGCTATATCAAAGACTCTTTTTGTTTTACATTCTAACGGCACTGGTGATAACTGGCGTATAGCACCTAGGTCAAAAAATTCTTTTCCTCTCCGCCTGAACTCGGGCATTGACACTCCTCCTTAAAACCTCAATTTATTTGAATAAGTCCTTGATCAGGTTGAAAAGCAATTTATGTTGAAACACTATATAGCGAGTTTTCGAGCGCGAAATTTGACAACATGTCAAATACTTTTTTCATATACAACCTAAGTAAAAAATTCTGTCCCTCTCAGTCTGTACTCAGGCAGTAACAGTCCTCCTTAGAACCTTAATTCCTTGGAATAAGTCCTTGACTAGGTTGAAAACCAATATATGTTGAAACACTATATAGCGAGTTTTTGAGCGCGAAATTTGACAACCTTTCAAGTACTTTTTTCGTATACCAACTGAGTCAAAAATTTTTCCCTACCAGCCTGTACTCGCGCAGTGACACTCCTCCTTAGAACCTCAATTCATTTGAATAAGTCCTTGTCTAGGTTGAAAACCAATTTATGTCGAAACACTAAATATCGATTTTTTGAGCGCGAAATTTGACAACGTATCGAGTAATTTTTTTCGTATACCAGCTAGGTCAAAAACTCTTTCACTCTCAGACTGTACTCGGACCATGACACTCCTCCATAGACCCTCAAATCATTTGAAAAAGTCCTTGACTAAGTTCAAAACCAATTTATGTTGAATCACTATATAGCGATTCTTTGAGCGAGAAATTTGACAACGTATCGAGTACTTTTTGGTATACCACCTAGGTCAAAAATTCTTTCACTCTCAGACTGTAATCGGACCTTGACACTCCTCCCTAGACCCTCAATTCATTTGAATAAGTTCTTGAGTAGGTTGAAAAGCAATTTATGTTGAAACACTATAAAGCGATTTTTTGAGCGCGAAATTTGACAACGTATCGATTACTTTTTTTGTATACCACATAAGTAATAAATTCTTTCTTTCTCAGACAGTACTCAGATTGTGACACTCCTCCCTAGACCCTCAATTCATTTGAATAAGTCCTTAACTAGGTTGAAAACCAATTTATGTTGAAACACTACATATCGATTTTTTGAGCGCAAAAGTTGACAACGTATCGAGTACTTTTTTCGTATACCACCTAGGTCAAAAAGTCTTTCACTCTCAGACTGTACTCGCACCGTGACACTCCTCCCTAGACCCTCAAATCATTTGAAAATGTCCTTGACTAGGTTGAAAACCAATTTATGTTGAAACACTATATAGCAATTTTTTGAGCGCGAAATTTGACAACGTATCGAGTAGTTTTTTCGTATACCACCTAGGTCAAAAACTCTTTCACTCTCAGACTGTACTCAGAGTGTGACACTCCTCCCTAGACCCTCAAATCATTTGAAAATGTCCTTGACTAGCTTGAAAACCAATTTATGTGGAAACACTATGTAGCAATTTTTTGAGCGCGAAATTTGACAACGTATCGAGTAGTTTTTTCGTATACCACCTAAGTCAAAAACTCTTTCACTCCCAGAGTGTACTTGGACCGTGACACTCCTCCCTAAACCCTCAATTCATTTGAATAAGTCCTTAACTAGGTTGAAAACCAATTTATGTTGAGAGACTACATAGCGATTTTTTGAGCGCGAAAGTTGACAACATATCGAGTACTTTTTTCGTATACCACCTAGGTCAAAAACTCTTTCACTCTCAAACTGTACTCGGACCGTGACACTCCTCCCTAGACCCTCAATTCATTTGAAAAAGTCCTTGACTAGGTTGAAAACCAATTTATGTTGAAACACTATATAGCGATTTTTTGAGCGCGAAGTTTGACAACGTATCGAGTACTTTTCGTATACCACCTAGGTAAAAAATTCTATCTTTCTCAGACAGTACTCAGATCGTGACACTCCTCCCTACACCCTCAATTCATTTGAATAAGTACTTGACTAGGTTGAAAAGCAATTTATGTTGAAACACTATACAGCGAGTTTTTTTTAGCGCGAAATTTGACAACGTATCGATTACTTTTTTCGTATACCACCTAGGTCAAAAATTCTTTCTTTCTCAGACTGTACTCAGACCGTGACACTCCTCCCTAGACCCTCAATTCATTTGAACAAGTCCTTGACAAGGTTGAAAAGCAATTTATGTTGAAACACTATATAGCGAGTATTCAGCGCGAAATTTGTCAACGTACCGAGTACTTTTTTCGTATACCACCTAAGTCAAAAACTCTTTCACTCCCAGACTGTACTCAGATTGTGACACTCCTCCCTACACCCTCAATTCATTTGAATAAGTACTTGACTAGGTTGAAAAGCAATTTATGTTGAAACACTATACAGCGAGTTTTTTTTAGCGCGAAATTTGACAACGTACCGATTACTTTTTTCGTATACCACCTAGGTCAAAAATTCTTTCTTTCTCAGACTGTACTCAAACCGTGACACTCCTCCCTAGACCCTCAATTCATTTGAACAAGTCCTTGACTAGATTGAAAAGCAATTTATGTTGAAACACTATATAGCGAGTATTCAGCGCGAAATTTGTCAACGTACCGAGTACTTTTTCGTATGCCACCTAAGTCAAAAACTCTTTCACTCCCAGAGTGTACTTGGACCGTGACACTCCTCCCTAAACCCTCAATTCATTTGAATAAGTCCTTAACTAGGTTGAAAACCAATTTATGTTGAGAGACTACATAGCGATTTTTTGAGCGCGAAAGTTGACAACGTATCGAGTACTTTTTTCGTATACCACCTAGGTCAAAAACTCCTTCACTCTCAAACTGTACTCGGACCGTGACACTCCTCCCTAGACCCTCAATTCATTTGAAAAAGTCCTTGACTAGGTTGAAAAGCAATTTATGTTGAAACACTATTTAGCGAGTTTTCAGCGCGAAATTTGTCAACGTACAGAGTACTTTTTTCGTATACCACCTAAGTCAAAAACTCTTTCACTCCCAGAGTGTACGTGGACCGTGACACTCCTCCCTAAACCCTCAATTCATTTGAATAAGTCCTTAACTAGGTTGAAAACCAATTTATGTTGAGAGACTACATAGCGATTATTTGAGCGCGAAAGTTGACAACATATCGAGTACTTTTTTCGTATACCACCTAGGTCAAAAACTCTTTCACTCTCAAACTGTACTCGGACCGTGACACTCCTCCCTAGACCCTCAATTCATTTGAAAAAGTCCTTAACTAGGTTGAAAACCAATTTATGTTGAGAGACTACATAGCGATTTTTTGAGCGCGAAAGTTGACAACGTATCGAGTACTTTTTTCGTATACCACCTAGGTCAAAAACTCCTTCACTCTCAAACTGTACTCGGACCGTGACACTCCTCCCTAGACCCTCAATTCATTTGAAAAAGTCCTTGACTAGGTTGAAAAGCAATTTATGTTGAAACACTATTTAGCGAGTTTTCAGCGCGAAATTTGTCAACGTACAGAGTACTTTTTTCGTATACCACCTAAGTCAAAAACTCTTTCACTCCCAGAGTGTACGTGGACCGTGACACTCCTCCCTAAACCCTCAATTCATTTGAATAAGTCCTTAACTAGGTTGAAAACCAATTTATGTTGAGAGACTACATAGCGATTATTTGAGCGCGAAAGTTGACAACATATCGAGTACTTTTTTCGTATACCACCTAGGTCAAAAACTCTTTCACTCTCAAACTGTACTCGGACCGTGACACTCCTCCCTAGACCCTCAATTCATTTGAAAAAGTCCTTGACTAGGTTGAAAACCAATTTATGTTGAAACACTGTATAGCGATTTTTTGAGCGCGAAATTTGACAACGTTTCGAGTACTTTTTTCGTATACCACCTAAGTCAAAAATTTTTTCACTCTCAGACTGTACTTGAACCGTGACACTCCTCCCTAGACCCATAAATCATTTGAAAAAGTCCTTGACTAGGTTGAAAACCAATTTATGTTGAAACACTATATAGCGATTTTTTGAGCGCGAAGTTTGACAACGTATCGAGTACTTTTCGTATACCACATAGGTAAAAAATTCTATCTTTCTCAGACAGTACTCAGATCGTGAGACTCCTCCCTAGACCATCAATTCATTTGAATAAGTCCTTGACTAGGTTGAAAACCAATTTATGTTGAAACACTACATATCGATTTTTTGAGCGCAAAAGTTGACAACGTATCGAGTACTCTTTTCGTATACCACCTAGGTCAAAAACTCTTTCACTCTCAGACTGTACTCGCACCTTGACACTCCTCCCTAGACCCTCAAATCATTTGAATAAGTACTTGACTAGGTTGAAAAGCAATTTATGTTGAAACACTATACAGCGAGTTTTTTTTAGCGCGAAATTTGACAACGTATCGATTACTTTTTTCGTATACCACCTAGGTCAAAAATTCTTTCTTTCTCAGACTGTACTCAGACCGTGACACTCCTCCCTAGACCCTCAATTCATTTGAATAAGTACTTGACTAGGTTGAAAAGCAATTTATGTTGAAACACTATATAGCGAGTATTCAGCGCGAAATTTGTCAACGTACCGAGTACTTTTTTCGTATACCACCTAAGTCAAAAACTCTTTCACTCCCAGACTGTACTCAGATTGTGACACTCCTCCCTACACCCTCAATTCATTTGAATAAGTACTTGACTAGGTTGAAAAGCAATTTATGTTGAAACACTATACAGCGAGTTTTTTTTAGCGCGAAATTTGACAACGTATCGATTACTTTTTTCGTATACCACCTAGGTCAAAAATTCTTTCTTTCTCAGACTGTACTCAAACCGTGACACTCCTCCCTAGACCCTCAATTCATTTGAACAAGTCCTTGACTAGATTGAAAAGCAATTTATGTTGAAACACTATATAGCGAGTATTCAGCGCGAAATTTGTCAACGTACCGAGTACTTTTTCGTATGCCACCTAAGTCAAAAACTCTTTCACTCCCAGAGTGTACTTGGACCGTGACACTCCTCCCTAAACCCTCAATTCATTTGAATAAGTCCTTAACTAGGTTGAAAACCAATTTATGTTGAGAGACTACATAGCGATTTTTTGAGCGCGAAAGTTGACAACGTATCGAGTACTTTTTTCGTATACCACCTAGGTCAAAAACTCCTTCACTCTCAAACTGTACTCGGACCGTGACACTCCTCCCTAGACCCTCAATTCATTTGAAAAAGTCCTTGACTAGGTTGAAAAGCAATTTATGTTGAAACACTATTTAGCGAGTTTTCAGCGCGAAATTTGTCAACGTACAGAGTACTTTTTTCGTATACCACCTAAGTCAAAAACTCTTTCACTCCCAGAGTGTACGTGGACCGTGACACTCCTCCCTAAACCCTCAATTCATTTGAATAAGACCTTAACTAGGTTGAAAACCAATTTATGTTGAGAGACTACATAGCGATTATTTGAGCGCGAAAGTTGACAACATATCGAGTACTTTTTTCGTATACCACCTAGGTCAAAAACTCTTTCACTCTCAAACTGTACTCGGACCGTGACACTCCTCCCTAGACCCTCAATTCATTTGAAAAAGTCCTTGACTAGGTTGAAAACCAATTTATGTTGAAACACTGTATAGCGATTTTTTGAGCGCGAAATTTGACAACGTTTCGAGTACTTTTTTCGTATACCACCTAAGTCAAAAATTTTTTCACTCTCAGACTGTACTTGAACCGTGACACTCCTCCCTAGACCCATAAATCATTTGAAAAAGTCCTTGACTAGGTTGAAAACCAATTTATGTTGAAACACTATATAGCGATTTTTTGAGCGCGAAGTTTGACAACGTATCGAGTACTTTTCGTATACCACATAGGTAAAAAATTCTATCTTTCTCAGACAGTACTCAGATCGTGAGACTCCTCCCTAGACCATCAATTCATTTGAATAAGTCCTTGACTAGGTTGAAAACCAATTTATGTTGAAACACTACATATCGATTTTTTGAGCGCAAAAGTTGACAACGTATCGAGTACTCTTTTCGTATACCACCTAGGTCAAAAACTCTTTCACTCTCAGACTGTACTCGCACCTTGACACTCCTCCCTAGACCCTCAAATCATTTGAAAATGTCCTTGACTAGGTTGAAAAGCAATTTATGTTGAAACACTATATAGCGAGTTTTCAGCGCGAAATTTGTCAACGTACAGAGTACTTTTTTCGTATACCACCTAAGTCAAAAACTCTTTCACTCCCAGAGTGTACGTGGACCGTGACACTCCTCCCTAAACCCTCAATTCATTTGAATAAGTCCTTAACTAGGTTGAAAACCAATTTATGTTGAGAGACTACATAGCGATTTTTTGAGCGCGAAAGTTGACAATATATCGAGTACTTTTTTCGTATACCACCTAGGTCAAAAACTCTTTCACTCTCAAACTGTACTCGGACCGTGACACTCCTACCTAGACCCTCAATTCATTTGAAAAAGTTCTTGACTAGGTTGAAAACCAATTTATGTTGAAACACTGTATAGCGATTTTTTGAGCGCGAAATTTGACAACGTATCGAGTACTTTTTTCTTATACCACCTAAGTCAAAAATTTTTTCACTCTCAGACTGTACTTGAACCGTGACACTCCTCCCTAGACCCTTAAATCATTTGAAAAAGTCCTTGACTAGGTTGAAAACCAATTTATGTTGAAACACTATATAGCGATTTTTTGAGCGCGAAGTTTGACAACGTATCGAGTACTTTTCGTATACCACATAGGTAAAAAATTCTATCTTTCTCAGACAGTACTCAGATCGTGAGACTCCTCCCTAGACCATCAATTCATTTGAATAAGTCCTTGACTAGGTTGAAAACCAATTTATGTTGAAACACTACATATCGATTTTTTGAGCGCAAAAGTTGACAACGTTTCGAGTACTCTTTTCGTATACCACCTAGGTCAAAAACTCTTTCACTCTCAGACTGTACTCGCACCGTGACACTCCTCCCTAGACCCTCAAATCATTTGAAAATGTCCTTGACTAGGTTGAAAACCAATTTATGTTGAAACACTATATAGCAATTTTTTGAGCGCGAAATTTGACAACGTATCGAGTAGTTTTTTCGTATACCACCTAGGTCAAAAACTCTTTCACTCTCAGACTGTACTCAGATCGTGACACTCCTCCCTACACCCTCAATTCATTTGAATAAGTACTTGACTAGGTTGAAAAGCAAATTTTGTTGAAACACTATACAGCGAGTTTTTTTAGCGCGAAATTTGACAACGTATCGATTACTTTTTTCGTATACCACCTAGGTCAAAAATTCTTTTTTTCTCAGACTGTACTCAGACCGTGACACTCCTCCCTAGACCCTCAATTCATTTGAACAAGTCCTTGACTAGGTTGAAAAGCAATTTATGTTGAAACACTATATAGCGAGTATTCAGCGCGAAATTTGTCAACGTACCGAGTACTTTTTTCGTATACCACCTAAGTCAAAAACTCTTTCACTCCCAGAGTGTACTTGGACCGTGACACTCCTCCCTAAACCCTCAATTCATTTGAATAAGTCCTTAACTAGGTTGAAAACGAATTTATGTTGAGAGACTACTTAGCGATTTTTTGAGCGCGAAAGTTGACAACGTATCGAGTACTTTTTTCGTATACCACCTAGGTTAAAAACTCTTTCACTCGCAAACTGTACTCGGACCGTGACACTCCTCCCTAGACCCTCAATTCATTTGAAAAAGTCCTTGACTAGGTTGAAAAGCAATTTATGTTGAAACACTATATAGCGAGTTTTCAGCGCGAAATTTGTCAACGTACCGAGTACTTTTTTCGTATACCACCTAAGTCAAAAACTCTTTCACTCCCAGAGTGGACTTGGACCGTGACACTCCTCCCTAAACTCTCAATTCAGTTGAATAAGTCCTGAACTAGGTTGAAAACCAATTTATGTTGAGAGACTACATAGCGATTTTTTGAGCGCGAAAGTTGACAACATATCGAGTACTTTTTTCGTATACCACCTAGGTCAAAAATTCTTTCACTCTCAGCCTGTACTCGGACCTTGACACTCCTCTCTAGACCCTCAATTCATTTGAAAAAGTCCTTGACTATGTTGAAAACCAATTTATGTTGAAACACTATCTAGCGATTTTTTGAGCGCGAAATTTGACAACGTATCGAGTACTTTTTTCGTATACCACCTAAGTCAAAAATTTTTTCACTCTCAGACTGTACTTGAACCGTGACACTCCTCCCTAGACCCTTAAACCATTTGAAAAAGTCCTTGACTAGGTTGAAAACCAATTTATGTTGAAACACTATATAGCGATTTTTTGAGCGCGAAGTTTGACAACGTATCGAGTACTTTTCGTATACCACCTAGGTAAAAAATTCTATCTTTCTCAGACAGTACTCAGATCGTGATACTCCTCCCTAGACCATCAATTCATTTGAATAAGTCCTTGACTAGGTTGAAAACCAATTTATGTTGAAACACTAAATAGCGAGTTTTTTAGCGCGAAATTTGACAACGAATCGAGCACTTTTTTGTATACCAACTAGGTCAAAAATTCTTTCTCCATCAGAGTGTACTTGGACCGTGACCTCCCCCCTAAACTCTCAATTCATTTGAATAAGTCCTTAACTAGGTTGAAAACCAATTTATGTTGAAACACTACATAGCGAGTTTTTTTAGCACGAAAGTTGACAACGTATCGAGTACTTTTTTCGTATACCACCTAAGTCAAAAACTCTTTCACTCCCAGAGTGTACTTGGACCGTGACACTCCTCCCTAAACCCTCAATTCATTTGAATAAGTCCTTAACTAGGTTGAAAACCAATTTATGTTGAGAGACTACATAGCGATTTTTTGAGCGCGAAAGTTGACAACATATCGAGTACTTTTTTCGTATACCACCTAGGTCAAAAACTCTTTCACTCTCAAACTGTACTCGGACCGTGACACTCCTCCCTAGACCCTCAATTCATTTGAAAAAGTCCTTGACTAGGTTGAAAACCAATTTATGTTGAAACACTATATAGCGATTTTTTGAGCGCGAAATTTGACAACGTATCGAGTACTTTTTTCGTATACCACCTAAGTCAAAAATTTTTTCACTCTCAGACTGTACTCGGACCTTGACACTCCTCTCTAGACCCTCAAATCATTTGAATAAGTCCTTGGCTATGTTAAAAATAATTTATGTTGAAACACTATATAGCGAGTTTTTGAGCGCGAAATTTGACAACGTATCGAGTACTTTTCGTATACCACCTAGGTAAAAAATTCTATCTTTCTCAGACAGTACTCAGATCGTGAAACTCCTCCCTAGACCATCAATTCATTTGAATAAGTCCTTGACTAGGTTGAAAACCAATTTATGTTGAAACACTAAAGAGCGAGTTTTTTAGCGCGAAATTTGACAACGTATCGATTACTTTTTTCGTATACCACCTAGGTCAAAAATTCTTTTTTTCTCAGACTGTACTCAGACCGTGACACTCCTCTCTAGACCCTCAAATCATTTGAATAAGTCCTTGGCTATGTTAAAAATAATTTATGTTGAAACACTATATAGCGAGTTTTTGAGCGCGAAATTTGACAACGTATCGAGTACTTTTTTCGTATACCACCTAGGCAAAAATTCTTTCACTCTCAGACTGTACTCGGACCGTGACACACCTCCCTAGAACCTCAAATCATTTCAATAAGTCCTTGACTAGGTTGAAAACCAATTTATGTTGAAACACTAAATAGCGAGTTTTTCAGCGCGAAATTTGACAACGTATCGAACACTTTTTTTGTATACCAACAAAGTCAAAAAATTCTTTCTCTATCAGACTCTACTCGGACATTGACACTCCTCCCGAGACCCTCAATTCATTTGAATAAGTCCTTGACGTGACTAGGTTGAAAAGCAATTTATGTTGAATCACTATATAGCGAGTTTTTGAGCGTTAAATTTGACGTGTCAAGTACTTTTTTCATATTCAACCTAGGTCAAAAATTCTTTCCCTCTCAGTCTGTACTCAGGCAGTGACATTCCTCCGTAGAACCTTAATTCCTTTGAATAAGTCCTTGACTAGGTTGAAAAACGATGTATGTTGAAACACTATATAGCGAGTTTTTGAGCGTGAAATTTGACAACCTTTCAAGTAATTTTTTCGTATACCACCTAGGTCAAAATATCTTTCCCTCCCAGCCTGTACTTGAACCGTGACACTCCTCCCTAGACCCTTAAATCATTTGAAAAAGTCCTTGACTAGGTTGAAAACCAATTTATGTTGAAACACTATTTAGCGACTTTTTGAGCGCGAAATTTGACAACGTATCGAGTACTTTTTTCGTATACCACCTAGGTCAAAAATTCTTTAACTCTCCTACTGTTCTCGGACCGTGACTCTCCTCCCTAGACCCTCAAATCATTTGAAAAAGTCCTTGACTAGGTTGAAAACCAATTTATGTTGAAACACTATATAGCGATTTTTTGAGCGCGAAATTGGACAACGTATCGAGTACTTTTTTCGTATACCACCTAGGTCAAAAATTCTTTCACTCTCAGACTGTACTCGAACCGTGACATTCCTCCCTAGACCCTCAATTCATTTGAATAAGTCCTTGACTAGGTTGAAAAGCAATTTATGTTGAAACACTATATAGCGAGTTTTTGAGCGCGAATTTTGACAACGTATCGAGTACTTTTTTCGTACACCACCTAGGCAAAAATTCTTTCACTCTCTGACTCTACTCGGACGTGACACACCTCCCTAGAACCTCAGATCATTTCAATAAGTCCTTGACTAGGTTGAAAACTAATTTATGTTGAAACACTAAATAGCGAGTTTTTTAGCGCGAAATTTGACAACGTATCGAGCACTTTTTTTGTATACCAACAAGGCCAAAATTCTTTCTCTATCAGACTCTACTCGGACAGTGACACTCCTCCCTAGAACCTCAAATCATTTCAATAAGTCCTTGACTAGGTTGAAAACCAATTTATGTTGAAACACTAAATAGCGAATTTTTTAGCGCGAAATTTGACAACGTATCGAGCACTTTTTTGTATACCAACTAGGTCAAAAGTTCTTTCTCTATAAGAGTGTACTTGGACCGTGACACTCCTCCCTAAACCCTCAATTCATTTGAATAAGTCCTTAACTAGGTTGAAAACCAATTTATGTTGAAACACTACATAGCGAGTTTTTTTAGCACGAAAGTTGACAACGTATCGAGTACTTTTTTCTTATACCACCCAGGTCAAAAATTCTTTCACTCTCAGACTGTACTCGGACCTTGACACTCCTCTCTAGACCCTCAAATCATTTGAATAAGTCCTTGACTATGTTAAAAAGCAATTTATGTTGAAACACTATATAGCGAGTTTTTGAGCGCGAAATTTGACAACGTATCGAGTACTTTTTTCGTATACCACCTAGGTCAAAAATTCTTTCACTCTCAGACTGTACTTGGACCTTGACACTCCTCTCTAGACCCCCAAATCATTTGAATAAGTCCTTGACTATGTTAAAAAGCAATTTATGTTGAAACACTATATAGCGAGTTTTTGAGCGCGAAATTTGACAACGTATCGAGTACTTTTTCGTATACCACCTAGGCAAAAATTCTTTCACTCCTTGACTCTACTCGGAACGTGACACACCTCCCTAGAACCTCAAATCATTTCAATAAGTCCTTGACTAGGTTGAAAACCAATTTATGTTGAAACACTAAATAGCGAGTTTTTTTAGCGCGAAATTTGACAACGTATCGAGCACTTTTTTCGTATACCACCTAGGCAAAAATTCTTTCACTCCTTGACTCTACTCGGAACGTGACACACCTCCCTAGAACCTCAAATCATTTCAATAAGTCCTTGACTAGGTTGAAAACAAATTTATGTTGAAACACTAAATAGCGAGTTTTTTAGCGCGAAATTTGACAACGTATCGAGCACTTTTTTTGTATACCAACAAGGTCAAAAATTCTTTCTCTATCAGACTGTACTCGGATAGTGACACTCCTCTCTAGACCCTCAAATCATTTGAATAAGTCCTTGACTATGTTAAAAAGCAATTTATGTTGAAACACTATATAGCGAGTTTTTGAGCGCGAAATTTGACAACGTATCGAGTACTTTTTTCGTATACCACCTAGGCAAAAATTCTTTCACTCCTTGACTCTACTCGGAACGTGACACACCTCCCTAGAACCTCAAATCATTTCAATAAGTCCTTGACTAGGTTGAAAACCAATTTATGTTGAAACACTAAATAGCGAGTTTTTTAGCGCGAAATTTGACAACGTATCGAGCACTTTTTTTGTATACCAACAAGGTCAAAAATTCTTTCTCTAACAGACTCTACTCAGACAGTGACACTCCTCCCGAGACCCTCAATTCATTTGAATAATTCCTTGACTAGGTTGAAAAGCAATTTATGTAGAATCACTAAATAGCGAGTTTTTGAGCGTTAAATTTGACGTGTCAAGTACTTTTTCATATACAACCTAGGTCAAAAATTCTTTCCCTCTCAGTCTGTACTCAGGCAGTGACAGTCCTCCTTAGAACCTTAATTCCTTTGAATAAGTCCTTGAATAGGTTGAAAAACGATTTATGTTGAAACACTATATAGCGAGTTTTTGAGCGCGAAATTTGACAACCTTTCAAGTACTTTTTTCGTATACCACCTAGGTCAAAAAATCTTTCCCTCCCAGCATGTACTCGGGCATTGACACTCCTCCTTAGAACCTCAATTCATTTGAATAAGTCCTTGACTACGTTGAAAACCAATTTATGTTGAAACAATATATAGCGAATTTTTGAGCGCGAAATTTGACAACGTATCGAGTACTTTTTTCGTACTCCACCTAGGTCAAAAATTCTTTAACTCTCCTACTGCTCTCGGACCGTGACACTCCTCCCTAGACCCTCAAATCATTTGAAAAAGTCCTTGACTAGGTTGAAAACCAATTCATGTTGAAACACTATATAGCGATTTTGTGAGCGCGAAATTGGACAACGTATCGAGTACTTTTTTCGTATACCACCAAGGTCAAAAGTTCTCTCCTTCTCAGACTGTACTCGGACCGTGACACTTCTCCCTAGACCCTCAATTCATTTGAATAAGTCCTTGAGTAGGTTGAAAAGCAATTTATATTGAAACACTAAATAGCGAGTTTTTTAGCGCGAAATTTGACAACGTATCGATCACTTTTTTTGTATACCAACTAGGTCAAAAATTCTTTATCTATCAGACTGTACTCGGATAGTGACACTCCTCCCTAGACCCTCAATTCATTTGAATAAGTCCTTGACTAGGTTGAAAAGCAATTTATGTTGAAACACTATTTAGCGATTTTTTGAGCGCGAAATTTGACAACGTATCGAGTGCTTTTTCGTATTACACCTAGGTCAAAAATTCTTTCACTCTCAGACTCTACTCGGACATTGACACTCCACCCTAAACCCTCAAATTATTTGAACAAGTCCTTGACTATGTTAAAAAGCAATTTATGTTAAAACACTATGTAGCGAGTTTTTGAGCGCGAAATTTGACAACGTATCGAGTACTTTTTTCGTATACCACCTAGGCAAAAATTCTTTCACTCTCTGACTCTACTCGGACCGTGATACTCCGCCCTAGAACCTCAAATCAATTCAATAAGTCCTTGACTAGGTTGAAAACCAATTTATGTTGAAACACTAAATAGCGAGTTTTTTAGCGCGAAATTTGACAACGTATCGAGCACTTTTTTGTATACCAACTAGGTCAAAAAATCTTTTTCTATCAGACTCTACTCGGACAGTGACACTCCTCCCGAAACCCTCAATTCATTTGAATAAGTCCTTGACTAGGTTGAAAAGCAATTTATGTTGAAACACTATATAGCGAGTTTTTGAGCGTTAAATTTGACAACGTGTCAAGTACTTTTTTCATATACAACCTAAGTCAAAAATTCTTTCCCTCTCAGTCTGTACTCAGGCATTGACAGTCCTCCTTAGAACCTTAATTCTTTTGAATAAGTCCTTGGCTAGGTTGAAAAACGATTTATGTTGAAACACTTTATAGCGAATTTTTGAGCGCGAACTTTGACAACCTTTCAAGTACTTTTTTCGTACACCAACTAGGTCAAAAGTTCTTTCCCTCCCAGCCTGTACTCGGTCAGTGACACTTCTCCTCTTCTCCTTAAAACCTCAATTCATTTGAATAAGTCCTTGACTAGGTTGAAAACCAATTTATGTTGAAATACTATATAGCGATTTTTTGAGCGCGAAATTTGACAACGTATCGAGTACTTTTTCGTATACCACCTACGTCAAAAATTCTTTAACTCTCCTACTGTTCTCGGAACGTGACACTCCTCCCTAGACCCTCAAATCATTTGAAAAAGTCCTTGAATAGGTTGAAAACCAATTTATGTTGAAACACTATATAGCGATTTTTTGAGCGCGAAATTGGGCAACGTATCGAGTACTTTTTTCGTATACCACCTAGGTCAAAAGTTCTCTCCTTCTCAGACTGTACTCGGACCGTGACACTCTTCCCTAGACCCTCAATTCATTTGAATAAGTCCTTGAGTAGGTTGAAAAGCAATTTATGTTGAAACACTAAATAGCGAGTTTTTTAGCGCGAAATTTGACAACGTATCGATCACTTTTTTTGTATACCAACTAGGTCAAAAATTCTTTCACTATCAGACTGTACTCGGATAGTGACACTCCTCCCTAGACCCTCAATTCATTTGAATAAGTCCTTGACTATGTTAAAAAGCAATTTATGTTAAAACACTATGTAGCGAGTTTTTGAGCGCGAAATTTGACAACGTATCGAGTGCTTTTTCGTATAACACCTAGGTCAAAAATTCTTTCTCTCTCAGACTCTACTCGGACATTGACACTCCACTCTAAACCCTCAAATCATTTGAACAAGTCCTTGATTATGTTAAAAAGCAATTTATGTATGTTAAAACACTATGTAGCGAGTTTTTGAGCGCGAAATTTGACAACGTATCGAGTACTTTTTTCGTATACCACCTAGGCAAAAATTCTTTCACTCTCTGACTCTACTCGGACCGTGATACTCCTCCCTAGAACCTCAAATCAATTCAATAAGTCCTTGACTAGGTTGAAAACCAATTTATGTTGAAACACTAAATAGCGAGTTTTTTAGCGCGAAATTTGACAACGTATCGAGCACTTTTTTGTATACCAACTAGGTCAAAAATTCTTTTTCTATCAGACTGTACTCGGATAGTGACACTCCTCCCTAGACCCTCAATTCATTTGAATAAGTCCTTGACTATGTTAAAAAGCAATTTATGTTAAAACACTATGTAGCGAGTTTTTGAGCGCGAAATTTGACAACGTATCGAGTGCTTTTTCGTATAACACCTAGGTCAAAAATTCTTTCACTCTCAGACTCTACTCGGACATTGACACTCCACTCTAAACCCTCAAATCATTTGAACAAGTCCTTGACTATGTTAAAAAGCAATTTATGTTAAAACACTATGTAGCGAGTTTTTGAGCGCGAAATTTGACAACGTATCGAGTACTTTTTTCGTATACCACCTAGGCAAAAATTCTTTCACTCTCTGACTCTACTCGGACCGTGATACTCCTCCCTAGAACCTCAAATCAATTCAATAAGTCCTCGACTAGGTTGAAAACCAATTTATGTTGAAACACTAAATAGCGAGTTTTTTAGCGCGAAATTTGACAACGAATCGAGCACTTTTTTGTATACCAACTAGGTCAAAAATTCTTTCTATATCAGAGTGTACTTGGACCGTGACCTCCCCCCTAAACTCTCAATTCGTTTGAATAAGTCCTTGACTAGGTTGAAAACCAATTTATGTTGAAACACTATATAGCGATTTTTTGAGCGCGAAATTTGACAACGTATCGAGTACTTTTTCGTATACCACCTACGACAAAAATTCTTTAACTCTCCTACTGTTCTCGGGACGTGACACTCCTCCCTAGACCCTCAAATCATTTGAAAAAGTCCTTGACTAGGTTGAAAACCAATTTATGTTGAAACACTATATAGCGATTTTTTGAGCGCGAAATTGGGCAACGTATCGAGTACTTTTTTCGTATACCACCTAGGTCAAAAATTCTTTCACTCTCAGACTGTACTCGGACCGTGACGTTCCTCCCTAGACCCTCAATTCATTTGAATATGTCCTTGGGTAGGTTGAAAAGCAATTTATGTTGAAACACTATATAGCGAGTTTTTTACCGCGAAATTTGACAACGTATCAATTACTTTTTTCGTATACCACCTAGTTAAAAAATTCTTTCTTTCTCAGATTGTACTCAGAACTTTGACACTCCTCCCTAGACCCTCAATTCATTTGAATAAGCCCTTGACTAGGTTGAAAAGCAATTAATGTTGAAACACTATATAGCGAGTTTTTGAGCGCGAAATTTGACAACTTATCGAGTACTTTTTTCGTACACCAACTAGGTCAAAAATTCTTTCCCTCCCAGCCTGTACTCGGGCAGTGACACTTCTCCTCTTCTCCTTATAACCTCAATTCATTTGAATAAGTCCTTGACTAGGTTGAAAACCAATTTATGTTGAAACACTATATAGCGATTTTTTGAGCGCGAAATTTGACAACGTATCGAGTACTTTTTCGTATACCACCTACGTCAAAAATTCTTTAACTCTCCTACTGTTCTCGGAACGTGACATTCCTCCCTAGACCCTCAAATCATTTGAAAAAGTCCTTGACTAGGTTGAAAACCAATTTATGTTGAAACACTATATAGCGATTTTTTGAGCGCGAAATTGGGCAACGTATCGAGTACTTTTTTCGTATACCACCTAGGTCAAAAATTCTTTCCCTCTCAGACTGTACTCGGACCGTGACGTTCCTCCCTAGACCCTCAATTCATTTGAATATGTCCTTGAGTAGGTTGAAAAGCAATTTATGTTGAAACACTATATAGCGAGTTTTTTACCGCGAAATTTGACAACGTATCAATTACTTTTTTCGTATACCACCTAGTTAAAAAATTCGTTCTGTCTCAGATTGTACTCAGAACTTGACACTCCTCCCTAGACCCTCAATTCATTTGAATAAGCCCTTGACTAGGTTGAAAAGCAATTAATGTTGAAACACTATATAGCGACTTTTTGAGCGCGAAATTTGACAACGTATCGAGTACTTTTTTCGTATACCACCTAGGTCAAAAACTCTTTCACTCTCAGACTCCACTCGGACCATGACACTGCTCCCTAGACCCTCAAATTATTTGAAAAAGTCCTTGACTAGGTTGAAAACCAATTTATGTTGAAACACTCTGTAGCGATTTTTTGAGCGCGAAATTTGACAACGTATCGAGTACTTTTTTCGTATACCACCTAGTTCAAAAATTCTTGCTTCCTCAGACTGTACTCGGGCCGTGACACTCCTCTCTAGACCCTCAATTCTTTTGAATAAGTCCTTGACTAGGTTGAAAAGCAATTAAATTTGAAACACTATATAGCGATTTTTTGAGCGCGAAATTTGAAAACGTATCGAGTACTTTTTTCGTATACCACCTAGGTCAAAAATTCTTTCACTCTCAGACTCTACTTGGACCGTGACACTCCTCCCTAGAAATTCAAATCAAATGAATAAGTCCTTGACTAGGTTGAAAACCAATTTATGTTGAAACACTAAATAGTGAGTTTTTTAGCGCGAAATTTGACAACGTATCGAGCACTTTTTTTGTATACCACCTAGGTCAAAAATTCTCTCACTCTCAGACTCTACTTGGACCTTGACACTCCTCCCTAGAAATTCAAATCAAATGAATAAGTCCTTGAGTAGGTTGAAAAGCCATTTATGTTGAAACACTCTGTAGCGATTTTTTGAGCGCGAAATTTGACAACGTATCGAGTACTTTTTTCGTATACCACCTAGTGCAAAAATTCTTGTTTTCTCAGACTGTACTCGGGCCGTGACATTCCTCCCTAGACCCTCAATTCTTTTGAATAAGTCCTTGACTAGGTTGAAAAGCAATTAATGTTGAAACACTATATAGCGAGTTTTTGACCGCGAAATTTGAAAACGTATCGAGTACTTTTTTCGTATACCACCCAGGTCAAAAATTCTTTCACTCTCAGACTCTACTTTGACCGTGACACTCCTCCCTAGAAATTCAAATCAAATGAATAAGTCCTTGACTAGGTTGAAAACCAATTTATGTTGAAACACTAAATAGTGAGTTTTTTAGCGCGAAATTTGACAACGTATCGAGCACTTTTTTTGTATACCACCTAGGTCAAAAATTCTCTCACTCTCAGACTCTACTTGGACCGTGACACTCCTCCCTAGAAATTCAAATCAAATGAATAAGTCCTTGAGTAGGTTGAAAAGCCATTTATGTTGAAACACTATATAGCGAGTTTTTTAGCGCGAAATTTGACAACGTATCGATTCCTTTTTTCGTATACCACCTAGGTAAAAAATTCCTACTTTCTCAGACTGTACTCAAACCGTGACACTCCTCCCTAGACCCTCAATTCATTTGAATAGGTCCTTGACTAGGTTGAAAAGCAATTAATGTTGAAACACTATATAGCGAGTTTTTCAGCGCGAAATTTGACAACGTACCGAGTACTTTTTTTGTATACCACCTAGGTCAAAAATTCTTGTTTTCTCAGACTGTACTCGGGCCGTGACATTCCTCCCTAGACCCTCAATTCTTTTGAATAAGTCCTTGACTAGGTTGAAAAGCAATTAATGTTGAAACACTATATAGCGAGTTTTTGACCGCGAAATTTGAAAACGTATCGAGTACTTTTTTCGTATACCACCCAGGTCAAAAATTCTTTCACTCTCAGACTCTACTTGGACCGTGACACTCCTCCCTAGAAATTAAAATCAAATGAATAAGTCCTTGAGTAGGTTGAAAAGCCATTTATGTTGAAACACTATATAGCGAGTTTTTTAGCGCGAAATTTGACAACGTATCGAGCACTTTTTTTGTATACCACCTAGGTCAAAAATTCTCTCACTCTCAGACTCTACTTGGACCTTGACACTCCTCCCTAGAAATTCAAATCAAATGAATAAGTCCTTGAGTAGGTTGAAAAGCCATTTATGTTGAAACACTCTGTAGCGATTTTTTGAGCGCGAAATTTGACAACGTATCGAGTACTTTTTTCGTATACCACCTAGTGCAAAAATTCTTGTTTTCTCAGACTGTACTCGGGCCGTGACATTCCTCCCTAGACCCTCAATTCTTTTGAATAAGTCCTTGACTAGGTTGAAAAGCAATTAATGTTGAAACACTATATAGCGAGTTTTTGACCGCGAAATTTGAAAACGTATCGAGTACTTTTTTCGTATACCACCCAGGTCAAAAATTCTTTCACTCTCAGACTCTACTTGGACCGTGACACTCCTCCCTAGAAATTCAAATCAAATGAATAAGTCCTTGACTAGGTTGAAAACCAATTTATGTTGAAACACTAAATAGTGTGTTTTTTAGCGCGAAATTTGACAACGTATCGAGCACTTTTTTTGTATACCACCTAGGTCAAAAATTCTCTCACTCTCAGACTCTACTTGGACCGTGACACTCCTCCCTAGAAATTCAAATCAAATGAATAAGTCCTTGAGTAGGTTGAAAAGCCATTTATGTTGAAACACTATATAGCGAGTTTTTTAGCGCGAAATTTGACAACGTATCGATTCCTTTATTCGTATACCACCTAGGTAAAAAATTCCTACTTTCTCAGACTGTACTCAAACCGTGACACTCCTCCCTAGACCATCAATTCATTTGAATAAGTCCTTGACTAGGTTGAAAAGCAATTAATGTTGAAACACTATATAGCGAGTTTTTCAGCGCGAAATTTGACAACGTACCGAGTACTTTTTTTGTATACCACCTAGGTCAAAAATTCTCTCACTCTCAGACTGTACTCGGACTTTGACACTCCCCTCTAGACCCTCAAATCATTTGAACAATTCCTTGACTATTTTAAAAAGCAATTTATGTTGAAACACTATATAGCGGGTTTTTGAGCGCGAAATTTGACAACGTATCGAGCACTTTTTTTGTATACCAACTAGGTCAAAAATTCTTTCTCTATCAGACTGTACTCGGATAGTGACACTCTTGCCTAGACCCTCAATTCATTTGAATATGTCCTTGACTAGTTTGAAAAGCAATTTATGTTGAAACACTATATAGCGATTTTTTGAGCGCGAAATTTGACAACGTATCGAGTACTTTTTTCGTATACCACCTAGGTCAAAAAATCTTTCACTCTCAGACTTTACTCGGACCGTGACACTCCTCCCTAGAACCTCAAATCATTTGAATAAGTCCTTGACTAGGTTGAAAACCAATTTATGTTGAAACACTAAATAGCGAGTTTTTTAGCGCGAAATTTGACAACGTATCGAGCACTTTTTTTGTATACTAACTAGGTCAAAAATTCTTTCTCTATCAGGTTGTACTAGGATACTGACACTCCTCCCTAGACCCTCAATTCATTTGAATAAGTCCTTGACTAGGTTGAAAAGCAATTAATGTTGAAACACTATATAGCGAGTTTTTCAGCGCGAAATTTGTCAACGTACCGAGTACTTTTTTGTATACCACCTAGGTCAAAAATTCTCTCACTCTCAGACTGTACTCGGACTTTGACACTCCTCTCTAGACCCTCAAATCATTTGAACAATTCCTTGACTATTTTAAAAAGCAATTTATGTTGAAACACTATATAGCGGGTTTTTGAGCGCGAAATTTGACAACGTATCGAGCACTTTTTTTGTATACCAACTAGGTCAAAAATTCTTTCTCTATCAGACTGTACTCGGATAGTGACACTCCTCCCTAGACCCTCAATTCATTTGAATAAGTCCTTGACTAGGTTGAAAAGCAATTTATGTTGAAACACTATATAGCGATTTTTTGAGCGCGAAATTTGACAACGTATCGAGTACTTTTTTCGTATACCACCTAGGTCAAAAAATCTTTCACTCTCAGACTTTACTCGGACCGTGACACTCCTCCCTAGAACCTCAAATCATTTGAATAAGTCCTTGACTAGGTTGAAAACCAATTTATGTTGAAACACTAAATAGCGAGTTTTTTAGCGCGAAATTTGACAACGTATCGAGCACTTTTTTTGTATACTAACTAGGTCAAAAATTCTTTCTCTATCAGGTTGTACTAGGATACTGACACTCCTCCCTAGACCCTCAATTCATTTGAATAAGTCCTTGACTAGGTTGAAAAGCAATTTATGTTGAAACACTATATAGCGATTATTTGAGCGCGAAATCTGACAACGTATCGAGTACTTTTTTCGTATACAACCTAGGTCAAAAATTCTTTCACTCTCATACTCTAATAGGACCGTGACACTCCTCCCTAGAACCTCAAATCATTTGAATAAGTCCTTGACTAGGTTGAAAACCAATTTATGTTGAAACACTAAATAGCGAGTTTTTGAGCGCGAAATTTGACAACGCATCGAGTACTTTTTCGTTTACCACCTACGTCAAAAATTGTTTCACTCTCAGACTTTACTCGGACCGTGACACTCCTCCCTAGAACCTCAAATCATTTGAATAAGTCCTTGACTAGGTTGAAAAGCAATTTATGTTGAAACACTAAATAGCGAGTTTTTGAGCGCGAAATTTGACAACGCATCGAGTACTTTTTCGTTTACCACCTACGTCAAAAATTGTTTCACTCTCAGACTTTACTCGGACCGTGACACTCCTCCCTAGAACCTCATATCATTTGAATAATTCCTTGACTATTTTAAAAAGCAATTTATGTTGAAACACTATAAAGCGGGTTTTTGAGCGCGAAATTTGACAACGTATCGAGCACTTTTTTTTGTATACCAACTAGGTCAAAAATTCTTTCTCTATCAGACTGTACTCGGATAGTGACACTCCTCCCTAGACCCTCAATTCATTTGAATAAGTCCTTGACTAGGTTGAAAAGCAATTTATGTTGAAACACTAAATAGCGAGTTTTTTAGCGCGAAATTTGACAACGTACCGAGCACTTTTTTTGTATACTAACTGGGTCAAAAATTCTTTCTCTATCAGGTTGTACTAGGATACTGACACTCCTCCCTAGACCCTCAATTCATTTGAATAAGTCCTTGACTAGGTTGAAAAGCAATTTATGTTGAAACACTATATAGCGATTATTTGAGCGCGAAATCTGACAACGTATCGAGTACTTTTTTCGTATACCACCTAGGTCAAAAATTCTTTCACTCTCATACTCTAATAGGACCGTGACACTCCTCCCTAGAACCTCAAATCATTTGAATAAGTCCTTGACTAGGTTGAAAACCAATTTATGTTGAAACACTAAATAGCGAGTTTTTGAGCGCGAAATTTGACAACGCATCGAGTACTTTTTCGTATACCACCTACGTCAAAAATTGTTTCACTCTCAGACTTTACTCGGACCGTGACACTCCTCCCTAGAACCTCAAATCATTTGAATAAGTCCTTGACTAGGTTGAAAACCAATTTATGTTAAAACACTAAATAGCGAGTTTTTTAGCGCGAAATTTGACAACGTACCGAGCACTTTTTTTGTATACTAACTGGGTCAAAAATTCTTTCTCTATCAGGTTGTACTAGGATACTGACACTCCTCCCTAGACCCTCAATTCATTTGAATAAGTCCTTGACTAGCTTGAAAAGCAATTTATGTTGAAACACTATATAGCGATTATTTGAGCACGAAATCTGACAACGTATCGAGTACTTTTTTCGTATACCACCTAGGTCAAAAATTCTTACACTCTCATACTCTAATAGGACCGTGACACTCCTCCCTAGAACCTCAAATCATTTGAATAAGTCCTTGACTAGTTTGAAAACCAATTTATGTTGAAACACTAAATAGCGAGTTTTTGAGCGCGAAATTTGACAACGTATCGAGCACTTTTTTTGTATACCACCTAGGTCAAAAATTCTCTCACTCTCAGACTGTACTCGGACTTTGACACTCCTCTCTAGACCCTCATATCATTTGAATAATTCCTTGACTATTTTAAAAAGCAATTTATGTTGAAACACTATAAAGCGGGTTTTTGAGCGCGAAATTTGACAACGTATCGAGCACTTTTTTTTGTATACCAACTAGGTCAAAAATTCTTTCTCTATCAGACTGTACTCGGATAGTGACACTCCTCCCTAGACCCTCAATTCATTTGAATAAGTCCTTGACTAGGTTGAAAAGCAATTTATGTTGAAACACTAAATAGCGAGTTTTTTAGCGCGAAATTTGACAACGTATCGAGCACTTTTTTTGTATACTAACTAGGTCAAAAATTCTTTCTCTATCAGGTTGTACTAGGATACTGACACTCCTCCCTAGACCCTCAATTCATTTGAATAAGTCCTTGACCAGGTTGAAAAGCAATTTATGTTGAAACACTATATAGCGATTATTTGAGCGCGAAATCTGACAACGTATCGAGCACTTTTTTTGAATACCAACTAGGTCAAAAATTCTTTCTCTATCAGGCTGTACTCGGATAGTGACACTCCTCCCTAGACCCTCAATTCTTTTGAATAAGTCCTTGACTTGGTTGAAAAGCACTTAATGTTGAAACACTATATAGCGAGTTTTTCAGCGCGAAATTTGAAAACGTATCAAGTACTTTTTTCGTATACCACCTAGGTCAAAAATTCTTTCACTCTCAGACTCTACTTGGACCGTGACACTCCTCCCTAGAAATTAAAATCAAATGAATAAGTCCTTGAGTAGGTTGAAAAGCCATTTATGTTGAAACACTATATAGCGAGTTTTTTAGCGCGAAATTTGACAACGTATCGAGCACTTTTTTTGTATACCACCTAGGTCAAAAATTCTCTCACTCTCAGACTCTACTTGGACCGTGACACTCCTCCCTAGAAATTCAAATCAAATGAATAAGTCCTTGAGTAGGTTGAAAAGCCATGTATGTTGAAACACTATATAGCGAGTTTTTTAGCGCGAAATTTGACAACGTATCGATTCTTTTTTTCGTATACCACCTAGGTAAAAAATTCCTACTTTCTCAGACTGTACTCAAACCGTGACACTCCTCCCTAGACCCTCAATTCATTTGAATAAGTCCTTGACTAGGTTGAAAACCAATTTATGTTGAAACACTAAATAGTGAGTTTTTCAGCGCGAAATTTGACAACGTACCGAGTACTTTTTTTGTATACCACCTAGGTCAAAAATTCTCTCACTCTCAGACTGTACTCGGACTTTGACACTCCTCTCTAGACCCTCATATCATTTGAATAATTCCTTGACTATTTTAAAAAGCAATTTATGTTGAAACACTATAAAGCGGGTTTTTGAGCGCGAAATTTGACAACGTATCGAGCACTTTTTTTTGTATACCAACTAGGTCAAAAATTCTTTCTCTATCAGACTGTACTCGGATAGTGACACTCCTCCCTAGACCCTCAATTCATTTGAATAAGTCCTTGACTAGGTTGAAAAGCAATTTATGTTGAAACACTATATAGCGATTTTTTGAGCGCGAAATTTGACAACGTATCGAGTACTTTATTCGTATACCACCTAGGTCAAAAAATCTTTCACTCTCAGACTTTATTCGGACCGTGACACTCCTCCCTACAACCTCAAATCATTTGAATAAGTCCTTGACTAGGTTGAAAACCAATTTATGTTGAAACACTAAATAGCGAGTTTTTTAGCGCGAAATTTGACAACGTATCGAGCACTTTTTTTGTATACCAACTAGGTCAAAAATTCTTTCTCTATTAGGCTGTACTCGGATAGTGACACTCCTCCCTAGACCCTCAATTCATTTGAATAAGTCCTTGACTAGGTTGAAAAGCAATTTATGTTGAAACACTATATAGCGATTTTTTGAGCGCGAAATTTGACAACGTATCGAGTGCATTTTTCGTATACCACCTAGGTCAAAAACTCTTTCACTCTCAAACTGTACTCAAAGAGCGACACTCCTCCCTAGACCCTCAATTCATTTGAACAAGTCCTTGACTAGGTTGGAAAGCAATTTCTGTTGAAACACTATATAGCGAGTTTTTTAGCGCGAAATTTGACAACGTATCGAGTACTTTTTTCGTATACCACCTAGGTCAAAGTTTTTTTCCCTCTCAGACTGTACCCAAACAGCGACACTCCTCCGTAGACCCTCAATTCATTTGAACAAGTCCTTGACAAGGTTGAAATGCAATTTATGTTGAAACACTATATAGCGAGTTTTTCAGGGCGAAATTTGACAACGTACCGAGCTCTTTTTTCGTATAGCACCTAAGTCAATATCTCTTTCACTATCAGACTGTACTTGGACCGTGACACTCCTCCCTAAACCCTCAATTCATTTGAATAAGTCCTTAACTAGGTTGAAAACCAATTTTTGTTGAAACACTACATAGCGAGTTTTTTTAGCGCGAAATTTGACAACGTATCGAGTACTTTTTTCGAATACCACCTAGGTCAAAAAATCTTTCACTCTCTGCCTGTACTCGGACCTTGTTACTCCTCTCTAGACCCTCAAATCATTTGAATAAGTCCTTGACTATGTTAAAAAGCAATTTATGTTGTAACACTATATAGCGAGTTTTTTAGCGCGAAATTTGACAACGTATCGAGTACTTTTTTCGTATACAACCTAGGTCAAAAATTCTTTCACTCTCAGACTGTACTCGGACCTTGACACTCCTCTCTAGCCCCTCAAATCAATTGAATAAGTACTTGACTATGTTAAAAAGCAAAATATGTTGAAACACTATATAGCGATTTTTTGAACGCGAAATTTGACAACCTATCGAGTACTTTTTTCGAATACCACCTAGGTCAAAAATTCTTTCACTCTCAGCCTGTACTCGGACCTTGACACTCCTCTCTAGACCCTCAAATCATTTGAATAAGTCCTTGACTATGTTAAAAAGCAATTTATATTGAAACACTATATAGCGAGTTTTTGAGCGCAAAATTTGACAACGTATCGAGTAATTTTTTCATATACCGCCTAGGTCAAAAACACTTTCAATCTCAAACTGTACTTGGACCTTGACACTCCTCCCTAAACCCTCAATTCATTTGAATAAGTCCTTAACTAGGTTGAAAACCAATTTTTGTTGAAACACTACATAGCGAGTTTTTTTAGCGCGAAATTTGACAACGTATCGAGTACTTTTTTCGAATACCACCTAGGTCAAAAAATCTTTCACTCTCTGCCTGTACTCGGACCTTGTTACTCCTCTCTAGACCCTCAAATCATTTGAATAAGTCCTTGACTATGTTAAAAAGCAATTTATGTTGTAACACTATATAGCGAGTTTTTTAGCGCGAAATTTGACAACGTATCGAGTACTTTTTTCGTATACAACCTAGGTCAAAAATTCTTTCACTCTCAGACTGTACTCGGACCTTGACACTCCTCTCTAGCCCCTCAAATCAATTGAATAAGTACTTGACTATGTTAAAAAGCAAAATATGTTGAAACACTATATAGCGATTTTTTGAACGCGAAATTTGACAACCTATCGAGTACTTTTTTCGAATACCACCTAGGTCAAAAATTCTTTCACTCTCAGCCTGTACTCGGACCTTGACACTCCTCTCTAGACCCTCAAATCATTTGAATAAGTCCTTGACTATGTTAAAAAGCAATTTATATTGAAACACTATATAGCGAGTTTTTGAGCGCAAAATTTGACAACGTATCGAGTAATTTTTTCATATACCGCCTAGGTCAAAAACACTTTCAATCTCAAACTGTACTTGGACCTTGACACTCCTCCCTAAAGCCTCAATTCATTTGAATAGGTCCTTAACTAGGTTGAAAACCAATTTATGTTGAAACAGTACATAGCGAGTTTTTTAGCGCGAAATTTGACAACGTATCGAGTACTTTTTTCGAATACAACCTAGGTCAAAAACTCTTTCACTCTCAAGCTGTACTTGGACCGTCACACTCCTCCCTAAAGCCTCTATTCATTTGAATAGGTCCTTAACTAGGTTGAAAACCAATTAACGTTGAAACACTACATAGCGAGTTTTTTTAGCGCGAAATTTGACAACATATCGAGTACTTTTTTCGTATACAACCTAGGTCAAAAATTCTTTCACTCTCAGACTGTACTCGGACCTTGACACTCCTCTCTAGACCCTCAAATCAATTGAATAAGTACTTGACTATGTTAAAAAGCAAAATATGTTGAAACACTATATAGCGATTTTTTGAACGCGAAATTTGACAACCTATCGAGTACTTTTTTAGAATACCACCTAGGTCAAAAATTCTTTCACTCTCAGACTGTACTCGGACCTTGACACTCCTCTCTAGACCATCAAATCATTTGAATAAGTCCTTGACTATGTTAAAAAGCAATTTATGTTGAAACACTATATAGCGAGTTTTTGAGCGCGAAATTTGACAACGTATCGAGTACTTTTTTCGTATACCGCCTAGGTCAAAAACTCTTTCAATCTCAAACTGTACTTGGACCGTGACACTCCTCCCTAAAGCCTCAATTCATTTGAATAGGTCCTTAACTAGGTTGAAAACCAATTTATGTTGAAACAGTACATAGCGAGTTTTTTTAGCGCGAAATTTGACAACGTATCGAGTACTTTTTTCGAATACAACCTAGGTCAAAAATTCTTTCACTTTCAGACTGTACTCGGACCTTGACACTCCTCTCTAGACCCTCAAATCAATTGAATAAGTACTTGACTATGTTCAAAAGCTATTTATGTTGAAACACTATGTAGCGATTTTTTGAACGCGAAATTTGACAACCTATCGATTACTTTTTTCGAATACAACCTAGGTCAAAAATTCTTTCACTCTCAGACTGTACTCGGACCTTGACACTCCTCTCTAGACCCTCAAATCAATTGAATAAGTACTTGACTATGTTAAAAAGCAAAATATGTTGAAACACTATATAGCAATTTTTTGAGCGCGAAATTTGACAACCTATCGAGTACTTTTTTCGTATACCACCTAGGTCAAAAACTTTTTCCCTCTCAGACTGTACTCAGACAGTGACACTCCTCCCTAGAACTTCAATTCATTTGAATAGGTCCTTAACTAGGTTGAAAACCAATTTATGTTGAAACAGTACATAGCGAGTTTTTTAGCGCGAAATTTGACAACGTATCGAGTACTTTTTTTCGAATACAACCTAGGTCAAAAACTCTTTCACTCTCAAGCTGTACTTGCACCGTCACACTCCTCCCTAAAGCCTCTATTCATTTGAATAGGTCCTTAACTAGGTTGAAAACCAATTAATGTTGAAACACTACATAGCGAGTTTTTTTAGCGCGAAATTTGACAACGTATCGAGTACTTTTTTCGTATACAACCTAGGTCAAAAATTCTTTCACTCTCAGACTGTACTCGGACCTTGACACTCCTCTCTAGACCCTCAAATCAATTGAATAAGTATTTGACTATGTTAAAAAGCAAAATATGTTGAAACACTATATAGCGATTTTTTGAACGCGAAATTTGACAACCTATCGAGTACTTTTTTCGAATACCACCTAGGTCAAAAATTCTTTCACTCTCAGACTGTACTCGGACCTTGACACTCCTCTCTAGACCCTCAAATCAATTGAATAAGTATTTGACTATGTTAAAAAGCAAAATATGTTGAAACACTATATAGCGAGTTTTTGAGCGCGAAATTTGACAACGTATCGAGTACTTTTTTCGTATACCGCCTAGGTCAAAAACTCTTTCAATCTCAAACTGTACTTGGACCGTGACACTCCTCCCTAAAGCCTCAATTCATTTGAATAGGTCCTTAACTAGGTTGAAAACCAATTTATGTTGAAACAGTACATAGCGAGTTTTTTTAGCGCGAAATTTGACAACGTATCGAGTACTTTTTTCGAATACAACCTAGGTCAAAAATTCTTTCACTTTCAGACTGTACTCGGACCTTGACACTCCTCTCTAGACCCTCAAATCAATTGAATAAGTACTTGACTATGTTCAAAAGCTATTTATGTTGAAACACTATATAGCGATTTTTTGAACGCGAAATTTGACAACCTATCGATTACTTTTTTCGAATACAACCTAGGTCAAAAATTCTTTCACTCTCAGACTGTACTCGGACCTTGACACTCCTCTCTAGACCCTCAAATCAATTGAATAAGTACTTGACTATGTTAAAAAGCAAAATATGTTGAAACACTATATAGCAATTTTTTGAGCGCGAAATTTGACAACCTATCGAGTACTTTTTTCGTATACCACCTAGGTCAAAAACTTTTTCCCTCTCAGACTGTACTCAGACAGTGACACTCCTCCCTAGAACTTCAATTCGTTTGAACAAGTCCTTGACTAGGTTGAAAAGCAATTTATGTTGAAACACTATATAGCGAGTTTTTCAGCGCGAAATTTGACAACGTACCGAGTACTTTTTTCGTATAGCACCTAGGTCAAAAATTCTTTCATTCTCAGACTGTAATCGGACCTTGACACTCCTCTCTAGACCCTCAATTGATTTGATTAAGTCCTGCTAAGTATTTAGGAAATCAAAGCCACAGAGCATTCAGTCATCATGTCCTTTTTTCAATTGGTACCAAACGCTCGTTCGATTATAGTTTCCCGAAAAGCACACCAAAAACGTTCACCATAGTCTTAAAAGTTTTACACAATGTTATTTTAACTTATATTAACAAGTTATCAACATAACCACTCTGATTGAAGAAAAATTGAAGATCGAGCAGTGAGCATGTGGTCATTTCCGGAGGTTCGAGGTCGAAAATTGTTAATAACTTCTGCAATACTTAAAAAATTCAAAACGAGAAATAGCTCATTAGATTGAACATGAAAAGGGGCTTTAAAATCACATATATCACGACCTGTTTCTGTTAAGTACTTATGAAATCAAAGCCACCGAGCATTCAGTCACCATGCCCTTTTCTCAATTGGTACCGAACGCTCGTTCAGTTATAGTTTCCCGAAGGCCAGACCGAAAACGTTCTACATAGTCTTAAAAGTCTAATATAATGGTATTGCAACTCATATTAACCGGTTATCAACATTAAACGTCTGGTCAAGAAAAATTAAAGGTTGAGCAGTTAGCGTGTGGCCATTTCCGAGAAAATGAGGTCGGAAAACGTTAATAACTTTTAAAGTACTGAACGAAACGAAACGAGACATAATTCATTAGATTGGCGCTGAAATAGGCTTTAAAACTATTTATACTACAACGTGTTACTGTTAAGTTTACGGGAAATCAAAGCCGATGAGCATTCGCTCAGTATGACCACTTTTTCAAGGATTCATGTGCTCGATCTCTAATTTACAACTCTAAATTTCATTAGGAAACTTACATTAACCAATCCAGGCACGTTCCAGATGTTCCAAAGAAAGTTTATAAACAGTTTTCGAACAAACAACAATCTGAAAGAAGAAGAAACCCAGTGATCCCATTCCCGGAAACCCTGCGGGGAAAGCCGGGAATCTTATAATTTCTCGGCAATCTTGGTGGGAAACCCGGGAATCTTATAATTTCTCGGTAATCTTGGCGGGAAACCCGGGAATACCATAATTTCTCGGTAATCGTGGTGGGAAACCCGGGATTTAATTTTTGACCGGTTTTCTTTGTGGGAAACCCGGGAACTTTTTTTTCCCGGTAATCTTGGTAGGAAACTGGGGAGTGTCAACTTTTCCAATGATCTCAGCCGGAAGAAAGAGAATAGTAAGTTTTTTAATTAGTTGAGCTGGAAACCCGTTAACGTTGACGTTTTCTGGCCAAGCATGAGATTGTCGATTCAATTAGTAACAAAAACCAATAGACAAGAAACATTATCTCGTAAACACTCCTACAGTTTTCTTAAAAATTCAACACTATGCACCGTATATGGTTTCGCACAAAAATGCTACTTGAACCCTAATCTTAGACCCTTTGACTTTCTGAGGTAACCCAGTGCTCGAACCCACTACATCCACGCCAAGTCCACGCAAGATCTTGGATTTCCACGATACCATTTCCAAGTCCACGCAAGATCTTGGACTCTTCAATAACCACACGAGGGTTTCCAGGAAATTGGCAGGAACTTTCGTGGTTTTCCAAGTTTTACTTTTGTTTACAAATGCTTCTTTTACATCCGAGAAATTTTCAGAAAGACAAAATTTTGGTTCGATTGCCCTGCATAACAGTCAAAACTTAGAAAGAAAACATTTTTTTTTCGAGCTCACAGCAGCATTTCCAAGATCTTGACAGGATCTTGACGAGATTTTGCGTGATTTCTCAAGATTTCGATTTGTCTTATTTTTGTCATAACGGTGCCCTATCAGTGCCAGTTTAACTCAGAGAAAAAAGTTTTTGTTTGACGATAACGAAAAAAAGGCTTTAAGGCTGAAAAAAATAATTATGATTGAGTTCATGTCTGACCAACATACGAAGCCCGAGTTGTAACCTACGGAGCCCGAGTTGAACTAACAACCTAGCTGCCTTTCATTTCTGATTGGCAGGCTTCCAGTCTTTAAATTTCCTCAATTTGTGATGAGGAGAATATTTTTCAGGAATGATAATTCAATTCCCGAATTCCAGACTTACACGATTTTGTCCGTGACGGAGGTGATATAGTAGAGTTGTCAAGTCTATGCTTCAGATAAAGTAATAATTTTTTCCCCATTCAGTGATGAGTATCTCCACAATAATTTTTGGGAAAGTCTCTATCTTTTCCAATGGGCATCGTAGAAAAACGTACCCGTCCATGAGCGATTTTTTTTTATTTGAAACACAATTTCTCTTTCCGAAACGTCTTTATATACAAGGAGAAGATTGTTTTCTTTTCTAGATAGATCAGAAACAACTAAACCGCTCCTCACAGAGCATGCAAGCTGTTGATGCATGTAGTGTAATGTGTTTGTCCTGAAAATTTGTTGTCGAACGGTTATTTAAGGTTGATTCCTGAATAACATGTCTATCTTCAAATTTTATTGATTGTGTTGTGTTTTGGTAAATGAAAAGGATCTTCTGCGTGCTATTTGCGTTTTTCATACAATGTTCTAGTCCATGAAACAAACTATACCAGTGATTGCTGTTAATTCAACAATTTACTTTTTTCATGATTTCGGCAAATTTCGGAGACTGTTGTTTTGTGTCAAACACACAAAACATCATAGCCTTCATGGCGAGGTGCGAATTTTTTTCCCACCTCATCATGAAGGTTTGACTCAACCAGGAACGCAAAGATAGACTGGAATTAGCCCCAGAAACACGACAGTTGTGCCATTAAACGCCGTCAAGCGTGTTTTTCGACAATTTTGGGCTTTTAAAATAGCTAAAAAAGTTGGGTGTAATTCAGCAATTTGCTAATAACACCCAAAGTACTCTACCAAAAAAATAGATCACTGGAAAACTGGATTACAGTAATATAGAAGCGGTAACGACATACGGTCCTCAAGTAGCTTCCATTTTTTGAAGTCTTGCAGATTTAGATTTATAGAGGTACAATTTGTTGTTTTAATGATAAGTAGTCAAGTGCTTAGCAGAATTCTACCAACATAGTCTAATTGTATTGGCATTGTAATCGTCTGGCTGGTCATATATTGTACTACCCTAATTCGGCCTGGTAAAAAGTTATTGATTGCTAAATTTGAAAAAAAGTCACCATTTCAGGTGATATTGGTGTTCACCAAATATTCGTACCTCAAAGTACCATAGTATTCCTACATGTATTGGTTTGTTGGATTTGTATTGTAGTGGGGAGTAACAGCATACACATTTTTATCTGGTTTTATGGAGTTGAGTGGGTCATTTTTTGCTCTGTAGGCGCCGAACCTCGACTTTCGGCCAATTTCGGCCAATTCGGCGCTGACATAATGTTGAATTTTTTTGATTCAAGATTACAAATTATAGTGTTTAAGATTGCTCAGTTAATGGGGAGTTTCACTATAAACAGATTGTATCTTTTTTTACTAGTTTTGAAGGTTTATTTTAGCGAAACTTGATATTTGGTAGTCAAAATAGGTCATTTGACCAAATGAATGAGTGAAGTGGTGTTGTTTGCAATTGAACAAGTTTTTGGGCGTGCGTTTTGTGTTTTCTAGACACTGTTTAGGTTGCTGAAGCTAATTGTATCAAACAATGGCATTAATTCAACAATTTTTCTTTTTTCACGATTTCATCAAATTTTTGTTGATGTTGTTTTATGTCAAAACACACAAAATATCATAACCTTCATGGTGAGGTGGGAAATTTTTTTCCCACCTCACCATGAAGGTTTGCCGTGACCTAGAACGTGGAAGTTGACCAGAATTACACCCACAAATACGCCGGGAACGCTGTTTCACGTTGTCTTACGTCGGTTCCGGAGATCTTGGGCTTCGATTTTAGCCCAAAAACTGGGGTACAGAACAGTGTTTTGTTAATATCTGCTAAAGTACTGAAACAAATTCAACGGGAGTGGTCGCATTTGTTTGGCACTGAACCCCTCTTACTTGCAGTGTTTGATTGGTTTCCCAAATCGGCCTAATCAAAAAGTTATAAATGTTCAAATTTGAAATAGGCCGAATTTTCGGGCTATTCTGGGTGATCCAAATTTCGGTACAACAAAACGCGCGATTTACCCAACAAATGTTAGTGTTTTAGAATCCTCAGTTAGTGGGGAGTATCCCCATATATATTTTCCATAGCGTTTTACTGAATTGTGATAGTCAAATTTGGCTCTGAAAGCAGGTCACCTCGCTTTTTTGGTCATTTGTCAGGGTACATAATTTTTGCTATAACTTCTACTAGAGCGCACCGATTGGGCTCATTTTTTAATATGATGCGTATCTCAAGCAGTGCTACAAACTGTACTAAGGGGGTTTGTTTTTGTTAGGCCGTTTTAGAGAAATTGGCCAGTAAACTTGACCTCGATTTTAGCCCCAGAAGCGGTTGACACCATCCGACACCACCTTGAAGCTCTGTCACAAATCAATTTAAAGCTTGTTTATTGGTTCGTTAGCTTCCTTATATTATGACAAAGCTTTCTAGCTATTATTTGTAATTGGTTTGACACATTTTCATGTCAAATTTTAGCTCTGCAGTCAGGTCACCACGCTTTTCGGTCATTTGGTACGGTACCTTATAATTGCTATAACTCCTCGAAGAATGTACCGATCGGGCTCATTTTTTAATATGATGCGTATCTCAAGCGGTGCTACAAACTGTACTAAGGGCGTTTATTTTTGTTCGGCCGTTTTAGAGAAATTGGCCAGTGAACTTGCCCTCGATTTTACCTCTAGAAGCGTTTGACACCAGCGGTTGACACCGTTGACACCGTTGACACCTTGAAGCTTTGAACTGTATTGAAAAAAACTACTGTTTTGAATAGCCCGTCTAACGTAGATTATGAATATGTATACTTTATATAGCGTATTATGATGTTCAGATGTTCAATTTTAGCTCTGGAGGTGGTGTACCTCTCCTCCAAGGTCGTTTGGTACGGTACCTTCTTTTTGCTATAACTTCTTCTAGAGTGCACCAATTGGGCTCATTTTTTAATATGATGCGTATCTCAAGCCGTGCTACAAACAGTATCAAGGGCGTTTGTTTTTGTTCAGCCGTTTTTGAGAAATTGGCCAGGTCAAGTACCCCTATTTTGATCTGCTGGAGAGCAGGGTACCAGTACACCAGAGCTCTGTCACATCATCTATAATGCGATTTAAATTTTGTTTATTGGTGCATTAGATTGGCCTGTTGATGGGGATTGTTCCCATATATATTTTAGAGGTGGTTATGATGAGTGGTTATTGGTTATAGTAGAGAAACAGGACCCGAACTGGATCATTTTGGTCATTTGGTACGGTACCTTGATGTTGGAATATCTCCTCGTAGAGTGAACCGATTTTTGATCTGTCTTTTGATTTGAACTGAGCTTGAGCAGTACTTGAATCCCTGTAAATGGCGTTTTGTTTCTTTCAGCCGTTTTTGAGAAATTGGCCTCGACACATACGGTCATTTTGTCCAGTAAGTGACTGGTACGTTTCACGTTTCTACATGTGAAATGTTGAAATTCATTACTTTGACTCCAGAAATAGGCTCATTGAACTCCATTTGTAATGGGAATTGTCCCCATATATATATTACACCTCATTTTATGTAGTTGAGATGGTCAATTTTAGCTCTGAATGTGCTGTATCTCTGCTCTGGGGTCATTTGGTACGGTACCTTATATTTGCTATAACTCCTCGAACAATGTACCGATTGGGCTCATTTTTTAATATGATGCGTATCTCAAGCAGTGCTACAAACGGTACTAAGGGCGTTTGTTTTTCTTTAGCCGTTTTTGAGAAATTGACCGGGAAAGTTGACCCCAG
This sequence comes from Convolutriloba macropyga, assembly GCF_964194025.1. NCBI lineage: Eukaryota > Metazoa > Xenacoelomorpha > Acoela > Convolutidae > Convolutriloba > Convolutriloba macropyga. The sequence continues at coordinate 59,002,251 of NC_134471.1, read as the reverse complement.
ATTGAACCCTGAGGAGGGGAAACACTACATTGATGACCATTTTACTGACATGTAGATCTCACTTTTAGAGTTGTCCGAGTTCCATGGCATTGATCCAGAACTCATGCCAAAAATTGGCGTTGGTCGGTTTGTGTTTTGGGGGGTCCTTTGGGGGGGGGTGGCGGTTTGGCGCCGGGGGGGGGGTCGGTGCGTTGGGTAGCCGTGCGTCTCGTGTGTTGTCTTTGATGTTCTTTTATGTATATTAACAAAGTATTTTTTCAGAGTTTGTTTGCTTGTCTTGTCTTCTCTTCTCTCTGCTGTCGTCTCTGCTGCCAGGTGAGTTCTTCCCGCTTCTTTGCTTGCTAGCTTGGCTAGCTGTCGCTTTCTTTCGGTCTGGTTTGCTCTGCACCGCAGAGCTGCGGTTTTCAGACCGGTTTTTTGGTCCGTGTTCCCACATCGCGGGAATGTGTTCTTGCAAAGCAAGAAGGTTCGCCGAAGCTTTGCGCTCTTCTTGGTTTTTCAATTTTGCGCTTTTTTTTGTTTGCTTCCGCTTTTTTTTGGTCTGGTTTTCTGTGCAGCGCACAGTTTCAGTTTTTACAGCTAAGGACTTATAAATTTGACATTCTACCTAAGAGTGTTATAGTCCTAGTAGTTTCTGAAAAAGAGCTAATTGCTGGTCTAGCTGGTCTGAGAAAAAAGTGATTGATACGTTGTCAGATTTCGAGCTCAAAAATTATTTTTGTGCGTTTTCATGAAAACTGAATTTCAGTGCAGTCAAGGACTTGTTCAATTGAATTGAGGGTCTACGTAGGAGTGTCACAGTCCTAGTAGGTTCTGATAGAGGGCTAATTGTTGATCTAGCTAGTCTGAGTAAAAAGTACTTAATACGTTGTCAGATTTTGAGCTCAAAAATTAATTTTGTGCGTTTTCATAAAAAGTAAATTTCAGTGCAGTCAAGGACTTGTTCAATTGAATTGAGGTTATACGTAAGAGTGTCATAGTCTTTGTAGGTTCTGATAGAGGGCTAATTGTTGATCTAGCTGGTCTGAGTAAAAAGTACTTAATACGTTGTCAGATTTCGAGCCCGAAAATTATTTTTGTACGTTTTCATAAAAAGTGAATTTCAGTGCAGTCAAGGACTTGTTCAATTGAATTGAGGGTCTACGTAGGAGTGTCACAGTCCTAGTAGGTTCTGATAGAGGGCTAATTGTTGATCTAGCTAGTCTGAGTAAAAAGTACTTAATACGTTGTCAGATTTTGAGCTCAAAAATTAATTTTGTGCGTTTTCATAAAAAGTAAATTTCAGTGCAGTCAAGGACTTGTTCAATTGAATTGAGGTTATACGTAAGAGTGTCATAGTCTTTGTAGGTTCTGATAGAGGGCTAATTGTTGATCTAGCTGGTCTGAGTAAAAAGTACTTAATACGTTGTCAGATTTCGAGCTCGAAAATTATTTTTGTACGTTTTCATAAAAAGTGAATTTCAGTGCAGTCAAGGACTTGTTCAATTGAATTGAGGGTCTACTTAGGAGTGTCACAGTCCTAGTAGGTTCTGATAGAGGGCTAATTGTTGATCTAGCTGGTCTTAGTAAAAAGTTCTTCATACGTTGTCAGATTTCGAGCTCAAAAATTATTTTTGTGCGTTTTCTTAAAAAGTGAATTTCAGTGCAGTCAAGGACTTGTTCAATTGAACTGAGGGTCTACCTAGGAGTGTCATAGTCCTAGTAGGTTCTGATAGAGGGCTAATTGTTGATCTAGCTGTTCTGAGTAAAAAGTACTTAATACATTGTCAGATTTCGAACTCAAAAATTATTTTGCGTTGTCATGAAAAGTGAATTTCAGTGCAGTCAAGGACTTGTTCAATTGAACTGAGGGTCTACGTAGGAGTGTCATAGTCCTAGTAGGTTCTGATACAGGGCTAATTGTTGATCTAGCTGTTCTGAGTAAAAAGTACTTAATACGTTGTCAGATTTCGAGCTCAAAAAATATTTTTGTGCGTTTTCATGAAAAGTGAATTTCATTGCAGTCAAAGACTTGTTCAATGGAACTGAGGGTCTACGTAGGAGTGTCAAAGTTCTAGTAGGTTCTGATACAGGGCCAATTGTTGATCTAGCTGGTCTGAGTAAAAAGTACTTAATACGTTGTGAGATTTCGAGCTCAAAAATTATTTTTGTGCGTTTTCATGAAAAGTGAATTTCAGTGCAGTCAAGGACTTGTTCAATTGAACTGAGGGTCTACGTAGGAGTGTCATAGTCCTAGTAGGTTCTGATACAGGGCCAATTGTTGATCTAGCTGGTCTGAGTAAAAAGTACTTAATACGTTGTGAGATTTCGAGCTCAAAAATTATTTTTGAGCGTTTTCATGAAAAGTGAATTTCATTGCAGTCAAAGACTTATTCAATGGAACTGAGGGTCTACGTAGGAGTGTCAAAGTCTTAGTAGCTTCTGATAGAGGACTAATTGTTGATCTAGCTGGTCTGAGTAAAAAGTACTTAATACGTTGTGAGATTTCGAGCTCAAAAATTATTTTTGTGCGTTTTCATGAAAAGTGAATTTCAGTGCAGTCAAGGACTTGTTCAATTGAACTGAGGGTCTACGTAGGAGTGTCATAGTCCTAGTAGGTTCTGATACAGGGCCAATTGTTGATCTAGCTGGTCTGAGTAAAAAGTACTTAATACGTTGTGAGATTTCGAGCTCAAAAATTATTTTTGAGCGTTTTCATGAAAAGTGAATTTCATTGCAGTCAAAGACTTATTCAATGGAACTGAGGGTCTACGTAGGAGTGTCAAAGTCTTAGTAGCTTCTGATAGAGGACTAATTGTTGATCTAGCTGGTCTGAGTAAAAAGTACTTAATACATTGTCAGATTTCGAACTCAAAAATTATTTTTGTGCGTTTTCATGAAAAGTGAATTTCAGTGCAGTCAAGGACTTGTTCAATTGAACTGAGGGTCTACGTAGGAGTGTCATAGTCCTAGTAGGTTCTGATACAGGGCCAATTGTTGATCTAGCTGGTCTGAGTAAAAAGTACTTAATACGTTGTGAGATTTCGAGCTCAAAAATTATTTTTGTGCGTTTTCATGAAAAGTGAATTTCATTGCAGTCAAAGACTTATTCAATGGAACTGAGGGTCTACGTAGGAGTGTCAAAGTCTTAGTAGCTTCTGATAGAGGATTAATTGTTGATCTTGCTGGTCTGAGTAAAAAGTACTTAATACGTTGTCAGATTTCGAGCTCAAAAATTATTTTTGTGCGTTTTCATAAAAAGTGAATTTCATTGCAGTCAAAGACTTGTTCAATTGAATTGTTCATTCTAGTCAAGGACTTTTTTGCTTGAGGATTTGTGGTATAGCTGGGATAGGCAAAAAGTTGGGTTTTCATATTCAAGTTTGCGAACAACCTTTTTTAAAAATAGGTTTTTTTTATCAGGTCATTTATCGGGCTCGAAGTTATGTATGTCTGTATGCATGTATTCTATATGTGTTTGTACATATAAAAGCTGGGTACGAGTGGGCTACGTTTTTCAAGAGGGTTAATTTATTGACCATCTTCACAGGTCACCCAAACTTTTTAATTTTCAACTCATGTTGTTTGAAAGGTTGTTTGTATCGAAAGCTCCATGATATTCAATCTTGTCGTCTTAGGTGTTGATATTATGTGTGTATGTATAAATAAAAAGTGGGTACGAGTGGGCTACGTTTTTTAAGAGGGCTTATTTATTGACCGTTTTTACATGTCACCCAAACTTTTTAATTTTCAACTGTTGTTGTTTGAAAGGTTGTTTTGTTTGTATCGAAAGCTCCATGACATTCAATCTTGTCTTGTCTTAGGTCTTGATATTATGTGTGTATGTATAAATAAAAATAGGGTACGAGTGGGCTACGTTTTTTAAGAGTGCTAATTTATTGACCATTTTTACAGGTCACCCAAACTTTTTAATTTTCAACTCATGTTGTTTGAAAGGTTGTTTGTATCGAAAGCTCCATGACATTCAATCTTGTCTTGTCTTAGGTGTTGATATTATGTGTGTATGTATAAATAAAAAGTGGGTACGAGTGGGCTACGTTTTTTAAGGGGGCTAATTTATTGACCATTTTTACAGGTCACCCAAACTTTTTAATTTTCAACTAATGTTGTTTGAAAGGTTGTTTGTATCGAAAGCTCCATGATATTCAATCTTGTCTTGTCTTAGGTGTTTATATTATGTGTGTATGTATAAATAAAAAGTGGGTACGAGTGGGCTACGTTTTTTAAGGGGGCTAATTTATTGACCATTTTTACAGGTCACCCAAACTTTTTAATTTTCAACTAATGTTGTTTGAAAGGTTGTTTGTATCGAAAGCACCATGATATTCAATCTTGTCTTGTCTTAGGTGTTGATATTATGTATATAGAAAAGCTGGGCATAAACAAATTTAGAAAAAAGTTCAATTCTGTTTTAGCTAAAAATGAGCACTTTTACAGAGAAAAAGATTGGAATTTTTGGGGACAGCCATGTTCAAAGTCTCCAATTACCCGAAAATGTTGTTGCCCTGGGCAAAGGCGGAGAGAGAGCCCGCAATTGGAGGAATTACACAAATGAGCTGAGAGGTTACGATGTATTAGTCATCATGATTGGGGGAAATGATATTTGCCCCAGGGATATCTTTACACCCGCTGATATGTCCCTGAAAGAGTTAACAGCGGAAATCCGCGATTTGTTCAGTTACTGCCAGCAGAACAATACTGTAGTGTTGACGGCAGATATTATTCCGCGGTTGAACAATCCTGACGGAATCCGCAAAATGAATAGTAGGCTGCTGAACAAATACAAGAGAAAACATATAGAATTAGCGGAAGCCATTGGTCGCGATTTCTCTGATGGGGTTCACCTCAGTTCTTATGAGTTTCTGAGGCAATATCTTATAAAGAAGATCAAGCTACTCGCTGAGAATGTGAATTAAAGGTTTACTCGCCTGGAATTTGTAACTTTGTCGCGTGTGCTTTTGTTGTTGCACAGTTTTGTGAATTACGTAATTTTGAAGTTTTGAGTTGTAGTTTGAGTTTTTTGACACTTGCTTTTGTTATGCCATTTTTGTCTTATTCAAAGTAATTAAAAACTCTCTCCGTGAACATAGTTTTGACTGAGCTGTTATATTACACTTTTGAATTTTTGCTCATTTGAGTATTCTGTGTATCTGGTGGAAGAATAGCATGAACCTAAACAATAAATAAACTGGCTTAAACGTAACGAAATAGCATTAAATAATAGCATTAAAAAAGAAATAGCATTTGAACAGCCGATCGCGTGGCTGGCTGAAAAGCTGACGGTGTGGCTTAAACAATAGGTAATTCGATAGTTTGAACAGCCGATTGTGTGGCTGACTGAAAAGCCGATTGTGTGGCTTCAACAATAAGTAGATAAATAGAATTTGAACAGCTGATTGTGTGGCTGGTTGAAAAGCCGATTGAGTGGCTTAAACAATAGGTAATTCAATAGTATGAACAGCCGATTGTGTGGCTGACTGAAAAGCCGATTGTGTGGCTGAAACAATAGGTAGATAAATAGAATTTGAACAGCTGATTGTGTGGCTGGTTGAAAAGCCGATAGCGTGGCTTAAACAATAGTTAATTCAATAGTATGAACAGCCGATTGTGTGGCTGACTGAAAAACCGATTCTGTGGCTTAAACAAGTAGATAAATAAAATTTGAACAGCTGTTTTGTGGCTGCTTGAAAAGCCGATAGCGTGGCTTAAACAATAGGTGATTCAATAGTATGAACAGCCGATTGTGTGGCTAACTGAAAAGCCGATCGTGTGGCTTAAACAATAAGTAGATAAATAAAATTTGAACAGCTGATTGTGTGGCTGGTTGAAAAGCCGATTGAGTGTCTCAAACAATAGGTAATTATATAATTTGAAGGGCCAATTGTGTGGCTGACTGAAAAGCCGATTGTGTGGCTTAAATAGTAGGTAGATAAATAGAATTTGAACAGTTGATTGTGTGGCTGGTTGAAAAGCCGATAGCGTGGCTTGAACAATAGGTAATTCAATAGTATGAACAGCCGATTGTGTGGCTGAATGAAAAGCCGATTGTGTGGCTTAAACAAGTAGATAAATAAAATTTGAACAGCTGATTGTGTGGCTGCTTGAAAAGCCGATAGCGTGGCTTAAACAATTGATGATTCAATAGTATGAACAGCCGATTGTGTGGCTGACTGAAAAGCCGATCGTGTGGCTTAAACAATAAGTAGATAAATAAAATTTGAACAGCTGATTGTGTGGCTGGTTGAAAAGCCGATTGAGTGGCTTAAACAATAGGTAATTATATAGTTTGAAGAGCCGATTGTGTGGCTGACTGAAAAGCCGATTGTGTGTCTTAAACAATAAGTAGATAAATAGCATTTGATCAGACGATTGTGTGGCTGGTTGAAAAACCGATAGCCTGGCTTAAACAATAGGTAATTAAATAGTTTGAACAGCCGATTGTGTGGCTGACCGAAAAGCCGATTGGGTGGCTTAAACAATAAATAGATAAATTGTGTTTGATCAGCCGATTGTGTGGCTGGTTGAAAAACCGATAGCCTGGCTTAAACAATAGGTAATTAAATAGTTTGAACAGCCGATTGTGTGGCTGACTGAAAAGCCGATTGTGTGTCTTAAACAATAT
>NC_134471.1:58809292-58995429 GCF_964194025.1 Convolutriloba macropyga | reverse complement strand
ATAAAAAAGTATGTCTATATATATATATACATATATATATATATATATATATATATATATATATATATATATATATATATATAAATATATATACATATATATGTATATATATAGACATGCTTTTTTATGTATATATATATATAAAATATATTATATATATATATATATATATATTTATATATACATATATACACATAATTACATACACTGACGAGTTTCTTAGTTCACTATCATTATTTAAAAAAAAAGAAGTATATTAGTATAATTTATATATATATATATATATATTTATATATACTACATATACATTATATATAAAAATACATACAAATATACAAAAATATGTATATATATATATATATCTACAAATAAATATATATATATATATATACATATTTTTAGACAGAAATACATACACTGACGAGTTTCTTTGTTCGCTATCCTTATATTAAAATAGAAGTATAATAATATAATGAATACATATATATATATATATATATATATATATATATATATATCCAGCTATATATATATATATATATATATATATATATATTTATATAAATATATATGTATATATATATATATATATATATATATATATAGATATATATATTTATATATAATGTATATATAAATATATATATATATATATATATATATATATATATATATATCCATATATATACAAGTATATGTGTATATATATACTTACGATTTTCTTAGTTGGCTATCCTTATTTAAAAATAGAATTATTATAGCCTAATGTATATATATATATATTATATATATATATATATATATATATATGTATATATATAATATATATATATATATATATGTGTGTGTGTGTGTGTGTGTGTGTGTGTGTGTTTATATATAAATATATGTGTATATTTGAATACGTGTATATATATATATATATATATATATATATATATATATATATATAAATGTATATATTTATATAGCTATATATACATTAAGCTATTATAATGTATTTTTATGTATTTTTTTTCATCACAGCGGCTAAAAACATGAAAAACGACAAAGAGGAGTAAAATTGCCCTTAACTTTATTTGAGAGCAACCTGCAAATTCTAAAGACCTTTAAATCTCAACGACTGTTGAGACAACTCAAGAACTTAATTTTTTAATTAAAAAGCTGCAATCAAGACAAGCTATTTAAATAAGCAACATAAGTCGGCTCAAAACAATCATTATTTCAACATAACTCGCAACCATAAAAAAGCCACTATCGGGCTTAAGCAAAACTCAATGTTTCAGTTACAATATGTGCAACGTAAAAACTTAACAATAACAACTATGTGGCAGAGTACATAACATCAAAGCTGCTTTGAACGAAAAGCTTTTCAAATGAAGTTTTTTCAAGTTTCAAACTCGTGTGAGTTTTAAGTTTGGTGATTTTAAAACCCAAAAGTTTTGCAGGCTTTGTAAAGCCCCCTCAACAAATCTAATTGCCCAGATTCAACAGGATGGTATCCACCCCTGGTTTGGAACTTTTTTCTGGTAAATGGTCATCTCGGAGAACAGGTTGCGTCCTAAGTGTCTTTTGAGAATGACATTTGTTTCTTCAATCAATTCTGCTCTCACATCTAAACGAGGCAGCATCTTGACAACGCGTACTCTGGTTCCGCTTTCAGCCAACACTTCTTTCACGGCAATTAACTTGCAGGCGACGTCAATGGGGGGGATGCTGGCCTATTTTTAAAAGCTCCTAAGTCGTTGTTTCCTACCATGAAGACCACGTAACGAAACTTCTTTGCCTTTCCAATGTCAGCACGGGTCAAATCTGCCGCCCTCCTTCCGCTTACTCCGTCCAGAAACACCGGAAGCTTCGAGAGATTTGAACATTTGTAGTGATTTGAACTCTTTAGATGTTTCAAGTTTGAGTCACCAACAATTAATATTCCAGGGTTCTTCTGTTGTTGCATCTGAACACATTATGGGCAGTACAAAAATAAAACTTAACAGGCCGACTTAACACTTTAACTAAGACCTGGGAAATGGCGGCACCACTGAACCACCTCACTTGTTTTAAATCTTATTTGAAGACCAAGACCAATTTCGAACCAGACAAAAATCAATCCAGACCAAAAATGAACCTGACCAAAATCGATCCACACCAAATCAGACCTCAGTAAAAAGCAGAAATAAACAAAAACTAATTATGTTCGAAACCTTCCCGCATTACACTAGCTAGATAAACGCCTTCGCTGTACTCAAATAGAACGCAATTCCATTTTAACTCCTCAACTCCAATTATTCTTAGGTCTCCAGGCAAGCCTATTCTATAGTGATATACAAGGCAATCGTCGATGTCATTTAGTACAGATTTCATCTTTTTACTCCTAAGGAAACGAACTGCGGCAACATGCCCTAATAATTCAGTTTTTGTAAAAAACTCTATTTTTACAAACTTTCGGGAAGACAGCTGCGCAAAACTATTTGAAATATTTTTTTTGTGATATGTATAGGCCTCGGACGTAAAAATTGTTCCATTGTCAAACCTACTTTGAAAATTCAAAAGTTTGTTTACCTTAGCGAACTCGAGCGCTTCTTGGCTCAGTTTAGTGTATAAGTCAGCGTTGATGCCGCTCTTAGAATGAGAAATTGTCTCATTGAATTGAGAAACAAGAAAATTGTCGACAATTTTTTCGGGGGTTTTGATAGATCCAGATACCGTTCGAATAAGTAAATGATTAGCGGATTCATATGAAAAAGCAGAATAAAGCCAAAGGGGACCAAAATCTTTGACCTGAGTGGGAAGATGACGCAGTGCATGGAAATTGAAGGACTGCGATTCCGCAGAGAAAGCATTTATAAAAAGATTTAAAAACATATTTAATTGCTTTTCAGCATAGCTGATCATTTTTTCCTCCAGTATTTTTTCACTGAACAAACGAATTGCTACTGATAACCGTAAAAAGCTTTCAACTAAAGATTCATTTGAACAAAATTTTTCAAATAGTAAGAGTGGCCCTAGGTGGAAGAAAAACAACTTGAAATCGGCTGCTTTCCACATCTTCAGATCTGATATTGTTTTCGGTTTATGAAGACTATCGTAAGGAACTAAGCATTTTAACATTGACTGGTCGAAAAGATTTTTATTTTTAAGCTTTGATATTAAGACACTCGTTAGAACTTTTGCAGAACCTAAGAAAACCTGATGCATTCGATCGACCGGAACGTACCAGGGAATGGGGAAAAACCTATTCAACGGAGATATGCCTTTGACACCAAAGCGTTTTAATCGAGCATTTTCTAAATATTCGCAATTTTTTCTCTCAGATAATTTTTCTTGAACCGGATATATCATTCGCTTGGACTGATAAATTCCAGGAGAATAACAATAAGGGCATCCGTAATAACCATTAAACTGCTGCACCAAACAAACCGCAGCAGTCGCTGGCATATCACAGATTAAAAACAGAAACTTAAAAACACACAAGCCGATGGCTTCAACAAACACTGTAGAACTTAAAAACAGTTCCATTTCGATCGCAATTTTTTGAAGAAAATATGACCAATTTGGTTTGCTATGGCCCTTCCAAATGCCTAAAAGAGCATGGTTCTCAAATTTACTTCGAACTTTCTCAGGTAGGTTAAAAACTTCAATCCATACAGGCCAAACAGAAAAATTTCTAGACTTGAAAAGTGCCACACCGTCGATATTCATATTGAGATAGATTTCATTTGTTTTAATATCAATTTTTCCAGAAGACCAATTGCATTCTTTAAGCCAAGATTTTTTAATGAACGAGCAGTTGTTTTTGAGAATTTTTTTAAGTTGGGGAATCATGGATTGCTATGAAAGAGGACTCGCCATCTTTGAAAGTCGTTGTACTCGGTAAGAGTTCTCTTTGAACTGGTTCAAACAGGTTATTTGGGGAGGGGAGGAAACCAGAAAACAGCTTTAAAACTTGTCTCCGTGCAACGCCTGTAAAATTGTTTTGCCTTGCTACAACCTCAAAAGCTCGAAAAAAAATCATTTGTTGAAAAATCAGAGCCATCAAAAAGTTCAACTTCGATGTTTTCAAAATAATCTTCAGGAGTATCGCTTATTTCATCATCATCATGAACCTGCGGTTCAAAGCTTTGCAGTGCAATTTGCTCCTCATCTCTCAAAGGCGTTGAGCAAACATGAGCTAGGGGTGCTAAAGGAACAAATGAATCGTTGTTACTTCTAGGTGACTCGAAGCTTACCCTACTTAGATTAAGAGAATTTGAAAAATCGCGGCTAGATATTGAATCGCGTCTACAATCAAGCGAATCATAAATTTCCTGGTACGAAACCTGCCTGAATTCCTCATCTGAACTCCCGGAGCTAGATTCCATTTCTGTTACAAAGATGACGTTTCCCTTAAAGCGATGTCTCAAATCAACTTGAACACTTTTTTTAATTAATTTTTTCTTTTTCACAGTAGGAACATCTTTATTTTCCTTATTTCTCGACCCTTTTTGTTTTTCGTGATCTCTTTTTCGTTTAGGTAATTTGTCTACTAGGGGGTCACCATGTTTCGAAGGGTGCTTACAAAGACAAAATTCGTTGAAATTGCCAAAAAAATTCACATCATACTTGACAGTTATTTCATCTCCTACATTAATATCACAAACTGCCAAACACCGAGCTACTGAGCCACTTATATCATACTTAGCGTTCGGTTTACAGGACGAATTTATGAAGGATATTGGCCCAAGCATCAGGTAGGTGGCCTTCAAATTCGTACTTCTAGTTATCAAGGAGAAATCATTAACCCCGGCAATGTGCTCTGAGTCTGGTAGCTCACTTAAAAAACCTGAAATCCCTTCAACAAGATTTCCACGTTTGACTTCCTTCTTAGCAAAAAGCCCTATTTGGGAGAAAGCCTGAGAGGGGATGTAGTTTACTAGATCATACGATACTATCCGTAGACTTTTCTGATACTGATCATCCAGAAAACTCTCCACGAGCTTTGCTACATTACACAACTGGGTTTTTTCCTCATCACAGTGAATTTTGTGCGCCTCAACACCCTCAGAGTCCACGTACTTCCCCAGCAACCTGCTGTCAATTCTTGCTAACGTTTTCCATGGCAACTTTTGAGTTTCTAGTTTAACATTCATCTCTGGAAAAAATGACTGCATTGTCACGGTCAAACATTAACAAGTGATTTCCACTGAAATTTCAGACAATTTACGGAAAACGGAAGGAATGAATTTGTTTTACGTATGAAAACAACATTTCAACAATGAAACCTAGAGTTTATTTGCTAGGGTTATTACGAGCAAATCTTTCCTTCAGTCCGACTTGATTGGCGCCTATCTTTGCTCTGTTGTAGGCGTACAAGGACCCTCCACAGAAAATTCGTACTGCTTCTAAAAAATCACTAAATGATTCAACAGAAAAAAGAGCGGTACAAAAGCTTGCAAATCAACCTTTGAAAGCAACTTCAGCCTCCCTTGGAGCACGTTTCCTTACACTTCTATGCTTCTTACGAGGCGAAAAACAAAACTCGTTTCTTTCCCCTTCTGTGGGGAGAATTCTTTTAACAAGAAAAGCTCCGAACGCACGATATTTGCCGTAATCTCCATCGAAATCTAACAGATTGATTCCTTTGTAGAAATAAAGTTTACGTCCTGAAGATTTCAACGCATGACACTTCTTCCTATTCTAAAAAACAAAACAGAAAAAATCAATTTTTATCCTTCCATTCTTTTCAACCTCAAAAAATCACCTCATGTTTCAAGTCGATAGCCAAGGAAGCTAGTAAGTTAAAGAGCTCGAATTCTATTACGCAGGTTTCTTCCAGACGTTCTTCTAACTTCAACAAAGTCTCAAGGATTTTCTCCAGGTGTCGAGTAGAAAGGATACACCCCGGTCTTAGACTTTTGATCTCATCCAAGCATTCAGAGTCCATTACAATCTTAAAAAAGATTTGGGGTATTATGTGTTCAAGAAACAAAAATGACAAGAGCTATACACAATGATTTATTCTGCTAGATATCCTCCAACACTTTGGAAGAAACTTGGATAAAATTCTCTAATTTGATCACTTTGATCTCGAAGTCCTCTACGACGGCAGAGGAAGCTTAAAACTTATATGAGCCGAACCAACGAATAACAATTCGTGTTTTCTAATCCAGTAAAAGCATCATACTAAGTTGGTCATTTGCAACATACAGTAGTTTAGCGAAATAAAAACCCTCGTGAGGAAAATGCACAGTCAACGATTTATTGATACAAGACATCATTTCAGATGAATCAACGAAAAGAAAATCCAAACTAAAATTGCCAACAATGTAATTGAGAGCACAAGAATATCTAATACAATGCTATCGTTAATCAATTTTGCTCGTCATCCTTGAACCCTTTATTCTTGTATCCGTTGCCCATAACGTTTACAAGGCGAACAACACGGCGGTACACTTTTTTTGAGTATTGATCTCCTAGTACAGCTTTTAACGAGTCTTTAAACTCAATTTCGCGTTCAGCGTCAGCCCTTACTCGACCAGTTAACTCTGATTTCAATTCCTTACTAGGATCGACAACAATTTTTGCGAGCTCATCTTTGCTCCATAGTTCTCGCGCAATCCTTTTCCCTTTTTCTTCCGCAGTTTCTCGTCCTAAATTTGTTAAGCATTTCTTCTCATTATAGAACACTTGCGTGACCTGTTCGCTAGTGGAGTCATTTTCTTTTTCGTTAGAAGCGTCTTTCATGCTTTCGATTTCTTTGGCCGACTTCCTGGCAAGAATCAATACATCTCTTTGAACTTCATTAGATTTAACTAAGCGTTGTTCGATGCGCGAAATAACATGCAGAATCTTCTCAATGACAAGATCTTTCCTAGCCTCATCTTCACCACTCAAGTGACCACAAGACGAGCACTTGCCACTCTCCTTACTACTCCCAGCAACATTTTGCCCTTTTTCCTTTTCCATCACCGCTTCTACATTCCCTTGCGGCTTTGCAACCTTAGCTTTCACAGAGATTTCGGGCGAAGCGTTATCTGATTCATCATCTTCTGAATCATCAGAAAAATCTTGTTCGGCAGGAGCTGGCCTTTTTCGGTTTTGGCTCCCTGCTAAAGTTTGCTCTTTTATGCTGCTCATCACATTAGTGATGTCCAGTTCATCGACGTTTCCAACGGCAGTACTTAAATACTGACCCAGACTCAACATCTCGTCTAATGATCCATAGGCCTGGAATTTCCCACGGCCAATACTTGGGAAATCAACAACCTCCTTGCGCCTAAGACTTATTTTTTGAGAGTTGAGAAAGCCAGTGGGCCACGCCTTTTCGCTGGATTCGAACACCATATAAGAATAGTCACTCTCGAAACAGAATAAGAAGTGCACATCGTTCAACGAAATATCTTTTGAACGTACAGTTTTCTCCAAGTTACGTTGTGAGGATCGAATTGGAACTGGCATTATGGCAACCTAAGCAAAAAATGAGTTGAGTAAATGGTTTTAAATTTTGCGCTGAAAAAAACTCGTGTTTCAACCTAATCAGCTTTTCAGCTTAGTCAAGGACTTATTCAAATCAAATGAGCACAAGCACTTATTATGAAATTGCACAAGCATATTTTTTGAGCACGAAATTTGACAACGTATTGTGTACTTTTTTCGTAGGCCTCCTAGATCAAAAATTACCTCTCTGTTAGAACCTATCACGATTATGACACTCCTACATAGACCCTCAATTCATTTGAACAAGTTCTTCACAACATTGAAAGTCACTTTTCATGAAATTGCACAAGCAAACTTTTTGAGCCCAAAATTTGACAACGTATTGAGTACTTTTTTCGTAGGCCACCTAGATCAAAAAATACCTCTCTGTTAGAACCTACTAGGATTATGGCACTCCTACATGGAACCTCAATTCATTTGAACACGTCCTTCACAACATTGAAAGTCACTTTTCATGAAATTGCACAAGCAAACTTTTTGAGACCGAAATTTGACAACGTATTGTGTACTTTTTTCGTAGGCCACCTAGATCAAAAATTACCTCTCTGTTAGAACCTACCACGATTATGACACTCCTACATAGAACCTCAATTCATTTGAACAAGTCCTTCACAACATTGAAAGTCACTTTTCATGAAATTGCACAAGGAAACTTTTTGAGCCCGAAATTTGACAACGTATTGAGTACTTTTTTCGTAGGCCACCTAGATCAAAAATTATCTCTCTGTTAGAACCAATTAGGATTATGACACTCCTACATGGAACCTCAATTCATTTGAACAAGTCCTTCACAACATTGAAAGTCACTTTTCATGAAATTGCACAAGCAAAGTTTTTGAGCCCGAAATTTGACAACGTATTGAGTACTTTTTTCGTAGGCCATCAAGATGAAAAATAACCTCTCTGTTAGAACCTACTAGGATTATGACACTCCTACATAGACCCTCAATTCATTTGAACAAGTCCTTCACAGCATTGAAAGTCACTTTTCATGAAATTGCACAAGCATATTTTTTGAGCCCGAAATTTGACAACGTATTGAGTACTTTTTTCGTAGGCCACCTAGATCAAAAATTACCTCTCTGTTAGAACATACTAGGATTATGACACTCCTACATAGACCCTCAATTCATTTGAACAAAACCTTCACAACATTGAAAGTCCCTTTTCATGAAATTGCACAAGCATATTTTTTGAGCCCGAAATTTGACAACGTATTGAGTACTTTTTTCGTAGGCCACCTAGATCAAAAATTACCTCTCTGTTAGAACCTACTAGGATTATGACACTCCTACATAGACCCTCAATTCATTTGAACAAGTCCTTCACAACATTGAAAGTCACTTTTCATGAAATTGCACAAGCATATTTTTTGAGCCCGAAATTTGACAACGTATCGAGTACTTTTTTCGTAGGCCACCTAGATCAAAAATTACCTCTCTGTTATAATTTACTAGGATTATGACACTCCTACATAGACCCTCAATTCATTTGAACAAGTCCTTCACAACATTGAAAGTCGCTTTTCATGAAATTGCACAAGCATATTTTTTGAGCCCGAAATTTGACAACGTATTGAGTACTTTTTTCGTAGGCCACCTAGATCAAAAATTATCTCTCTGTTAGAATTTACTAGGATTTTGACACTCCTACATAGACCCTCAATTCATTTGAAGAAGTCCTTCACAACATTGAAAGTCACTTTTCATGAAATTGCATAAGCATATTTTTTGAGCCCGAAATTTGACAACGTATTGAGTACTTTTTTCGTAGGCCATCAAGATGAAAAATAACCTCTCTGTTAGAACTTACTAGGATTATGACACTCCTACATAGACCCTCAATTCATTTGAACACGTCCTTCACAACATTGAAAGTCACTTTTCATGAAATTGCACAAGCAAACTTTTTGAGACCGAAATTTGACAACGTATTGTGTACTTTTTTCGTAGGCCACCTAGATCAAAAAAATTACCTCTCTGTTAGAACCTACCACGATTATGACACTCCTACATAGACCCTCAATTCATTTGAACAAGTCCTTCACAACATTGAAAGTCACTTTTCATGAAATGGCACAAGCAAACTTTTTGAGCCCGAAATTTGACAACGTATTAAGTACTTTTTTCGTAGGCCACCTAGATCAAAAATTATCTCTCTGTTAGAACCTACTAGGATTATGACACTCCTACATGGAACCTCAATTCATTTGAACAAGTCCTTCACAACATTGAAAGTCACTTTTCATGAAATTGCACAAGCAAACTTTTTGAGCCCGAAATTTGACAACGTATTGAGTTCTTTTTTCGTAGGCCACCTAGATCAAAAATTATCTCTGTTAGAATTTACTAGGATTATGACACTTCTACATAGACCCTCAATTCATTTGAAGAAGTCCTTCACAACATTGAAAGTCACTTTTCATGAAATTGCATAAGCATATTTTTTGAGCCCGAAATTTGACAACGTATTGAGTACTTTTTTCGTAGGCCATCAAGATGAAAAATAACCTCTCTGTTAGAACCTACTAGGATTATGACACTCCTACATAGACCCTCAATTCATTTGAACAAGTCCTTCACAACATTGAAAGTCCCTTTTCATGAAATTGCACAAGCATATTTTTTGAGCCCGAAATTTGACAACGTATTGAGTACTTTTTTCGTAGGCCACCTAGATCAAAAATTACCTCTCTGTTAGAACCTACTAGGATTATGATACTCCTACATAGACCCTCAATTCATTTGAACAAGTCCTTCACAACATTGAAAGTCCCTTTTCATGAAATTGCACAAGCATATTTTTTGAGCCCGAAATTTGACAACGTATTGAGTACTTTTTTCGTAGGCCACCTAGATCAAAAATTACCTCTCTGTTAGAACCTACTAGGATTATGACACTCCTACATAGACTCTCAATTCATTTGAACAAGTCCTTCACAACATTGAAAGTCACTTTTCATGAAATTGCACAAGCATATATTTTGAGCCCGAAATTTGACAACGTATCGAGTACTTTTTTCGTAGGCCACCTAGATCAAAAATTACCTCTCTGTTAGAATTTACTAGGATTATGACACTCCTACATAGACCCTCAATTCATTTGAACAAGTCCTTCACAACATTGAAAATCACTTTTCATGAAATTGCACAAGCAAACTTTTTGAGCCCGAAATTTGACAACGTATTGAGTACTTTTTTCGTAGGCCACCTAGATCAAAAATTATCTCTCTGTTAGAACCTACTAGGATTATGACACTCCTACATGGAACCTCAATTCATTTGAACAAGTCCTTCACAACATTGAAAGTCACTTTTCATGAAATTGCACAAGCAAACTTTTTGAGCCCGAAATTTGACAACGTATTGAGTTCTTTTTTCGTAGGCCACCTAGATCAAAAATTACCTCTCTGTTAGAATTTACTAGGAATATGACACTCCTACATAGACCCTCAATTCATTTGAAGAAGTCCTTCACAACATTGAAAGTCACTTTTCATGAAATTGCATAAGCATATTTTTTGAGCCCGAAATTTGACAACGTATTGAGTACTTTTTTCGTAGGCCATCAAGATGAAAAATAACCTCTCTGTTAGAACCTACTAGGATTATGACACTCCTACATAGACCCTCAATTCATTTGAACAAGTCCTTCACAACATTGAAAGTCCCTTTTCATGAAATTGCACAAGCATATTTTTTGAGCCCAAAATTTGACAACGTACTGAGTACTTTTTTCGTAGGCCACCTAGATCAAAAATTACCTCTCTGTTAGAACCTACTAGGATTATGATACTCCTACATAGACCCTCAATTCATTTGAACAAGTCCTTCACAACATTGAAAGTCCCTTTTCATGAAATTGCACAAGCATATTTTTTGAGCCCGAAATTTGACATTGTATTGAGTACTTTTTTCGTAGGCCACCTAGATCAAAAATTACCTCTCTGTTAGAACCTACTAGGATTATGACACTCCTACATAGACCCTCAATTCATTTGAACAAGTCCTTCACAACATTGAAAGTCACTTTTCATGAAATTGCACAAGCATATTTTTTGAGCCCGAAATTTGACAACGTATCGAGTACTTTTTTCGTAGGCCACCTAGATCAAAAATTACCTCTCTGTTAGAATTTACTAGGATTATGACACTCCTACATAGACCCTCAATTCATTTGAACAAGTCCTTCACAACATTGAAAGTCGCTTTTCATGAAATTGCACAAGCATATTTTTTGAGCCCGAAATTTGACAACGTATTGAGTACTTTTTTCGTAGGCCACCTGGATCAAAAATTACCTCTCTGTTGAAACCTACTAGGATTATGACACTCCTACATACACCCTCAATTCATTTGAACAAGTCCTTGACTAGGTCCAAAAGCGATTTATGTTGAAACACCATATAGCTAGTTTTTGAGCGCGAAATTTGACAACGTATAGAGTACTTTTTTCGTATACCACCTAGGTCAACAATTCTTTGCCCCTCACACTGTACTCGGACAGTGACACTCCTCCTTAGACCCTCAATTCATTTGAATAAGTCCTTGACTAGGTTCAAAAGCGATTTATGTTGAAACACCATATAGCTAGTTTTTGAGCGCGAAATTTGACAACGTATGGAGTACTTTTTTCGTATACCACCTAGGTCAAAAATTCTTTTCCCCTCAGACTGTACTTGGACAGTTACACTCCTCCTTAGACCCTCAATTCATTTGAATAATAAGTCCTTGACTAGGTTCAAAAGCGATTTATGTTGAAACACCATATAGCTAGTTTTTGAGCGTGAAATTTGACAACGTATAGAGTACTTTTTTCGTATACCACCTAGGTCAAAAATTCTTTGCCCCTCACACTGTACTCGGACAGTGACACTCCTCCTTAGACCCTCAATTCATTTGAATAAGTCCTTGACTAGGTTCAAAAGCGATTTATGTTGAAACACCATATAGCTAGTTTTTGAGCGCGAAATTTGACAACGTATAGAGTACTTTTTTCGTATAGCACCTAAGTCAGAAATTCTTTGCCCCTCACACTGTACTCGGACAGTGACACTGCTCCTTAGACCCTCAATTCATTTGAATAAGTCCTTGACTAGGTTCAAAAGCGATTTATGTTGAAACACCATATAGCTAGTTTTTGAGCGCGAAATTTGACAACGTATTGAGTACTTTTTTCGTATACCACCTAGGTCACAAATTCTTTTCCCCTCAGACTGTACTCGGACAGTGACAATCCTCCTTAGACCCTCAATTCATTTGAACAAGTCCTTGACTAGGTTCAAAAGCGATTTATGTTGAAACACCATATAGCTAGTTTTTGAGCGCGAAATTTGACAACGTATAGAGTACTTTTTTCGTATACCACCTAGGTCAAAAATTCTTTGCCCCTCAGACTGTGCTCGGACAGTGACACTCCTCCTTAGACCCTCAATTCATTTGAACAAGTCCTTGACTAGGTTCAAAAGCGATTTATGTTGAAACACCATATAGCTAGTTTTTGAGAGCGAAATTTGACAACGTATAGAGTACTTTTTTCGTATACCACCTAGGTCAAAAATTCTTTGCCCCTCAGACTGTAATCGGACAGTGACACTCCTCCTTAGACCCTCAATTCATTTGAATAAGTCCTTGACTAGGTTCGAAAGCGATTTATGTTGAAACACCATATAGCTAGTTTTTGCGCGCGAAATTTGACAACGTATAGAGTACTTTTCTCGTATACCACCTAGGTCAAAAATTCTTTACCCCTCAGAGTGTACTCGGACAGTGATACTCCTCCTTAGACCCTCAATTTATTTGAGTAAGTCCTTGACTAGGTTCAAAAGCGATTTATGTTGAAACACCATATAGCTAGTTTTTGAGCGCGAAATTTGACAACGTATAGAGTACTTTCTTCGTATACCACCTAGGTCAAAAATTCTTTGCCCCTCAGACTGTAATCGGACAGTGACACTCCTCCTTAGACCCTCAATTCATTTGAATAAGTCCTTGACTAGGTTCGAAAGCGATTTATGTTGAAACACCATATAGCTAGTTTTTGCGCGCGAAATTTGACAACGTATAGAGTACTTTTCTCGTATACCACCTAGGTCAAAAATTCTTTACCCCTCAGAGTGTACTCGGACAGTGATACTCCTCCTTTGACCCTCAATTTATTTGAGTAAGTCCTTGACTAGGTTCAAAAGCGATTTATGTTGAAACACCATATAGCTAGTTTTGAGCGCGAAATTTGACAACGTATAGAGTACTTTTTTCGTATATCACCTAGGTCAAAAATTCTTTGCCCCTCAGACTGTACTCGGACAGTGACACTCCTCCTTAGACCCTCAATTCATTTGAACAAATCCTTGACTAGGTTCAAAAGCGATTTATGTTGAAACACCATATAGCTAGTTTTTGAGCGCGAAATTTGACAACGTATAGAGTACTTTTTTCGTATACCACCTAGGTCAAAAATTCTTTGCCCCTCAGACTGTAATCGGACAGTGACACTCCTCCTTAGACCCTCAATTCATTTGAATAAGTCCTTGACTAGGTTCGAAAGCGATTTATGTTGAAACACCATATAGCTAGTTTTTGCGCGCGAAATTTGACAACGTATAGAGTACTTTTCTCGTATACCACCTAGGTCAAAAATTCTTTACCCCTCAGAGTGTACTCGGACAGTGATACTCCTCCTTAGACCCTCAATTTATTTGAGTAAGTCCTTGACTAGGTTCAAAAGCGATTTATGTTGAAACACCATATAGCTAGTTTTTGAGCGCGAAATTTGACAACGTATAGAGTACTTTCTTCGTATACCACCTAGGTCAAAAATTCTTTGCCCCTCAGACTGTAATCGGACAGTTACACTCCTCCTTAGACCCTCAATTCATTTGAATAAGTCCTTGACTAGGTTCGAAAGCGATTTATGTTGAAACACCATATAGCTAGTTTTTGCGCGCGAAATTTGACAACGTATAGAGTACTTTTCTCGTATACCACCTAGGTCAAAAATTCTTTACCCCTCAGAGTGTACTCGGACAGTGATACTCCTCCTTTGACCCTCAATTTATTTGAGTAAGTCCTTGACTAGGTTCAAAAGCGATTTATGTTGAAACACCATATAGCTAGTTTTTGAGCGCGAAATTTGACAACGTATAGAGTACTTTTTTCGTATATCACCTAGGTCAAAAATTCTTTGCCCCTCAGACTGTACTCGGACAGTGACACTCCTCCTTAGACCCTCAATTCATTTGAACAAATCCTTGACTAGGTTCAAAAGCGATTTATGTTGAAACACCATATAGCTAGTTTTTGAGCGCGAAATTTGACAACGTATAGAGTACTTTTTTCGTATACCACCTAAGTCAAAAATTCTTTGCCCCTCAGACTGTAATCGGACAGTGACACTCCTCCTTAGACCCTCAATTCATTTGAGTAAGTCCTTGACTAGGGTCAAAAGCGATTTATGTTGAAACACCATATAGCTAGTTTTTGAGCGCGAAATTTGACAACGTATAGAGTACTTTTTTCGTATACCACCTGGGTCAAAAATTCTTTGCCCCTCAGACTGTACTCGGACAGTGACACTCCTCCTTAGACCCTCAATTTATTTGAGTAAGTCCTTTACTAGGTTCAAAAGCGATTTATGTTGAAACACCATATAGCTAGTTTTTGAGCGCGAAATTTGACAACGTATAGAGTACTTTTTTCGTATACCACCTAGGTCAAAAATTCTTTGCCCCTCAGACTGTACTCGGACAGTGACACTCCTCCTTAGACCCTCAATTCATTTGAATAAGTCCTTGACTAGGTTCAAAAGCGATTTATGTTGAAACACCATATAGCTAGTTTTTGAGCGCGAAATTTGACAACGTATAGAGTACTTTTTTCGTATACCACCTGGGTCAAAAATTCTTTGCCCCTCAGACTGTACTCGGACAGTGACACTCCTCCTTAGACCCTCAATTCATTTGAATAAGTCCTTGACTAGGTTCGAAAGCGATTTATGTTGAAACACCATATAGCTAGTTTTTGCGCGCGAAATTTGACAACGTATAGAGTACTTTTTTCGTATACCACCTAGGTCAAAAATTCTTTACCCCTCAGAGTGTACTCGGACAGTGATACTCCTCCTTAGACCCTCAATTTATTTGAGTAAGTCCTTGACTAGGTTCAAAAGCGATTTATGTTGAAACACCATATAGCTAGTTTTTGAGCGCGAAATTTGACAACGTATAGAGTACTTTTTTCGTATACCACCTAGGTCAAAAATTCTTTGCCCCTCAGAATGTACTCGGACAGTGACACTCCTCCTTAGACCCTCAATTCATTTGAATAAGTCCTTGACTAGGTTCAAAAGCGATTTATGTTGAAACACCATATAGCTAGTTTTTGAGCGCGAAATTTGACAACGTATGGAGTACTTTTTTCGTATACCACCTAGGTCAAAAATTCTTTTCCCCTCAGACTGTACTTGGACAGTGACACTCCTCCTTAGACCCTCAATTCATTTGAATAATAAGTCCTTGACTAGGTTCAAAAGCGATTTATGTTGAAACACCATATAGCTAGTTTTTGAGCACGAAATTTGACAACGTATAGAGTACTTTTTTCGTATACCACCTAGGTCAAAAATTCTTTGCCCCTCAGACTGTAATCGGACAGTGACACTCCTCCTTAGACCCTCAATTCATTTGAGTAAGTCCTTGACTAGGGTCAAAAGCGATTTATGTTGAAACACCATATAGCTAGTTTTTGAGCGCGAAATTTGACAACGTATAGAGTACTTTTTTCGTATACCACCTAGGTCAAAAATTCTTTGCCCCTCAGACTGTACTCGGACAGTGACACTCCTCCTTAGACCCTCAATTCATTTGAACAAGTCCTTGACTAGGTTCAAAAGCGATTTATGTTGAAACACCATATAGCTAGTTTTTGAGCGCGAAATTTGACAACGTATAGAGTACTTT
The DNA here is from genome assembly GCF_964194025.1 of Convolutriloba macropyga. Lineage (NCBI taxonomy): Eukaryota > Metazoa > Xenacoelomorpha > Acoela > Convolutidae > Convolutriloba > Convolutriloba macropyga. Next base: position 58,979,000 of record NC_134471.1, on the reverse strand, counting down.
TTTCGTATACCACCTAGGTCAAAAATTCTTTGCCCCTCAGACTGTAATTGGACAGTGACACTCCTCCTTAGACCCTCAATTCATTTGAATAAGTCCTTGACTAGGTTCGAAAGCGATTTATGTTGAAACACCATATAGCTAGTTTTTGCGCGCGAAATTTGACAACGTATAGAGTACTTTTTTCGTATACCACCTAGGTCAAAAATTCTTTACCCCTCAGAGTGTACTCGGACAGTGATACTCCTCCTTAGACCCTCAATTTATTTGAGTAGGTCCTTGACTAGGTTCAAAAGCGATTTATGTTGAAACACCATATAGCTAGTTTTTGAGCGCGAAATTTGACAACGTATAGAGTACTTTTTTCTTATATCACCTAGGTCAAAAATTCTTTGCCCCTCAGACTGTACTCGGACAGTGACACTCCTCCTTAGACCCTCAATTCATTTGAGTAAGTCCTTGACTAGGGTCAAAAGCGATTTATGTTGAAACACCATATAGCTAGTTTTTGAGCGCGAAATTTGACAACGTATAGAGTACTTTTTTCGTATACCACCTAGGTCAAAAATTCTTTGCCCCTCAGACTGTACTCGGACAGTGACACTCCTCCTTAGACCCTCAATTCATTTGAACAAGTCCTTGACTAGGTTCAAAAGCGATTTATGTTGAAACACCATATAGCCAGTTTTTGAGCGCGAAATTTGACAACGTATAGAGTACTTTTTTCGTATACCACCTAGGTCAAAAATTCTTTGCCCCTCAGACTGTAATTGGACAGTGACACTCCTCCTTAGACCCTCAATTCATTTGAATAAGTCCTTGACTAGGTTCGAAAGCGATTTATGTTGAAACACCATATAGCTAGTTTTTGCGCGCGAAATTTGACAACGTATAGAGTATTTTTTTCGTATACCACCTAGGTCAAAAATTCTTTACCCCTCAGAGTGTACTCGGACAGTGATACTCCTCCTTAGACCCTCAATTTATTTGAGTAAGTCCTTGACTAGGTTCAAAAGCGATTTATGTTGAAACACCATATAGCTAGTTTTTGAGCGCGAAATTTGACAACGTATAGAGTACTTTTTTCGTATACCACCTAGGTCAAAAATTCTTTGCCCCTCAGACTGTAATTGGACAGTGACACTCCTCCTTAGACCCTCAATTCATTTGAATAAGTCCTTGACTAGGTTCGAAAGCGATTTATGTTGAAACACCATATAGCTAGTTTTTGCGCGCGAAATTTGACAACGTATAGAGTATTTTTTTCGTATACCACCTAGGTCAAAAATTCTTTACCCCTCAGAGTGTACTCGGACAGTGATACTCCTCCTTAGACCCTCAATTTATTTGAGTAAGTCCTTGACTAGGTTCAAAAGCGATTTATGTTGAAACACCATATAGCTAGTTTTTGAGCGCGAAATTTGACAACGTATAGAGTACTTTTTTCTTATATCACCTAGGTCAAAAATTCTTTGCCCCTCAGACTGTACTCGGACAGTGACACTCCTCCTTAGACCCTCAATTCATTTGAACAAGTCCTTGACTAGGTTCAAAAGCGATTTATGTTGAAACACCATATAGCTAGTTTTTGAGCGCGAAATTTGACAACGTATAGAGTACTTTTTTCGTATACCACCTAGGTCAAAAATTCTTTGCCCCTCAGACTGTAATCGGACAGTGACACTCCTCCTTAGACCCTCAATTCATTTGAGTAAGTCCTTGACTAGGGTCAAAAGCGATTTATGTTGAAACACCATATAGCTAGTTTTTGAGCGCGAAATTTGACAACGTATAGAGTACTTTTTTCGTATACCACCTGGGTCAAAAATTCTTTGCCCCTCAGGCTGTACTCGGACAGTGACACTCCTCCTTAGACCCTCAATTCATTTGAATAAGTCCTTGACTAGGTTCGAAAGCGATTTATGTTGAAACACCATATAGCTAGTTTTTGCGCGCGAAATTTGACAACGTATAGAGTACTTTTTTCGTATACCACCTAGGTCAAAAATTCTTTACCCCTCAGAGTGTACTCGGACAGTGATACTCCTCCTTAGACCCTCAATTTATTTGAGTAAGTCCTTGACTAGGTTCAAAAGCGATTTATGTTGAAACACCATATAGCTAGTTTTTGAGCGCGAAATTTGACAACGTATAGGGTACTTTTTTCTTATACCACCTAGGTCAAAAATTCTTTGCCCTTCAGACTGTACTTGGACAGTGACACTCCTCCTTAGACCCTCAATTCATTTGAATAAGTCCTTGACTAGGTTCAAAAGCGATTTATGTTGAAACACCATATAGCTAGTTTTTGAGCGCGAAATTTGACAACGTATTGAGTACTTTTTTCGTATACAACCTAGGTCAAAAATTCTTTGCCCCTCAGACTGTACTCGGACAGTGACACTCCTCCTTAGACCCTCAATTCATTTGAATAAGTCCTTGACTAGGTTCGAAAGCGATTTATGTTGAAACACCATATAGCTAGTTTTTGCGCGCGAAATTTGACAACGTATAGAGTACTTTTTTCGTATACCACCTAGGTCAAAAATTCTTTACCCCTCAGAGTGTACTCGGACAGTGATACTCCTCCTTAGACCCTCAATTTATTTGAGTAAGTCCTTGACTAGGTTCAAAAGCGATTTATGTTGAAACACCATATAGCTAGTTTTTGAGCGCGAAATTTGACAACGTATAGGGTACTTTTTTCTTATACCACCTAGGTCAAAAATTCTTTGCCCCTCAGACTGTACTCGGACAGTGACACTTCTCCTTAGACCCTCAATTCATTTGAATAAGTCCTTGACTAGGTTCAAAAGCGATTTATGTTGAAACACCATATAGCTAGTTTTTGAGCGCGAAATTTGACAACGTATGGAGTACTTTTTTCGTATACCACCTAGGTCAAAAATTCTTTTCCCCTCAGACTGTACTTGGACAGTGACACTCCTCCTTAGACCCTCAATTCATTTGAATAATAAGTCCTTGACTAGGTTCAAAAGCGATTTATGTTGAAACACCATATAGCTAGTTTTTGAGCGCGAAATTTGACAACGTATAGAGTACTTTTTTCGTATACCACCTAGGTCAAAAATTCTTTGCCCCTCAGACTGTAATTGAACAGTGACACTCCTCCTTAGACCCTCAATTCATTTGAGTAAGTCCTTGACTAGGGTCAAAAGCGATTTATGTTGAAACACCATATAGCTAGTTTTTGAGCGCGAAATTTGACAACGTATAGAGTACTTTTTTCGTATACCACCTGGGTCAAAAATTCTTTGCCCCTCAGACTGTACTCGGACAGTGACACTCCTCCTTAGACCCTCAATTCATTTGAATAAGTCCTTGACTAGGTTCGAAAGCGATTTATGTTGAAACACCATATAGCTAGTTTTTGCGCGCGAAATTTGACAACGTATAGAGTACTTTTTTCGTATACCACCTAGGTCAAAAATTCTTTACCCCTCAGAGTGTACTCGGACAGTGATACTCTTCCTTAGACCCTCAATTTATTTGAGTAAGTCCTTGACTAGGTTCAAAAGCGATTTATGTTGAAACACCATATAGCTAGTTTTTGAGCGCGAAATTTGACAACGTATAGAGTACTTTTTTCGTATATCACCTAGGTCAAAAATTCCTTGCCCCTCAGACTGTACTCGGAAAGTGACACTCCTCCTTAGACCCTCAATTCATTTGAATAAGTCCTTGACTAGGTTCAAAAGCGATTTATGTTGAAACACCATATAGCTAGTTTTTGAGCGCGAAATTTGACAACGTATGGAGTACTTTTTTCGTATACCACCTAGGTCAAAAATTCTTTGCCCCTCAGACTGTACTCGGGCAGTGACACTCCTCCTCAGACCCTCAATTCATTTGAATAAGTTCTTGACTAGGTTCAAAAGCGATTTATGTTGAAACACCATATAGCTAGTTTTTGAGCGCGAAATTTGACAACGTATTGAGTACTTTTTTCGTATACCACCTAGGTCAAAAATTCTTTGCCCCTCAGACTGCACTCGGACAGTGACACTCCTCCTTAGACCCTCAATTCATTTGAATAAGTCCTTGACTAGGTTCAAAAGCGATTTATGTTGAAACACCATATAGCTAGTTTTTGAGCGCGAAATTTGACAACGTATGGAGTACTTTTTTCGTATACAACCTAGGTCAAAAATTCTTTGCCCCTCAGACTGTCCTCGGACAGTGACATTCCTCCTTAGACCCTCAATTCATTTGAATAAGTCCTTGACTAGGTTCAAAAGCGATTTATGTTGAAACACCATATAGCTAGTTTTTGAGCGCGAAATTTGACAACGTATTGAGTACTTTTTTCGTATACCACCTAGGTCAAAAATTCTTTGCCCCTCAGACTGTACTCGGACAGTGACACTCCTCCTTAGACCCTCAATTCATTTGAATAAGTCCTTGACTAGGTTCAAAGCGATTTATGTTGAAACACCATATAGCTAGTTTTTGAGCGCGAAATTTGACAACGTATGGAGTACTTTTTTCGTATACAACCTAGGTCAAAAATTCTTTGCCCCTCAGACTGTCCTCAGACAGTGACACTCCTCCTTAGACCCTCAATTCATTTGAATAAGTCCTTGACTAGGTTCAAAAGCGATTTATGTTGAAACACCATATAGCTAGTTTTTGAGCGCGAAATTTGACAACGTATAGAGTACTGTTTTCGTATAACACCTGGGTCAAAAATTCTTTGCCCCTCAGACTGTACTCGGACAGTGACACTCCTCCTTAGACCCTCAATTCATTTGAATAAGTCCTTGATTAGGTTCAAAAGCGATTTATGTTGAAACACCATATAGCTAGTTTTTGAGCGCGAAATTTGACAACGTATAGAGTCCTTTTTTCGTATACCACCTAGGTCAAAAATTCTTTGCCCCTCAGACTGTACTCGGACAGTGACACTCCTCCTTAGACCCTCAATTCATTTGAATAAGTCCTTGACTAGGTTCGAAAGCGATTTATGTTGAAACACCATATAGCTAGTTTTTGAGCGCGAAATTTGACAACGTATAGAGTACTTTTTTCGTATACCACCTAGGTCAAAAATTCTTTGCCCCTCAGACTGTACTCGAACAGTGACACTCCTCCTTAGACCCTCAATTCATTTGAATAAGTCCTTGACTAGGTTCAAAAGCGATTTATGTTGAAACACCATATAGCTAGTTTTTGAGCGCGAAATTTGACAACGTATAGAGTACTTTTTTCGTATACCACCTAGGTCAAAAATTCTTTGCCCCTCAGACGGTACTCGGACAGTGACACTCCTCCTTAGGCCCTCAATTCATTTGAATAAAACCTTGACTAGGTTCAAAAGCGATTTATGTTGAAACACCATATAGCTAGTTTTTGAGCGCGAAATTTGACAACGTATGGAGTACTTTTTTCGTATACCACCTAGGTCAAAAACTCTTTGCCCTTCAGACTGTACTTGGACAGTGACACTCCTCCTTAGACCCTCAATTCATTTGAATAAGACCTTGACTAGGTTCAAAAGCGATTTATGTTGAAACACCATATAGCTAGTTTTTGAGCGCGAAATTTGACAACGTATAGAGTACTTTTTTCGTATACCACCTAGGTCAAAAATTCTTTGCCCCTCAGACTGTCCTCAGACAGTGACACTCCTCCTTAGACCCTCAATTCATTTGAATAAGTCCTTGACTAGGTTCAAAAGCGATTTATGTTGAAACACCATATAGCTAGTTTTTGAGCGCGAAATTTGACAACGTATAGAGTACTGTTTTCGTATAACACCTGGGTCAAAAATTCTTTGCCCCTCAGACTGTACTCGGACAGTGACACTCCTCCTTAGACCCTCAATTCATTTGAATAAGTCCTTGATTAGGTTCAAAAGCGATTTATGTTGAAACACCATATAGCTAGTTTTTGAGCGCGAAATTTGACAACGTATAGAGTCCTTTTTTCGTATACCACCTAGGTCAAAAATTCTTTGCCCCTCAGACTGTACTCGGACAGTGACACTCCTCCTTAGACCCTCAATTCATTTGAATAAGTCCTTGACTAGGTTCGAAAGCGATTTATGTTGAAACACCATATAGCTAGTTTTTGAGCGCGAAATTTGACAACGTATAGAGTACTTTTTTCGTATACCACCTAGGTCAAAAATTCTTTGCCCCTCAGACTGTACTCGAACAGTGACACTCCTCCTTAGACCCTCAATTCATTTGAATAAGTCCTTGACTAGGTTCAAAAGCGATTTATGTTGAAACACCATATAGCTAGTTTTTGAGCGCGAAATTTGACAACGTATAGAGTACTTTTTTTGTATACCACCTAGGTCAAAAATTCTTTGCCCCTCAGACGGTACTCGGACAGTGACACTCCTCCTTAGGCCCTCAATTCATTTGAATAAAACCTTGACTAGGTTCAAAAGCGATTTATGTTGAAACACCATATAGCTAGTTTTTGAGCGCGAAATTTGACAACGTATGGAGTACTTTTTTCGTATACCACCTAGGTCAAAAACTCTTTGCCCTTCAGACTGTACTTGGACAGTGACACTCCTCCTTAGACCCTCAATTCATTTGAATAAGACCTTGACTAGGTTCAAAAGCGATTTATGTTGAAACACCATATAGCTAGTTTTTGAGCGCGAAATTTGACAACGTATAGAGTACTTTTTTCGTATACCACCTAGGTCAAAAATTCTTTGCCCCTCAGACTGTACTTGGACAGTGACACTCCTCCTTAGACCCTCAATTCATTTGAAAAAGTCCTTGACTAGGTTCAAAAGCGATTTATGTTGAAACACCATATAGCTAGTTTTTGAGCGCGAAATTTGACAACGTATAGAGTACTTTTTTCGTATACCACCTAGGTCAAAAATTCTTTGCCCCTCAGACTGTACTCGGACAGTGACACTCCTCCTTAGACCCTCAATTCATTTGAAAAAGTCCTTGACTAGGTTCAAAAGCGATTTATGTTGAAACACCATATAGCTAGTTTTTGAGCGCGAAATTTGACAACGTATAGAGTACTTTTTTCGTATACCACCTAGGTCAAAAATTCTTTGCCCCTCAGACTGTACTTGGACAGTGACACTCCTCCTTAGACCCTCAATTCATTTGAATGAGTCCTTGACTAGGTTCAAAAGCGATTTATGTTGAAACACCATATAGCTAGTTTTTGAGCGCGAAATTTGACAACGTATAGAGTACTTTTTTCGTATACCACCTAGGTCAAAAACTCTTTGCCCCTCAGACTGTACTCGGACAGTGACACTCCTCCTTAGACCCTCAATTCATTTGAATAAGTCCTTGACTATTTTCAAAAGCGATTTATGTTGAAACACCATATAGCTAGTTTTTGAGCGCGAAATTTGACAACGTATAGAGTACTTTTTTCGTATACCACCTAGATCAAAAATTCTTTGCCCCTCAGACTGTACTCGGACAGTGACACTCCTCCTTAGACCCTCAATTCATTTGAATAAGTCCTTGACTAGGTTCAAAAGCGATTTATGTTGAAACACCATATAGCTAGTTTTTGAGCGCGAAATTTGACAACGTATAGAGTACTTTTTTTGTATACAACCTAGGTCAAAAATTCTTTGCCCCTCAGACTGCACTCGGACAGTGACACTCCTCCTTAGACCCTCAATTCATTTGAATAAGTCCTTGACTAGATTCAAAAGCGATTTATGTTGAAACACCATATAGCTAGTTTTTGAGCGCGAAATTTGACAACGTATAGAGTACTTTTTTCGTATACCACCTAGGTCAAAAATTCTTTGCCCCTCAGACTGTACTCGGACAGTGACACTCCTCCTTAGACCCTCGATTCATTTGAATAAGTCCTTGACTAGGTTCAAAAGCGATTTATGTTGAAACACCATATAGCTAGTTTTTGAGCGCGAAATTTGACAACGTATAGAGTACTTTTTTCGTATACCACCTAGGTCAAAAATTCTTTACCCCTCAGAGTGTACTCGGACAGTGACACTCCTCCTTAGACCCTCAATTCATTTGAATAAGTCCTTGACTAGGTTCAAAAGCGATTTATGTTGAAACACCATATAGCTAGTTTTTGAGCGCGAAATTTGACAACGTATAGAGTACTTTTTTCGTATACCACACATCAAAAATTCTTTGCCCCTCAGACTGTACTCGGACAGTGACACTCCTCCTTGGACCCTCAATTCATTTGAATAAGTCCTTGACTAGGTTCAAAAGCGATTTATGTTGAAACACCATATAGCTAGTTTTTGAGCGCGAAATTTGACAACGTATAGAGTACTTTTTTCGTATACCACCTAGGTCAAAAATTCTTTGCCCCTCAGACTGTACTCGAACAGTGACACTCCTCCTTAGACCCTCAATTCATTTGAATAAGTCCTTGACTAGGTTCAAAAGCGATTTATGTTGAAACACCATATAGCTAGTTTTTGAGCGCGAAATTTGACAACGTATAGAGTACTTTTTTCGTATACCACCTAGGTCAAAAATTCTTTGCCCCTCAGACTGTACTCGGACAGTGACACTCCTCCTTAGACCCTCAATTCATTTGAAAAAGTCCTTGACTAGGTTCAAAAGCGATTTATGTTGAAACACCATATAGCTAGTTTTTGAGCGCGAAATTTGACAACGTATAGAGTACTTTTTTCGTATACCACCTAGGTCAAAAATTCTTTGCCCCTCAGACTGTACTCGGACAGTGACACTCCTCCTTAGACCCTCAATTCATTTGAATAAGTCCTTGACGAGGTTCAAAAGCGATTTATGTTGAAACACCATATAGCTAGTTTTTGAGCGCGAAATTTGACAACGTATAGAGTACTTTTTTCGTATACCACCTAGGTCAAAAACTCTTTGCCCCTCAGACTGTACTCGGACAGTGACACTCCTCCTTAGACCCTCAATTCATTTGAATAAGTCCTTGACTAGATTCAAAAGCGATTTATGTTGAAACACCATATAGCTAGTTTTTGAGCGCGAAATTTGACAACGTATAGAGTACTTTTTTCGTATATCACCTAGGTCAAAAATTCTTTGCCCCTCAGACTGTACTCGGACAGTGACACTCCTCCTTAGACCCTCAATTCATTTGAATAAGTCCTTGACTAGGTGCAAAAGCGATTTATGTTGAAACACCATATAGCTAGTTTTTGAGCGCGAAATTTGACAACGTAGAGTACTTTTTTCGTATATCACCTAGGTAAAAAATTCTTTGCCCCTCAGACTGCACTCGGACAGTGACACTCCTCCTTAGACCCTCAATTCATTTGAATAAGTCCTTGACTAGGTTCAAAAGCGATTTATGTTGAAACACCATATAGCTAGTTTTTGAGCGCGAAATTTGACAACGTATAGAGTACTTTTTTCGTATACCACCTAGGTCAAAAATTCTTTGCCCCTCAGACTGTACTCGGACAGTGACACTCCTCCTTAGACCCTCAATTCATTTGAAAAAGTCCATGACTAGGTTCAAAAGCGATTTATGTTGAAACACCATATAGCTAGTTTTTGAGCGCGAAATTTGACGTATAGAGTACTTTTTTCGTATACCACCTAGGTCAAAAATTCTTTGCCCCTCAGACTGTACTCGGACAGTGACACTCCTCCTTAGACCCTCAATTCATTTGAATAAGTCCTTGACTAGGTTCAAAAGCGATTTATGTTGAAACACCATATAGCTAGTTTTTGAGCGCGAAATTTGACGTATAGAGTACTTTTTTCGTATACCACCTGGGTCAAAAATTCTTTGCCCCTCAGACTGTACTCGGACAGTGACACTCCTCCTTAGATCCTCAATTCATTTGAATAAGTCCTTGACTAGGTTCAAAAGCGATTTATGTTGAAACACCATATAGCTAGTTTTTGAGCGCGAAATTTGACAACGTATAGAGTACTTTTTTCGTATACCACCTAGGTCAAAAATTCTTTACCCCTCAGAGTGTACTCGGACAGTGACACTCCTCCTTAGGCCCTCAATTCATTTGAATAAGTCCTTGACTAGGTTCAAAAGCGATTTATGTTGAAACACCATATAGCTAGTTTTTGAGCGCGGAATTTGACAACGTATAGAGTACTTTTTTCGTATACCACCTAGGTCAAAAATTCTTTGCCCTCAGACTGTACTCGGACAGTGACACTCCTCCTTAGACCCTCAATTCATTTGAATAAGTCCTTGACTAGGTTCAAAAGCGATTTATGTTGAAACACCATATAGCTAGTTTTTGAGCGCGAAATTTGACAACGTATAGAGTACTTTTTTCGTATACCACCTAGGTCAAAAATTCTTTGCCCCTCAGACTGTACTCGGACAGTGACACTCCTCCTTAGACCCTCAATTCATTTGAATAAGTCCTTGACTAGGTTCAAAAGCGATTTATGTTGAAACACCATATAGCTAGTTTTTGAGCGCGAAATTTGACAACGTATAGAGTACTTTTTTCGTATACCACCTAGGTCAAAAACTCTTTGCCCCTCAGACTGTACTCGGACAGTGACACTCCTCCTTAGACCCTCAATTCATTTGAATAAGTCCTTGACTAGGTTCAAAAGCGATTTATGTTGAAACACCATATAGCTAGTTTTTGAGCGCGAAATTTGACAACGTATAGAGTACTTTTTTCGTATACCACCTAGGTCAAAAATTCTTTGCCCCTCAGACTGTACTCGGACAGTGACACTCCTCCTTAGTCCCTCAATTCATTTGAATAAGTTCTTGACTAGGTTCAAAAGCGATTTATGTTGAAACACCATATAGCTAGTTTTTGAGCGCGAAATTTGACAACGTATAGAGTACTTTTTTCGTATACCACCTAGGTCAAAAATTCTTTGCCCCTCAGACTGTACTCGGACAGTGACACTCCTCCTTAGACCCTCAATTCATTTGAATAAGTCCTTGACTAGGTTCAAAAGCGATTTATGTTGAAACACCATATAGCTAGTTTTTGAGCGCGAAATTTGACAAGGCATAGAGTACTTTTTTCGTATACCACCTAGGTCAAAAATTCTTTGCCCCTCAGACTGTACTCGGACAGTGACACTCCTCCTTAGACCCTCAATTCATTTGAATAAGTCCTTGACTAGGTTCAAAAGCGATTTATATTGAAACACCATATAGCTAGTTTTTGAGCGCAAAATTTGACAACGTATAGAGTATTTTTTTCGTATACCACCTAGGTCAAAAATTCTTTGCCCCTCACACTGTACTCGGACAGTGACACTCCTCCGTAGACCCTCAATTCATTTGAATAAGTCCTTGACTAGGTTCAAAAGCGATTTATGTTGAAACACCATATAGCTAGTTTTTGCGCGCGAAATTTGACAACGTATAGAGTACTTTTTTCGTATACCACCTAGGTCAAAAATTCTTTACCCCTCAGACTGTACTCGGACAGTGACACTCCTCCTTAGACCCTCAATTCATTTGAGTAAGTCCTTGACTAGGTTCAAAAGCGTTTTATGTTGAAACACCATATAGCTAGTTTTTGAGCGCGAAATTTGACAACGTAGAGTACTTTTTTCGTATATCACCTAGGTAAAAAATTCTTTGCCCCTCAAACTGTACTCGGACAGTGAAACTCCTCCTTAGACCCTCAATTCATTTGAATAAGTCCTTGACTAGGTTCAAAAGCGATTTATGTTGAAACACCATATAGCTAGTTTTTGAGCGCGAAATTTGACAACGTATAGAGTACTTTTTTCGTATACCACCTAGGTCAAAAATTCTTTGCCCCTCAGACTGTACTCGGACAGTGACACTCCTCCTTAGACCCTCAATTCATTTGAGTAAGTCCTTGACTAGGTTCAAAAGCGATTTATGTTGAAACACCATATAGCTAATTTTTGAGCGCGAAATTTGACAACGTAGAGTACTTTTTTCGTATATCACCTAGGTCAAAAATTCTTTGCCCCTCAGACTGTACTCGGACAGTGACACTCCTCCTTAGACCCTCAATTCATTTGAATAAGTTCTTGACTAGGTTCAAAAGCGATTTATGTTGAAACACCATATAGCTAGTTTTTGAGCGCGAAATTTGACAACGTATAGAGTACTTTTTTCGTATACCACCTAGGTCAAAAATTCTTTGCCCCTCAGACTGTACTCGGACAGTGACACTCCTCCTTAGACCCTCAATTCATTTGAATAAGTCCTTGACTAGGTTCAAAAGCGATTTATGTTGAAACACCATATAGCTAGTTTTTGAGCGCGAAATTTGACAACGTATAGAGTACTTTTTTCGTATACCACCTGGGTCAAAAATTCTTTGCCCCTCAGACTGTACTCGGACAGTGACACTCCTCCTTAGACCCTCAATTCATTTGAATAAGTCCTTGACTAGGTTCAAAAGCGATTTATGTTGAAACACCATATAGCTAGTTTTTGAGCGCGAAATTTGACAACGTATAGAGTACTTTTTTCGTATACCACCTAGGTCCAAAATTCTTTGCCCCTCAGACTGTACTCGGACAGTGACACTCCTCCTTAGACCCTCAATTCATTTGAATAAGTCCTTGACTAGGTTCAAAAGCGATTTATGTTGAAACACCATATAGCTAGTTTTTGAGCGCGAAATTTGACAACGTATAGAGCACTTTTTTCGTATACCACCTAGGTCAAAAATTCTTTGCCCCTCACACTGTACTCGGACAGTGACACTCCTCCTTAGACCCTCAATTCATTTGAATAAGTCCTTGACTAGGTTCAAAAGCGATTTATGTTGAAACACCATATAGCTAGTTTTTGAGCGCGAAATTTGACAACGTATAGGGTACTTTTTTCGTATACCACCTGATCAAAAATTCTTTGCCCCTCACACTGTACTCGGACAGTGACACTCCTCCTTAGACCCTCAATTCATTTGAATAAGTCCTTGACTAGGTTCAAAAGCAATTTATTTTGAAACACCATATAGCAAGTTTTTGAGCGCGAAATTTGACAACGTATAGAGTACTTTTTTCGTATACCACCTGGGTCAAAAATTCTTTGCCCCTCAGACTGTACTCGGACAGTGACACTCCTCCTTAGACCCTCAATTCATTTGAATAAGTCCTTGACTAGGTTCAAAAGCGATTTATGTTGAAACACCATATAGCTAGTTTTTGAGCGCGAAATTTGACAACGTATAGAGTACTTTTTTCGTATACCACCTAGGTCAAAAATTCTTTGCCCCTCAGACTGTACTCGGACAGTGACACTCCTCCTTAGACCCTCAATTCATTTGAATAAGTCCTTGACTAGGTTCAAAAGCGATTTATGTTGAAACACCATATAGCTAGTTTTTGAGCGCAAAATTTGACAACGTATAGAGTACTTTTTTCGTATACCACTTGGGTCAAAAATTCTTTGCCCCTCAGACTGTACTCGGACAGTGACACTCCTCCTTAGACCCTCAATTCATTTGAATAAGTCCTTGACTAGGTTCAAAAGCGATTTATGTTGAAACACCATATAGCTAGTTTTTGCGCGCGAAATTTGACAACGTATAGAGTACTTTTTTCGTATACCACCTAGGTCAAAAATTCTTTGCCCCTCAGACTGTACTCGGACAGTGACACTCCTCCTTAGACCCTCAATTCATTTGAATAAGTCCTTGACTAGGTTCAAAAGCGATTTATGTTGAAACACCATATAGCTAGTTTTTGAGCGCGAAATTTGACAACGTATAGAGTACTTTTTTCGTATACCACCTGGGTCAAAAATTCTTTGCCCCTCAGACTGTACTCGGACAGTGACACTCCTCCTTAGACCCTCAATTCATTTGAATAAGTCCTTGACTAGGTTCAAAAGCGATTTATGTTGAAACACCATATAGCTAGTTTTTGAGCGCGAAATTTGACAACGTATAGAGTACTTTTTTCGTATACCACCTGATCAAAAATTCTTTGCCCCTCACACTGTACTCGGACAGTGACACTCCTCCTTAGACCCTCAATTCATTTGAATAAGTCCTTGACTAGGTTCAAAAGCGATTTATGTTGAAACACCATATAGCTAGTTTTTGAGCGCGAAATTTGACAACGTATAGAGTACTTTTTTCGTATACCACCTGGGTCAAAAATTCTTTGCCCCTCAGACTGTACTCGGACAGTGACACTCCTCCTTAGACCCTCAATTCATTTGAATAAGTCCTTGACTAGGTTCAAAAGCGATTTATGTTGAAACACCATATAGCTAGTTTTTGAGCGCGAAATTTGACAACGTATAGAGTACATTTTTCGTATACCACCTGGGTCAAAAATTCTTTGCCCCTCAGACTGTACTTGGACAGTGACACTCCTCCTTAGACCCTCAATTCATTTGAATAAGTCCTTGACTAGGTTCAAAAGCGATTTATGTTGAAACACCATATAGCTAGTTTTTGCGCGCGAAATTTGACAACGTATAGAGTACTTTTTTCGTATACCACCTAGGTCAAAAATTCTTTGCCCCTCAGACTGTACTCGGACAGTGACACTCCTCCTTAGACCTTCAATTCATTTGAATAAGTCCTTGACTAGGTTCAAAAGCGATTTATGTTGAAACACCATATAGCTAGTTTTTGAGCGCGAAATTTGACAACGTATAGAGTACTTTTTTCGTATACCACCTGATCAAAAATTCTTTGCCCCTCACACTGTACTCGGACAGTGACACTCCTCCTTAGACCCTCAATTCATTTGAATAAGTCCTTGACTAGGTTCAAAAGCGATTTATGTTGAAACACCATATAGCTAGTTTTTGAGCGCGAAATTTGACAACGTATAGAGTACTTTTTTCGTATACCACCTGGGTCAAAAATTCTTTGCCCCTCAGACTGTACTCGGACAGTGACACTCCTCCTTAGACCCTCAATTCATTTGAATAAGTCCTTGACTAGGTTCAAAAGCGATTTATGTTGAAACACCATATAGCTAGTTTTTGAGCGCGAAATTTGACAACGTATAGAGTACATTTTTCGTATACCACCTGGGTCAAAAATTCTTTGCCCCTCAGACTGTACTTGGACAGTGACACTCCTCCTTAGACCCTCAATTCATTTGAATAAGTCCTTGACTAGGTTCAAAAGCGATTTATGTTGAAACACCATATAGCTAGTTTTTGCGCGCGAAATTTGACAACGTATAGAGTACTTTTTTCGTATACCACCTAGGTCAAAAATTCTTTGCCCCTCAGACTGTACTCGGACAGTGACACTCCTCCTTAGACCCTCAATTCATTTGAATAAGTCCTTGACTAGGTTCAAAAGCGATTTATGTTGAAACACCATATAGCTAGTTTTTGAGCGCGAAATTTGACAACGTATAGAGTACTTTTTTCGTATACCACCTGGGTCAAAAATTCTTTGCCCCTCAGACTGTACTCGGACAGTGACACTCCTCCTTAGACCCTCAATTCATTTGAATAAGTCCTTGACTAGGTTCAAAAGCGATTTATGTTGAAACACCATATAGCTAGTTTTTGAGCGCGAAATTTGACAACGTATAGAGTACTTTTTTCGTATACCACCTGATCAAAAATTCTTTGCCCCTCACACTGTACTCGGACAGTGACACTCCTCCTTAGACCCTCAATTCATTTGAATAAGTCCTTGACTAGGTTCAAAAGCAATTTATGTTGAAACACCATATAGCAAGTTTTTGAGCGCGAAATCTGACAACGTATAGAGTACTTTTTTCGTATACCACCTGGGTCAAAAATTCTTTGCCCCTCAGACTGTACTCGGACAGTGACACTCCTCCTTAGACCCTCAATTCATTTGAATAAGTCCTTGACTAGGTTCAAAAGCGATTTATGTTGAAACACCATATAGCTAGTTTTTGAGCGCGAAATTTGACAACGTATAGAGTACTTTTTTCGTATACCACCTAGGTCAAAAATTCTTTGCCCCTCAGACTGTTCTCGGACAGTGACACTCCTCCTTAGACCCTCAATTCATTTGAATAAGTCCTTGACTAGGTTCAAAAGCGATTTATGTTGAAACCCCATATAGCTAGTTTTTGAGCGCGAAATTTGACAACGTATAGAGTACTTTTTTCGTATACCACCTGGGTCAAAAATTCTTTGCCCCTCAGACTGTACTCGGACAGTGACACTCCTCCTTAGACCCTCAATTCATTTGAATAAGTCCTTGACTAGGTTCAAAAGCAATTTATGTTGAAACACCATATAGCAAGTTTTTGAGCGCGAAATCTGACAACGTATAGAGTACTTTTTTCGTATACCACCTGGGTCAAAAATTCTTTGCCCCTCAGACTGTACTCGGACAGTGACACTCCTCCTTAGACCCTCAATTCATTTGAATAAGTCCTTGACTAGGTTCAAAAGCGATTTATGTTGAAACACCATATAGCTAGTTTTTGAGCGCGAAATTTGACAACGTATAGAGTACTTTTTTCGTATACCACCTAGGTCAAAAATTCTTTGCCCCTCAGACTGTTCTCGGACAGTGACACTCCTCCTTAGACCCTCAATTCATTTGAATAAGTCCTTGACTAGGTTCAAAAGCGATTTATGTTGAAACCCCATATAGCTAGTTTTTGAGCGCGAAATTTGACAACGTATAGAGTACTTTTTTCGTATACCACCTGGGTCAAAAATTCTTTGCCCCTCAGACTGTACTCGGACAGTGACACTCCTCCTTAGACCCTCAATTCATTTGAATAAGTCCTTGACTAGGTTCAAAAGCGATTTATGTTGAAACAACATATAGCTAGTTTTTGCGCGCGAAATTTGACAACGTATAGAGTACTTTTTTCGTATACCACCTAGGTCAAAAATTCTTTCCCCTCACACTTTACTCGGACAGTGACACTCCTCCGTAGACCCTCAATTCATTTGAATAAGTCCTTGACTAGGTTCAAAAGCGATTTATCTTGAAACACCATATAGCTAGTTTTTGAGCGCGAAATTTGACAACGTATAGAGTACTTTTTTCGTATACCACCTAGGTCAAAAATTCTTTGCCCCTCAGACTGTACTCGGACAGTGACACTCCTCCTTAGACCCTCAATTCATTTGAATAAGTCCTTGACTAGGTTCAAAAGCGATTTATGTTGAAACACCATATAGCTAGTTTTTGAGCGCGAAATTTGACAACGTATAGAGTACTTTTTTCGTATACCACCTGGGTCAAAAATTCTTTGCCCCTCAGACTGTACTCGGACAGTGACACTCCTCCTTAGACCCTCAATTCATTTGAATAAGTCCTTGACTAGGTTCAAAAGCAATTTATGTTGAAACACCATATAGCAAGTTTTTGAGCGCGAAATCTGACAACGTATAGAGTACTTTTTTCGTATACCACCTGGGTCAAAAATTCTTTGCCCCTCAGACTGTACTCGGACAGTGACACTCCTCCTTAGACCCTCAATTCATTTGAATAAGTCCTTGACTAGGTTCAAAAGCGATTTATGTTGAAACACCATATAGCTAGTTTTTGAGCGCGAAATTTGACAACGTATAGAGTACTTTTTTCGTATACCACCTAGGTCAAAAATTCTTTGCCCCTCAGACTGTTCTCGGACAGTGACACTCCTCCTTAGACCCTCAATTCATTTGAATAAGTCCTTGACTAGGTTCAAAAGCGATTTATGTTGAAACCCCATATAGCTAGTTTTTGAGCGCGAAATTTGACAACGTATAGAGTACTTTTTTCGTATACCACCTGGGTCAAAAATTCTTTGCCCCTCAGACTGTACTCGGACAGTGACACTCCTCCTTAGACCCTCAATTCATTTGAATAAGTCCTTGACTAGGTTCAAAAGCGATTTATGTTGAAACACCATATAGCTAGTTTTTGCGCGCGAAATTTGACAACGTATAGAGTACTTTTTTCGTATACCACCTAGGTCAAAAATTCTTTCCCCTCACACTTTACTCGGACAGTGACACTCCTCCGTAGACCCTCAATTCATTTGAATAAGTCCTTGACTAGGTTCAAAAGCGATTTATCTTGAAACACCATATAGCTAGTTTTTGAGCGCGAAATTTGACAACGTATAGAGTACTTTTTTCGTATACCACCTGGGTCAAAAATTCTTTGCCCCTCAGACTGTACTCGGACAGTGACACTCCTCCTTAGACCCTCAATTCATTTGAATAAGTCCTTGACTAGGTTAAAAAGCGATTTATGTTGAAACACCATATAGCTAGTTTTTGCGCGCGAAATTTGACAAAGTATAGAGTACTTTTTTCGTATACCACCTAGGTCAAAAATTCTTTCCCCTCACACTGTACTCGGACAGTGACACTCCTCCGTAGACCCTCAATTCATTTGAATAAGTCCTTGACTAGGTTCAAAAGCGATTTATGTTGAAACACCATATAGCTGGTTTTTGAGCGCGAAATTTGACAACGTATAGAGTACTTTTTTCGTATACCACCTGGGTCAAAAATTCGTTGCCCCTCAGACTGTACTCGGACAGTGACACTCCTCCTTAGACCCTCAATTCATTTGAATAAGTCCTTGACTAGGTTCAAAAGCGATTTATGTTGAAACACCATATAGCTAGTTTTTGAGCGCGAAATTTGACAACGTATGGAGTACTTTTTTCGTATACCACCTAGGTCAAAAATTCTTTGCCCCTCAGACTGTACTCGGGCAGTGACACTCCTCCTTAGACCCTCAATTCATTTGAATAAGTCCTTGACTAGGTTCAAAAGCGATTTATGTTGAAACACCATATAGCTAGTTTTTGAGCGCGAAATTTGACAACGTATAGAGTACTTTTTTCGTATACCACCTAGGTCAAAAATTCTTTGCCCCTCAGACTGTACTCGGACAGTGACACTCCTCCTTAGACCCTCAATTCATTTGAATAAGTCCTTGACTAGGTTCAAAAGCGATTTATGTTGAAACACCAAATAGCTAGTTTTTGAGCGCGAAATTTGACAACGTATAGAGTACTTTTTTCGTATACCACCTAGGTCAAAAATTCTTTGCCCCTCAAACTGTACTCGGACAGTGACACTCCTCCTTAGACCCTCAATTCATTTGAATAAGTCCTTGACTAGGTTCGAAAGCGATTTATGTTGAAACACCATATGGCTAGTTTTTGAGCGCGAAATTTGACAACGTATAGAGTACTTTTTTCGTATACCACCTGATCAAAAATTCTTTGCCCCTCAGACTGTACTCGGACAGTGACACTCCTCCTTAGACCCTCAATTCATTTGAATAAGTCCTTGACTAGGTTCTAAAGCGATTTATGTTGAAACACCATATAGCTAGTTTTTGAGCGCGAAATTTGACAACGTATAGAGTACTTTTTTCTTATACCACCTAGGTCAAAAATTCTTTGCCCCTCAGACTGTACTCGGACAGTGACACTCCTCCTTAGACCCTCAATTCATTTGAATAAGTCCTTGACTAGGTTCAAAAGCGATTTATGTTGAAACACCAAATAGCTAGTTTTTGAGCGCGAAATTTGACAACGTATAGAGTACTTTTTTCGTATACCACCTAGGTCAAAAATTCTTTGCCCCTCAAACTGTACTCGGACAGTGACACTCCTCCTTAGACCCTCAATTCATTTGAATAAGTCCTTGACTAGGTTCGAAAGCGATTTATGTTGAAACACCATATGGCTAGTTTTTGAGCGCGAAATTTGACAACGTATAGAGTACTTTTTTCGTATACCACCTGATCAAAAATTCTTTGCCCCTCAGACTGTACTCGGACAGTGACACTCCTCCTTAGACCCTCAATTCATTTGAATAAGTCCTTGACTAGGTTCAAAAGCGATTTATGTTGAAACACCATATAGCAAGTTTTTGAGCGCGAAATTTGACAACGTATAGAGTACTTTTTTCGTATACCACCTGGGTCAAAAATTCTTTGCCCCTCAGACTGTACTCGGACAGTGACACTCCTCCTTAGACCCTCAATTCATTTGAATAAGTCCTTGACTAGGTTCAAAAGCGATTTATGTTGAAACACCATATAGCTAGTTTTTGAGCGCGAAATTTGACAACGTATAGAGTACTTTTTTCGTATACCACCTAGGTCAAAAATTCTTTGCCCCTCAGACTGTACTCGGACAGTGACACTCCTCCTTAGACCCTCAATTCATTTGAATAAGTCCTTGACTAGGTTCAAAAGCGATTTATGTTGAAACACCATATAGCTAGTTTTTGAGCGCGAAATTCGACAACGTAGAGTACTTTTTTCGTATATCACCTAGGTCAAAAATTCTTTGCCCCTCAGACTGTACTCGGACAGTGACACTCCTCCTTAGACCCTCAATTCATTTGAATAAGTCCTTGACTAGGTTCAAAAGCAATTTATGTTGAAACACCATATAGCAAGTTTTTGAGCGCGAAATCTGACAACGTATAGAGTACTTTTTTCGTATACCACCTGGGTCAAAAATTCTTTGCCCCTCAGACTGTACTCGGACAGTGACACTCCTCCTTAGACCCTCAATTCATTTGAATAAGTCCTTGACTAGGTTCAAAAGCGATTTATGTTGAAACACCATATAGCTAGTTTTTGAGCGCGAAATTTGACAACGTATAGAGTACTTTTTTCGTATACCACCTAGGTCAAAAATTCTTTGCCCCTCAGACTGTACTCGGACAGTGACACTCCTCCTTAGACCCTCAATTCATTTGAATAAGTCCTTGACTAGGTTCAAAAGCGATTTATGTTGAAACACCATATAGCTAGTTTTTGAGCGCGAAATTCGACAACGTAGAGTACTTTTTTCGTATATCACCTAGGTCAAAAATTCTTTGCCCCTCAGACTGTACTCGGACAGTGACACTCCTCCTTAGACCCTCAATTCATTTGAATAAGTCCTTGACTAGGCTCAAAAGCGATTTATGTTGAAACACCATATAGCTAGTTTTTGAGCGCGAAATTTGACAACGTATGGAGTACTTTTTTCGTATACCACCTAGGTCAAAAATTCTTTGCCCCTCAGACTGTACTCGGGCAGTGACACTCCTCCTTAGACCCTCAATTCATTTGAATAAGTCCTTGACTAGGTTCAAAAGCGATTTATGTTGAAACACCATATAGCTAGTTTTTGAGCGCGAAATTTGACAACGTATAGAGTACTTTTTTCGTATACCACCTGATCAAAAATTCTTTGCCCCTCAGACTGTACTCGGACAGTGACACTCCTCCTTAGACCCTCAATTCATTTGAATAAGTCCTTGACTAGGTTCAAAAGCGATTTATGTTGAAACACCATATAGCTAGTTTTTGAGCGCGAAATTCGACAACGTAGAGTACTTTTTTCGTATATCACCTAGGTCAAAAATTCTTTGCCCCTCAGACTGTACTCGGACAGTGACACTCCTCCTTAGACCCTCAATTCATTTGAATAAGTCCTTGACTAGGCTCAAAAGCGATTTATGTTGAAACACCATATAGCTAGTTTTTGAGCGCGAAATTTGACAACGTATGGAGTACTTTTTTCGTATACCACCTAGGTCAAAAATTCTTTGCCCCTCAGACTGTACTCGGGCAGTGACACTCCTCCTTAGACCCTCAATTCATTTGAATAAGTCCTTGACTAGGTTCAAAAGCGATTTATGTTGAAACACCATATAGCTAGTTTTTGAGCGCGAAATTTGACAACGTATAGAGTACTTTTTTCGTATACCACCTGATCAAAAATTCTTTGCCCCTCAGACTGTACTCGGACAGTGACACTCCTCCTTAGACCCTCAATTCATTTGAATAAGTCCTTGACTAGGTTCAAAAGCGATTTATGTTGAAACACCATATAGCTAGTTTTTGAGCGCGAAATTCGACAACGTAGAGTACTTTTTTCGTATATCACCTAGGTCAAAAATTCTTTGCCCCTCAGACTGTACTCGGACAGTGACACTCCTCCTTAGACCCTCAATTCATTTGAATAAGTCCTTGACTAGGCTCAAAAGCGATTTATGTTGAAACACCATATAGCTAGTTTTTGAGCGCGAAATTTGACAACGTATGGAGTACTTTTTTCGTATACCACCTAGATCAAAAATTCTTTGCCCCTCAGACTGTACTCGGGCAGTGACACTCCTCCTTAGACCCTCAATTCATTTGAATAAGTCCTTGACTAGGTTCAAAAGCGATTTATGTTGAAACACCATATAGCAAGTTTTTGAGCGCGAAATTTGACAACGTATAGAGTACTTTTTTCGTATACCACCTGGGTCAAAAATTCTTTGCCCCTCAGACTGTACTCGGACAGTGACACTCCTCCTTAGACCCTCAATTCATTTGAATAAGTCCTTGACTAGGTTCAAAAGCGATTTATGTTGAAACACCATATAGCTAGTTTTTGAGCGCGAAATTTGACAACGTATAGAGTACTTTTTTCGTATACCACCTGTGTCAAAAATTCTTTGCCTCTCAGACTGTACTCGGACAGTGACACTCCTCCTTAGACCCTCAATGCATTTGAATAAGTCCTTGACTAGGTTCAAAAGCGATTTATGTTCAAACACCATATAGCTAGTTTTTGAGCGCGAAATTTGACAACGTATAGAGTACTTTTTTCGTATACCACCTAGGTCAAAAATTCTTTGCCCCTCAGACTGTACTCGGACAGTGACACTCCTCCTTAGACCCTCAATTCATTTGAATAAGTCCTTGACTAGGTTCAAAAGCGATTTATGTTGAAACACCATATAGCTAGTTTTTGAGCGCGAAATTCGACAACGTAGAGTACTTTTTTCGTATATCGCCTAGGTCAAAAATTCTTTGCCCCTCAGACTGTACTCGGACAGTGACACTCCTCCTTAGACCCTCAATTCATTTGAATAAGTCCTTGACTAGGCTCAAAAGCGATTTATGTTGAAACACCATATAGCTAGTTTTTGAGCGCGAAATTTGACAACGTATGGAGTACTTTTTTCGTATACCACCTAGGTCAAAAATTCTTTGCCCCTCAGACTGTACTCGGGCAGTGACACTCCTCCTTAGACCCTCAATTCATTTGAATAAGTCCTTGACTAGGTTCAAAAGCGATTTATGTTGAAACACCATATAGCTAGTTTTTGAGCGCGAAATTTGACAACGTATAGAGTACTTTTTTCGTATACCACCTAGGTCAAAAATTCTTTGCCCCTCAGACTGTACTCGGACATTGACACTCCTCCTTAGACCCTCAATTCATTTGAATAAGTCCTTGACTAGGTTCAAAAGCGATTTATGTTGAAACACCATATAGCTAGTTTTTGAGCGCGAAATTTGACAACGTATAGAGTACTTTTTTCGTATACCACCTGGGTCAAAAATTCTTTGCCCCTCAGACTGTACTCGGACAGTGACACTCCTCCTTAGACCCTCAATTCATTTGAATAAGTCCTTGACTAGGTTCAAAAGCGATTTATGTTGAAACACCAAATAGCTAGTTTTTGAGCGCGAAATTTGACAACGTATAGAGTACTTTTTTCGTAAACCACCTAGGTCAAAAATTCTTTGCCCCTCAAACTGTACTCGGACAGTGACACTCCTCCTTAGACCCTCAATTCATTTGAATAAGTCCTTGACTAGGTTCGAAAGCGATATATGTTGAAACACCATATGGCTAGTTTTTGAGCGCGAAATTTGACAACGTATAGAGTACTTTTTTCGTATACCACCTGATCAAAAATTCTTTGCCCCTCAGACTGTACTTGGACAGTGACACTCCTCCTTAGACCCTCAATTCATTTGAATAAGTCCTTGACTAGGTTCAAAAGCGATTTATGTTGAAACACCATATAGCAAGTTTTTGAGCGCGAAATTTGACAACGTATAGAGTACTTTTTTCGTATACCACCTGGGTCAAAAATTCTTTGCCCCTCAGACTGTACTCGGACAGTGACACTCCTCCTTAGACCCTCAATTCATTTGAATAAGTCCTTGACTAGGTTCAAAAGCGATTTATGTTGAAACACCAAATAGCTAGTTTTTGAGCGCGAAATTTGACAACGTATAGAGTACTTTTTTCGTAAACCACCTAGGTCAAAAATTCTTTGCCCCTCAAACTGTACTCGGACAGTGACACTCCTCCTTAGACCCTCAATTCATTTGAATAAGTCCTTGACTAGGTTCGAAAGCGATATATGTTGAAACACCATATGGCTAGTTTTTGAGCGCGAAATTTGACAACGTATAGAGTACTTTTTTCGTATACCACCTGATCAAAAATTCTTTGCCCCTCAGACTGTACTCGGACAGTGACACTCCTCCTTAGACCCTCAATTCATTTGAATAAGTCCTTGACTAGGTTCAAAAGCGATTTATGTTGAAACACCATATAGCAAGTTTTTGAGCGCGAAATTTGACAACGTATAGAGTACTTTTTTCGTATACCACCTGGGTCAAAAATTCTTTGCCCCTCAGACTGTACTCGGACAGTGACACTCCTCCTTAGACCCTCAATTCATTTGAATAAGTCCTTGACTAGGTTCAAAAGCGATTTATGTTGAAACACCATATAGCTAGTTTTTGAGCGCGAAATTTGACAACGTATAGAGTACTTTTTTCGTATACCACCTAGGTCAAAAATTCTTTGCCCCTCAGACTGTACTCGGACAGTGACACTCCTCCTTAGACCCTCAATTCATTTGAATAAGTCCTTGACTAGGTTCAAAAGCGATTTATGTTGAAACACCATATAGCTAGTTTTTGAGCGCGAAATTTGACAAGGCATAGAGTACTTTTTTCGTATACCACCTAGGTCAAAAATTCTTTGCCCCTCAGACTGTACTCGGACAGTGACACTCCTCCTCAGACCCTCAATTCATTTGAACAAGTCCTTGACTACATTGAAAATCACTTTTTATGAAACTGCTACCACTACACCAGACCGAGCACGACAGCACGAGTATTGGTTCGTTCCTTCACATTTTTTTATAGTACAAAGCCAAAATAAGCGCGAAGAACATTCTGTGCTCAGCACACTGCAGTGTGAGCTCAACTACTGAAGAACTTTTTTTTGCTATCATCTGAGTGCAACACTTTGCACTCCAACTCAACATAAAAATAGGATTCGAAGCTAAACCATAAAAATAAAGGACTCAAAGATTCGAGGTTTTAACTCACGTTTCACAATCCTTGCGTGTTGTAATCTGTCACGTCAGCAATGAATTAATTTACTTTACAATCAATCTGAAATGAAAATCTGATGAAAGTTGCGAATAGAAACGTGAAACGGACCGGTCACTAAGAAGTCAAAACGACCGTATGTTTCGGGGCCAATTTCTCAAAAACGGCTGAAAGAAAAAATACGCCCATCACAGGAATTAAAGTACGGCTTAAGCCGAGTTGAATTTAACACACAGATTCCAAATCGGTTAACTCTACGCCGAGTAATTAGCAAAACTATGTACGGTACCAAAGTCCCAAATTGACCCAAAACGACTGACGTTTCGCTAAAATACACACTAATTTCTCAATAACGGCTGAACCAAATTACACGAAATTTACAGGAATTAAAGTACGGCTCATGGTGAATTCAAATCAACAAACAGATCCAAAATCGGTTCACTCTACGAGGAGATATTTCAAAATTAAGGTACCGTACCGATGACCAATATGGGACCCGGTCCGACTGCTGTTTCGCTAAAAAAATCATGAACATTTGGGAACGATATACATAAAATATATATGGATACACTCCCTAATAACACAGCAATCTGACACACTAAAATTTACCGTTCAATTCGAACAAATCAAGGTTTAATATAGTACTCAAGGTAGTGTTTCTCTCCTCAGGAGGTCAACCTGGGGCCAAGTTTACTGGCCAATTTCTCGAAAACGGCTGAACAAAAAAAAACCCTTAATACAGTTTGTTTCACGGCTTGAGATACGCATCATATTAAAAAATGAGCCCAATCGGTACATTCTTCAAGGAGTTATAGCAAATATAAGGCACCGTACCAAATGGACCCAGAGGAGAGATACACCCCATTCAGAGCTAAAATTGAACACCTAAACTCCAGAAAACGCTATATAAAGTATACATATTCGGAAACTACATTAGACAGGCAATCTAAGACAGTAATTTTCATACCCGAACTGATAAAATTCAAAGCTTCAAGAAGTCACCGGATGCTGTCAACCGCTTCTAGAGGTAAAATCAAGGGCAACTTTACTGGCCAATTTCTCTGAAACGGCGCAACAAAAATAAACGCCCTTAATAAAGTTTGTAGCACTGCTTGAGACACGCATCATATTAAAAAATGAGCCCAATCGGTACATTCTTTAAGGAGTTATAGCAATTATAAGGTACCGTACCAAATGACCAAAAAGCGAGGTGACCTGACTTCAGAGCTAAAATTTGACATGAAAATGTGTCAAACAAATTACAAATAATAGCTAGAAAGCTTTGTCATAATATAAGGAAGCTAACGAACCAATAAACAAGCTTTAAATCGATTTGTGACAGAGCTTAAAGGTGGTGTCAAGGTGGTGTCGGATGGTGTCAACCGCTTCTGGGGCTAAAATCGAGGTCAAGTTTACTGGCCAATTTCTCTAAAACGGCCGAACAAAAATAAACTTTATTAGTACAGTTTGTAGCACTGCTTGAGATACGCATCATATTTAAAAATGAGCCCGATCGGTACATTCTTCGAGGAGTTATAGCAATAATAAGGTACCGTACCAAATGCCCAAAAAAGCGAAGTGACCGCCATTCAGAGCCAAAATTGACAATGTCAACTACATAAAATCTCATATAAAATATATATGGGGATACTCCCCACAAACTGAGGATTCTAAAACACTAACACTTGTTGGGTAAATCGCGTGTTTTGTTGTACCGAAATTTGGGTCACCCAGAATAGCCCGAAAATTCGAATTTTTTCAAGTTTAATCATTAATAACTTTTTGATTAGGACGATTTGAGAAACCAACCAAATACTGTAAGCAAGAGGGGTTCAGTGCTAACAAAATGCGACCACTCCCGTTTAATTTGGTCCAGTACTTCAGCAGATATTAACAAAATACTGTTCTGTACCCCATTTTTTGGGCTAAAATCGAAGCCCAAGATCTCGGGAACCGACGTAAAACAACGTGAAACAGCGTTCCCGACGTATTTGTGGGTGTAATTCTGGTCCACTTCCACGTTCTAGCTCACGGCAAACCTTCATCGTGAGGTGGGAAAAAATTTCCCACCTCACCATGAAGGTTATGATGTTTTGTGTGTTTTGACATAAAACAACATCCACAGAAATTTGATGAAATCGTGAAAAAAGAAAAATTGTTGAATTAACCCGATTATTTGATACAATTAGCTTCAACAACTTTAATAGTGTCTAGAAAACACAAAACGCAAGCCGAAAAACTGGTTCAATTGCGCAAAACACCACTCAGACATGAAAATTGAGAAGAGATTGGCCAAAGTCGAGGTTCGGCGCATACAGGGCTAAAGTTGACCTTCTCAACTCGATAAAACCATATGAAAAATATATATGGAAACACTCCCCACTATCTGAGGAAACTAACGAACCCATATATGTATGGTTACTCGGGTATTGTGGGGTACAGAAACTTGGGTGGACACCAAGATGACCCAAAAATCCTACTTTTCTTAAATTTGTCCTTGAATAACTTCTAGACCAGGGCGTGTCAGTGTAATTACTACTCATCAAAAGCAAAAGGGGTCTCGTACAGACAAAATGAGCCGTTATAGGTACAATATTGTCAATGCACGACGATACAGTTGTTCAATTAAGCAAAACACCACTCAGCCCAAAATTTGAGTATGGATTCGTTTTTCCGCATTCATCATTGAATAACAGTTCTAAAGAATATTTTTTAAGACTATCACTAGCCAATCCAGAGAAGAACGTCTTAATAGCAACAGATCAAGCCAATAATCAGTCGTTTTGGCCAAAAATTCAATGAGAAATTCGAAAAAGTACAAAACATTAAGTTCCTTTCTCAATGTGATAAAAACAAGTTCTTTCCTCCAGTTTTCTGATTAAGCCGACGTAAAGAATCTATCAACACTGTATACAAGGAGAGTTCAGGTACAACAAAATGCGCAAATGGCCGTCCCATTTAGTACAGTACTTTTGGAGAAATCGTCAAACACATGAAGCGTACCTCCGTCTTCTAGACCCCGAATTCTCGCAAAATTATGCAAAATGACTAAAAACGGTACCAATCGGACACTTCAGAACCTAATTAAAGTCCACTGAGTAGTTACTGAACACCCAAGACACCCACTGCGAAGTGGGAAAAAATTCTAGAGGCCAGGTTATTTTGTGTGTTTTGATAAAAAAAAGACAGAAGACCTCTAACTAGAACTTTTTGATTTCGCAAAGAATGAAAAATTGATGATTTCCCAAAAGCTAAATTTTGGAAAACATCAGGGACTGAAACAAAGCCATAACAACACAATTTGCAAGCAACAATAACCAATTTAGATGAAGAACTATATCAGAACTGAACAACAATTAAAAAATATTTTTTTTTTAATTTTTAAGGTTTACAGCTTAATAGCTTTCTGTGCAGGCCAATTTAGACACAAATTCAAGACCGCAGACATTTGATAAACTTACAGTAAAAAAATACGACTCGGTTTGTCCAATTTGGCAAAGTAGTTCAGGAAAAATTGTTAGAAACAATAAGCGTGCCCTTAAATAGGTAATTTTTTTTTTCATTTCTCCAAAGTTAAACATTAATATCTTTTTGATTAGGGCAACTTGAGAAACCAATGAACACTGAAAGCAATGCAAATTTAGGGTCAGCAAAACGCAACAATGCCCGTACTATTTGGTACAGTAGTTTCGAAGAAATCATAAAACACATGAAGCGAACCCCGATTTCTGGGCTATTAGGAGACCCCCAAATTCTCGCAAAATTATGCAAAACGACTAAAAACTGTGCCACTCGGACACTTCTGAAAGCAATTCCAGTCCACTTTGTAGTTACTGAACACCCAGGATCTCCACTAAGGAGTGGGAAAAAATTCCCACCTCGCCCTAAAGGCCAGGTTGTTTTGTGTGTTTTGATAAAAAAGACCTCTAACAAGAATTTCATGATTTCGCAAAGAATGAAAAATTGATGATTTCCCAAAAACTAACTTTCGAAAAACGTAAGAAACTAAAACAAAGCCAAAATAACACAATTTGTTAGCAACAATAACCAATTAAGAAGAAAAACTACATCAGAACTGAAAAACAATTAAAATATATATATTTTAATTTTTAAGATTTACAGCTTACTAACGTCCTGAGCAGGCCAATTAGATACCAAATGAAGACAGCAAACACTGGAAAAACTTAAAATCAACAGAACGACACTATGTTTGGTTTGGCCAAATTGGCAGAGTAGATCAAGAAAAATTGTCAGAAACAATAAGCGAGCCCCAAAAAAATTAAGGTTTACTTCAACTTTATCAAGTTTAAACATTAGTAACTTGTTTTTTAGGCCGAGTTGAGAAACCAGCTAAACACTGCAAACAAAGTCATTCAGTGTTCATCAAAACAGACAATGGCCGTTCAATTTGGTACAGTAGTTTTGGAGAAATCGTCAAACACATGAAGCGTACCCGCGAATTTTGGGCTAATGGGAGACACCAACTTCTCAAACAATTGAGCAGAACGACTAAAAACGGTGCAACGTGGGCAATTCTGAACGTAATTTAAGTCCACTTAGTAGTTATGAAGACCCAAGACCACTTCTGTGAACTGGGAGAAAATTCCCACCTCGCCCTTGAGGCCGGTGTCTTTTGTGTGATTTGACAAAAAAAGATTTGGAACAAGAGTTATTAAAAGCACCATAGAACTTAAATGCCATATTTTTGAAACAGTTTGTTTCTTTCTATGAGATGACTTTAAGATTGGTTGAACGAACTAATATATCATTTTTACAATTAGTTTGTTGCGGTACATTGCAAAATATCAGAAATAAAAAACTCCGACTGTTGCTTTCTCTTTGTCCCAAAAAGAAGCATTACTTAGCATAAGATCAAAAACGAAGTTAATGTTTGATTTACCAGAAAGCCAAAGTTGATTTTCGGACATGAAGATTGAACAATAAATCGAATGAAAGAAGAACAAAAGATGAATTTTCAAAAACACATCCATTTTTTTTAATGAAAACACTTCACGGACATTAACACTAATAGCTATCAACTGAAGGCATCATGGGTTAATTTAAATCTCCTTAGGAAGATAATTAGATTTCAAATTGATTGGAATTTTTTTACTACAACAAAAACATGCTAAATTACGGACAGGATCAGTAACAAAAAGTCCCAACTGTTTGTTTCTCTAAAAATAATTTGTTGTAATGAAAGATAAGAGAAATATTGAAATATTTCTGTTTTTTATTAGGTAAATTGAACTTTAAAAAGACGGACTTGATTGCCTCGAGTAACTTCTATTTATTTGTCGGAAAGTTGTATGTGAATTCAAAATCTTGCAAGAATCTTGCAAGATTCTTGCAAGATTTCACATTCAAAAGGCGTTGACGAAAAAAGTCATTTATTTTCAGTTTTTCTGATCAAGAATTCTGATATAAGTCATGATATTTGGTTTTCAGTTAGTTTTAGCTACCAAAAACACATAAATATTTTTTCCGGAATTCAAAATCTTGCAAGATTCTTGCAAGATTCTTGCAAGATTTTGAATTCTGGCTATTTTTTTTTCATTGAAATAGGCTTCGTTACTTGTGCAGTAAACAAAAACTTGCTTCAAAGATGTTTCCTAAAACACTTGTACCCAGATTTATTTTTTGGCCTTGATTGATATCTTGCAAGATTCTTGCAAGAATGTTGCAAGTTTTGAATCATCTTGCAAGATTCTTGCAAGATTTGAATCCGCTCATCACTAGGGAAGGAGCGCATCAACGAGACCTAAAAAAAGAGTATCCAGAATGAGAGAATGGTGATGGGTTGCGCTGTGACTATATCACGCAAAAATTCTTGGCGGGTTTTACGAAGACAGCAGAAATGACAGTGAACAGTGGTTGCAGATACTTCATGGTGACGTACATTGGCGCCTTAATGAAC
The DNA here is from genome assembly GCF_964194025.1 of Convolutriloba macropyga. NCBI lineage: Eukaryota > Metazoa > Xenacoelomorpha > Acoela > Convolutidae > Convolutriloba > Convolutriloba macropyga. The sequence continues at coordinate 58,948,074 of NC_134471.1, read as the reverse complement.
TTCCAATTTTCCCTTAATAATCCGACAACAAATTAGCAGTCGCCATTACGCGTATGTTTTAAAATAGTTAATGGCCTTGCCTAATAGCCATATCATGTCCGTGGGACTTGATATGAAATTATCACAACCGAACATGGGATTCAATTGTCCGCTTGTTAAATCATACGTGTAAGAGCTATTTTCTGCTAATTAGCACTCGGATTAGGGAACAAAAATATCAGTGTGAATTATTTATAATGGCATTGGGTGTTTTGGCATTGGGTATTTTGGCATTGGGTATAATGGCATTGGTTATTTTGGCATTGGGTATAATCGCATTGGGTAAAATGTCATTTAACCAATTCTTACAATTGGTGACAGATAAACAAAATTGGAGGCCCAATTGCAGATCCAAGATTGCAAAACGATTGTTTCAACTACTCTGAAATTTTAAAGAATTCAAGACTAGCTTGACGGGATTGAAAACTTAGCAAGGAATTTGTGCATCAGAGGATTCTATAATTTGCTTCAATCTGGAGTCATCAAGAATACGCCAGAAAAAAAGAGGCATTTTTGCGAAGCATGTAATAAAGTGGGTGCTTTTGCAATGATCACAACATATTGAACACTAAGACTGAACCAATTTAAGTGGAACTTGAGAGAGTGTTCAAAAATATAACGGGCGGGACTCTCCTTGGAAGAGTCTTTTTCAAAGTTCCAATTCTGAACGGCATTTTCAGAAAAGCAGAAATAGTAATAATTTGGATTCCCTGAAAGCAAATCGTGAAGCATTGACTAATTTTAGGCAGCTTAAATTTTACGTACGTTTCTAAAGTTTTCAAGAGCAAAAGGACAGCACAATACAATATGTGTTGTTAAAGATCACACTTGAGGAGCGCATCAACGAGACCTAAAAAAGGATCCAGAATGAGAGAATGGTGATGAGTTGCGCTATGACTATATTACTCAAAAATCTTGGCGCGTTTTACGAAGACAGCAGAAATGACAGTGAATAGTGGTTGCAGATACTTCATGGTGACGTACTTTGGCGCCTTAATGAACTTCCAAAATTTTCCCTTAATAATTCGACAACAAATTAGCAGTCGCCATTACCCGTATGTTTTAAAATAGTTAATGGCCTTGCCTAATAGCCATATCATGTCCGTGGGACTTGATATGAAATTATCACAACCGAACATGGGATTCAATTGTCCGCTTGTTAAATCATACGTGTAAGAGCTATTTTCTGCTAATTAGCACTCGGATTAGGGAACAAAAATATCAGTGTGAATTATTTATAATGGCATTGGGTGTTTTGGCATTGGGTATTTTGGCATTGGGTATAATGGCATTGGTTATTTTGGCATTGGGTATAATCGCATTGGGTAAAATGTCATTTAACCAATTCTTACAATTGGTGACAGATAAACAAAATTGGAGGCCCAATTGCAGATCCAAGATTGCAAAACGATTGTTTCAACTACTCTGAAATTTTAAAGAATTCAAGACTAGCTTGACGGGATTGAAAACTTAGCAAGGAGTTTGTGCATCAGAGGATTCTATAATTTGCTTCAATCTGGAGTCATCAAGAATACGCCAGAAAAAAGAGGCATTTTTGCGAAGCATGTAATAAAGTGGGTGCTTTTGCAATGATCACAACATATTGAACACTAAGACTGAACCAATTTAAGTGGAACTTGAGAGAGTGTTCAAAAATGTAACGGGCGGGACTCTCCTTGGAAGAGTCTTTTTCAAAGTTCCAATTCTGAACGGCATTTTCAGAAAAGCAGAAATAGTAATAATTTGGATTCCCTGAAAGCAAATCGTGAAGCATTGACTAATTTTAGGCAGCTTAAATTTTACGTACGTTTCTAAAGTTTTCAAGAGCAAAAGGACAGCACAATACAATATGTGTTGTTAAAGATCACACTTGAGGAGCGCATCAACGAGACCTAAAAAAGGATCCAGAATGAGAGAATGGTGATGAGTTGCGCTATGACTATATTACGCAAAAATCTTGGCGCGTTTTACGAAGACAGCAGAAATGACAGTGAATAGTGGTTGCAGATACTTCATGGTGACGTACTTTGGCGCCTTAATGAACTTCCAAAAGTTTCCCTTAATAATTCGACAACAAATTAGCAGTCGCCATTACCCGTATGTTTTAAAATAGTTAATGGCCTTGCCTAATAGCCATATCATGTCCGTGGGACTTGATATGAAATTATCACAACCGAACATGGGATTCAATTGTCCGCTTGTTAAATCATACGTGTAAGAGCTATTTTCTGCTAATTAGCACTCGGATTAGGAAACGAAAATATCAGTGTGAATTATTTATAATGGCATTGGGTGTTTTGGCATTGGGTATTTTGGCATTGGGTATAATGGCATTGGTTATTTTGGCATTGGGTATAATCGCATTGGGTAAATTGTCATTTAACCAATTTTTACAATTGGTGACAGATAAACAAAATTGGAGGCCCAATTGCAGATCCAAGATTGCAAAACGATTGCTTCAACTACTCTGAAATTTTAAAGAATTCAAGACTAGCTTGACGGGATTGAAAATTTAGCAAGGAATTTGTGCATCAGAGGATTCTATGATTTGCTTCAATCTGAAGTCATCAAGAATACGTCCGAAGAAAGGGGCATTTTTCTGAAGCATGTAATAAAGTGGGTGTTTTTGCAATGATCATAACGTATTGAACACTAGGACTGAACCAACTTGAGTGTGAATTTGAGAGAGTGTTCAAAAATGTAACAAGAATCTCCTTAGAGGAAACATTTTCAAAGTTCCAATTCTGAACGGCATTTTCAGAATGGCAGAAAAATTAATAATTTGAATTTCCTGAAGGCCAATTGTGAAGCATTGACTAGTTTTAAGCAGCTTAAATTTTACTGAGGGCACCATAAAGAAGCAGAGATACAATTATTAAAAAAAGTCAGAATAGTGAAAAAATTTTTAAATGCGTTCCCTCTACAGAAGACGACTATATCATCACAAAAAAGGTAGATGCCACCACAAAATAGCTTCGCTGAGATATAACAATAATTGCAGGGCAATGACGGGGCGTTAGATTGGTTGCGGAGAAAAAACCACGGAAAAAACTTCATTTTAGATAGGAAAAAAACCCACGGAAATAAACGCCCCACGGAAATAAACCACCACCTTATTATTAAAAAACTGCGCATTTACGGCATTTGGCCATGCCTCGCGGGCCATGACCATGCCTCAACGGCTCGTGGGATTTCATAAGAAACTATAACAACAGAACAAACTATCATGACCGAACATCAGTTTTAAAATAAGTTTATTTCCGCGGCGGTTCATTTCCTAGACCCCGCCCATGTTGCCCGAACTTAGAAAACTTGGTAAGGCCGTAGTTCGGCATGGTATAAGTCTTTGATCAAAACCGTACTAAGATCTCTTTAAGTTTTCTACGGGCCGTATTAAGGCCGTGCTAAGATTTCTAAGGTACCGTTCTAAGGCCGTACCAAGATTAACAAGGTTTTAAAGGTCAAATAATAGCTGGAAAATGTCGGAAAAGGCTCCAGTCAAGTTCAAAAACCGATTTTTTGAGACTTTCCAGTAGGTTCTGGGTGTGTTTCCCTCCTCCTTTCTGATCCGGGCGGAAAACCGGCTACGACGGAGTTAAAAACAAACAACGATAGGAAATTTTGAGAAGAGCACTAGGTAAAATACCAGGCTTGAACTCTATCTCCAAACAAAACAAAGCAAAATAAATCGTCATTTTGACACTTAATTTTTAAAATTCGCTAATCGCGAAATTCGCTAATTTCTGTATGAAAAACTAACTTTTTTCCTAGACAAGCTACAGCAAAACTTTTTTTTTGGTTTACACTCTAACTACACAGGGGATACTCCATGCCAAATTTGGTTCGATTTGGACAACTCCTTGACCCAATGAAAAAGTCCTATTTTAAAAATTCGCAAAAATTCGCAATTCGTGAACTTTGCGAAATTCTGCATGAAAACCCAATTTTTTTCCTAGGCAAGCTATACCAAAAATTATTTGACGCCTTTGATCGATTTTTGGAGTTGAACGTTTTTCTGTTTGATTAATGAAATGAACTGCAAAAGATATCATTATACTTCCAAAGCTCGGTACGGCCTTAGAAGAGGCGTAACAGGTTTTTGCATTTTCAAACTGTTTCGAGGTTTTGACCATCAGGCCTACCTGCAGAGCAAATTAACGTTCGAAAGATTACCTTAGAAAAATTACCAAACTTGATGAGCCCTTTGCGGCACCGTACTAAGTTTTGTAATTTTTCAGAGATTTTAAAAGTTATACCCAGTGCCATAAAGTGGTGAAAAAGTGACGTGTATGAGATAAGCATTAAATTTAAAATCGATTTTAGGAATTTAGAATTTACAAACTGGTAATTACATCAATTGGCTACGGTGCCGTAGAAAACTTATTACGGCCTTAAACGGTGCCGTACAAAGTTTTGTAAGTTTTCTACGGCACCGTATAAGTCTGAGTAGGTTTTCAAAGATTCGTCTAAGGTGGGCGATCTGGGCGTTAGGTAAATAACTAACGACTTCACAGAATGTTATGAGGAGTAGCAACTCTAGGTTAAAGCAGGATAGCAAAATTGTTTGAGAGTGGAGGAGTAGATATATTCACTGCCGAATTTTGAATTCATTGATTGTTAGCTTGGTTTTGCAAAGTGATTGCATTTTGAGACGTAGCGTTCAACGCGTCCCCATTGGGCTCATTCAAGGGCAACACAGACAAAATTTATTAACCAGATGAGAATAAAACAAAAATTTTGTGTCTGCCAATCAGATGAATGCCATAGTGAAGGTGGCGAGTCTGAGAGAGATCTATCAGTCCTTAAAAGATGCTGCTCACATTCTTTGGGAGAAATTTTCCCCAACATAGGGAGCTAAGCAAGACTTGTTGTGACAGTTTTTGGAGAAAGTGAAACTCAATTTGCAGTAACTAAGAATTGATTTTGGGGAACCAAAACTGATGTACAAAGATAGACAGTCGAAGAAGGACTAGACGCCAAATTGTCTCAAAGATTACAAAAAATTGTATTCAGTGACACAGCCAAAAATATACACAGCTAGCGTCCATATCGGTCCAAAAGAAAAACTGTGACCCCATTAACAGCAAGCCTGGCTGGCCATATGATGCAGCACTTTCATTTCAAGACTACTTCTCAAATAGTGATTGCAGCTGGAACAAATCAAATTCTTTGTGATGCAAGTGCTGGAAGAGAGAGCGGTAACATTGTATTGTCTATTGTCTTTGACTTTCGCGTTTGTCTTTGACTTCAGCATTTTGGCTTTCGCGATAACGTTTGAACACTTGCAATGTTTTCAACCCTCAATATTTCCAGTTGACTAATCTATATCTTCAGGCATAGGAAACTTGCGCGCGTCAACTTGGTCAGGCAAAGTTTTGTTGTGTAACTTCATCGTCTGACAGACTAGAGTCCAGGCTGGATGTTTACAGTTAGTTTTCTGCCCAGACCTTAAATCAAATCCGGCAGAGCAGGAAACATCTTCTAAGTTAGCTGCAAAGTTTTTATAGTTGAAAATTTCTACAACGAAAGGGGCTATTCTTGAACAGAATTCAAGCAATTAAGTTTTTAAGCAATCAGAGACGTCTAATAACTTTCCACGTATGTGCATACCATGTTGAACTGAATCCAACACTTTATGTCATGCAATGACAATTAGACGAACTGGAATGCAAAGCGAAAGGAGTTTTGAACTTAAGGGTCGGTGGGCGCTTTTTGCACGTATCGCCACCGCCGGGATACCCGACCCGCAATTTCTAGTTTACATCCCACTGCGCTTGAGAGGTAAGGCCGTGAACAGCAATTGCGCTTAAACTGACATTCGTATATAATAAACTGTCGACCAATTAATATTCTGGTAAACTATAGATTCTCTGATAGCGCGATTCTCTAATAGGTACCAAAGGAGTAGTTGTTGAAAAGGTCTGTAATTACTTATAAGTATCTCATAATTTTATGCACTTAGGAATGGTTATGCATCGAGTTCTTATTGTCAGTTGATGACGTTTCAAGAAATTTAAAAAAAACTCTACCAAATGTAATTCATTTCAGTGTCCACAATATTGTACACCCCCACATGTTTGGAGGTCAAGTAGCCTATAGTCCCCCCATTATCGTAGATAATAATGGGGCATAATGTGGAAAAAACATTTTTTTCGTTATGAGAGGAATTAATAGATTTCAAATACGTTTGAATTATGAAAACGTTCCCTTACCTCAATTGTTGCCATTCAAACAATTACAGCCACCCTGGGGTCCGTCCAATCATTGGAATTGTGAGGGTTCGATTAGCAAACTGTTTCAGACAGCTTTCGGAAAAACTAATTGACTTTGCATTCCTTTTTGAACCCTCTTGTATAAGTCAAAAGATTCATATCATAGTTTATTGTTTACATCACGCACAAACAACAAAAAAAAGCATATTTTCCTAGCAGAGTTTATAATAAAAGGAGCTCACGAAGAACAATGACTAACGTTTCGTCGAAAATCTCAGAAAATCATGTTAAGAACATTTGGCATATTGTTTTTGTTATTTTCTTTTGATATAATAGACGCAACTGCGTGTAAAATGACTAAAAACTGACAACAGATCAGTCAATTTATGATTCATTTTGAATTAGATCGATTATACCAAATTAACCGTTATCTACAGCTTAAAAACGTATCAGGCGTAGTTTAGCCGACACTGACCAACGATAGTGTTTGATTGCCAGGCCTTTGATGTGTATATTAAATCTGCGATCTGAATTACGAGCTTGATGGTGTTGAAAAAACTCTTTTACGTGAACCGTTCTAAGAAGTTTTTTGCATCGCATGTGTAAACACGTGTTTATGTGAAATTGACCAGTTGGTTGTTTTTTTTTTCAATTGAACAAAATGTTAGAAAGTGCAAGTAGCAAAAACTATCAAAAAAATTCTGATATAATCTGAATAGTCGCATAGTCGGCTAGTCACAATTGGCGATTGTTCAGTGGGGGAGGGGAAATAGTGGGGGGGGGGGGGTCTTTTCAAAATGGATTTGATTTATCTTACGCTTTTATCTTTGCCACCTAGTAGTTATTACCCGGGTTGAACTGACATTGAATTTAAAAAATTTGATCATAGTAATTCCTATAATTTCCATCAATTAGTCACCGATGGTTCATAATCCCAATTAAGGGAATAGAGAATGTTGCTATTATGTTCTTTGAATGGAAAATTGGAGCGGTATGGGAATTAAGGCTACTAAGAGGTAATTAAAGGCCCTTTTATGAAGTTAAATCCGAGATCGGTATATGAGCCAATTTCTCAAGTTGCGAGTTTTGCTCGGAATAAACATAAAAGATCGGAGGTTCTTGATGCGTTTACTTTACGAAAACCGATCAAAACCCTAATGTTTTTTTGTCGGTTTCATTGGCTTAGGTCGATTTTAAAAATAAGAAACATCGTTTTTCTAAAGGCTTTAAAGCGTAAAAAGCGCATGGTTTTCGTTGGATTGAAAAAATCTGAAGGGTCGCTATTCGTTTATTTTAAACTCAAAAGTAAACTATTAAACTAACTAACATACAATAAAGATCTGCATGAGCATTCATAGTTTAGAAGGTCTGGGCGTGACCATCATCAGTATTCAAATTTGACCTCAAACCATCTTGCACCATCTTGACGCAATCTTTCAGTGATCGATAGAAGAAACTTGCACACGAATTACCTTGAACTTACTTGCAAAACAATACAGCAGAAAGAGCCCGATCAAAAACAGCTTTCAAAATTTTACCCGGCAAAGAAATTTGCTTTCACCCCACATAATTACTAACTTTTCCTCTCCAGATTTTATGTGCGATAGCTTTTTTGATCAGAACCAGATCTGGGCGTGACCATAGTCGAAACTCAACTTTGACTTCAAACCATCAATGGTCCACAGAATTCAGGATACGCTACGAGGATTAATCATTGGCAACAAATGTTAGCAAAAAATAAAAGAAATTAGGAGAAACTGGAACCCTTTTCGATCAAACATTAAAATAAACTAATCTAGACTAAAATTAAGCTGAAAATTAGCATTTGAATTTTACTGAATTGGCGTGAGCAGAAGGTTATTTAATCTAGTTTGGAGCTATCTTTCCGTTAGAACAATGGGTCAAGGATGAATGGATTAATGACCCCCTCTCCATATGATATTCTTAGCGCTATCTCAGTTAATACTCGAACGCCTGGTTTATCAGAAGTTCAATAATATTCATTTTTTTCCGGAAAGTGAAAGTATTTGCTTTTTCCAACTCTAACTAATATTAAATTGGAAAAAAAATTAGGAGAAAAATTTCAGGAGAAAATCGATATTTTTGGCAAAGTGAGCAGGGAACTCAAAAATTCTGTTTCTAATAAATGGTAGTTGTTGTTATGCATCAAGAAGGCCTATGTTTTTTTCCTGGGAAAGGAACAGGAAAAAAACCAATGTTTTGAACAATGAAAGATATTTTTCACTCTGGGCATGCTCGGAAACCGACGGAAATAGCCAAAAGCAACAACTCTCACAACACGGCAAAATACCGATAAAAACAAAAATAATTGTTACTTTTTACGTAAACTGCCGATAAAGTTGCATTAAAATACCTGAAAAGAAAACAAATCTAACAAGCAGTTTTTTAGATATCTGATCCAGGACAAACCTATTGTCTTCAGAGCGTTTTTAATAAATCACTATTGCATCAAAAGAAGGTTTTTAAAATTTAATACTGAATCATTTAAAAATATAAGACTCCGGTACCCTGCATTTTTGTTTTCACGGATTGTTTCCAAGAGATTTAAGAAATCCAGAAAAAATTCCACACTTTCTCCAGAGTAATTAAAGCTTTTTCGAGATTTCAAAGTAGGTTGGAACTGAGGTTCGAAAAAATCGAATCTAAAATTGCATGTGTCAAATATAAAGATTCATATCTAACTATGGTTTATTTTGACCTCACTCTGTGAACAAAGGTATCTACAACAATTTACAAGTAACTATCACACAAAGGGAATGAATAATTGGATCTATTCTGTTTCGGCCCCCCGAGTGTTTTTTATGACCCCCAGTTACAAATTATCTGTTGTTATATAGCACGTTACTATAAAAGAAAATAGCACGTGCGCCGGGGGGTCATACAAAATGTATGCTCACTAAGCTTGGGGGGGGGGGAACAGAATAGATCCGAATAATTAAATGTGCAACATTTTAAAATCAATTCAGCTTTATGTAACATTTGTTAACAGTTAGGGCAGACAGAACTTGACTAATTGCCAGTTAGCGGAAAAGTTTTCCCTGCGGTAAAATTATTTCTCTTTTTATCAATTTAGAATTTTTTTTACCTGTTAAGACCTTTTTTTTCTATTGGGTTCTAATTAACTTAATTTACGTATCATCTCGAATATTAACATCAATTCGAATACCTTACTTAGTCCTTCTGTTTAAAAATCGTGTTTGTAAATTCTCTTCAACCATATGTGACCCCACATAACATCGTCTAAACATGCCCCAATGCGATGGGAAAATTGGACCTGCCTCTGAAATTACCTTTTTAGATATGAAGAACACATCTTTTCACAAACGTTTGGTACCTCTCCCTGACAAAGTTTGCCGGACCAACCCCACCGTGGAAATATGATTGCACGTCAGGTCAATCCTACTCCGAATAAATAGGGCATAAAACGTATCACGAGATGAGTTGGCGATATAAAAGAATGAAACTGTTAGATTAAGTGACACTCTGCAATTCCTTCACAAAGACCAAAAGACATTATTCTATCTATGTGTGTATGCAACGACGAACAACATATTCTCATCAGCTATAGCCCGCATTGAAAGAGGTCAGTATTCTGAAAAGTAGAATGATGAAACCGTAGAACATTTTTTCCTAAGTCACAGGCATCAGGTTGAAAGTTGTCAGCTTCATGATAGAAGGTTGGCAGTGATCACAGACTTAAAGGGTATTACCACGAGAAGCAATGGATGTGCAATGCGCCAGATTCATATCAAAAATCATGGAAATTTGTACCTGAAATCAACAGAAATAAGTCCCAAATTGACAACCAATCAAACAATCAAATGCTTTCTATACCACAATTTTGCAAATTAGATCTCAAAATGCTTCAGGTTATCAATCTTCTTAATAAGAACAAGAAAATTGTAGAAAGCATTGCAAGAATTGCCTGTCAAGGAAAAATTACAGAAATGTGGTCCTTGCAAAACCCTGATAAAAGCAAAAATTAATTGACTTGATAAGAAAGAGGTTTTATCAAGTTTAAACAATAATTCGGAAGAGATCTACCTCTAAGAAAAGAATGAAAAAAAAAGATTCCTAAAAATTAGATTAAAGAATTGAATTCGTTTTATGTTAGTGGCACCAAATCAGAAATTGATAGTAATGTTAACTTCAAGTAATGTGGGCCGCGCAAAAAACACACACGTTGGCGATGGAGATTGAGCTCAGTTTTCACATCAAACTAGTTTTTAATTGCAAATTGAAGTACCAAAATCTTGCAACAACTTGCCGCGACTTGCAGCGATTTGACAAGCCAACCCCACAATAATACTGTTGATCGATCAACAGCGCACACTCAGACACAATGAAGTGCCTGTAATGCGTGTCAGAAGATGGATTGGCAAAATAGTTGAAGCAAAATGATGGACAAAGAGATACTGCGAGGAAAAAAAATTAATAAAAATGCAAAAAGATATCTAAAAATAGTTTCCTTACTGTACGTAAGTGTGGCAACAGCGGACGTTATGATTTCAACAATTACAACCAGCATTTAAAGTTCGTTATATTAACAAATGAAGAGTTCTGAGACATGATAAAAATAGATTTCATAAATTTGAAGTAAATAATTTGCGATAGAAATTTGTCTTAACACTAAGCAGCAAAGCAGAATAACTGCAGAAAGTTTCTTCGTAAATGACGGAGGAGAGCAAGTGGAAAACTTTCAGCTCGGTGATGAGGAGCAGACTGTGATCAGAAAAAACTTAAATGCAAACTTGCTCAATTCGAAGACGCAACTAAATTTTTGAAGAGAAACAAAAGATTCGCATCACGCTAAGATAACCATAACAAGGAGTTAATTTTCAGGAGCGTTCAAAGCTCTTGAAATCCACGTGGTTGGTGATAACTCGCAAGACGTATTCACTGTTGTAGGTTTTCTTCGGGCTCATGTCATTTGCAATTTTGGAGAGATAAAAACAGAGCTGGCGTTCGTCCTGGGCAAAGCCCGCGTTGCACCAATGAAGGTGATGACCGTTGCCAAGTTGGAACTGCGAGACGCTCTCCTCGCTACACGCTTAAAGAAGAAAATCTGTCCAGCTTTGACCGTTACTGTAGTCAGAGTCTCCACGTTGTCAGATGGTGCCACGTGGACAGATGGGACAGATGGTCAAAAAACAAAACACCCCATCTTTATTACAAATAGTATATGTGAAATCTTGGAATACACCCTCGTTGATCAATGGAACTACGTCTCCACTCTTAATAATCCGGCAGATGCCGACACTCATGGCATGTCCGCTGATGTTTTGCAATCAAGTAAATGGGTGAGGGGTTCTGATCTCTTGAGAACCAATCAATTACTTTTCGTGCCAAATAATGACGTCGTCGACAACATCAAACTCGTAATTGTAATTAAGGAACAAAGTGGAAACTCCATCTCATTTTAGCCGCATTGGCAACCAAGCTCGTTAAGGAACAAAGCATTAATCTTATATTGTCATCAGATGTTTTCAATCAGTTGATTTTAACCAGTTCATATCAAAAACTGCTTGGTGTTTCCGCATACGTGCTTCGTCTGCTACCATCTCACGAAAGTATAACAACAGCATAACGGACACAGTTGAGCTTAACGAAGCCAAGCGTCATCTCAAGTGTTTGGTTCAGGGAGAATCCTTTAGTACCGAAAGAAAGGATCTTCTTGACAACAAATCCGTTAAAGAGAACAGTCGCTCTGATCAGTTTACACCATTTACTGAGCTACATTATCTTATTCGTTCGTCTGGGCTGATCCGATGGCTAGTAGGAATTGATTTTGACTCGAAGCATCCTATCATGCTTGATGCACGTCATAAACTTGTTTCTGCGACATAATAATTTGAAAAAGATCGGGGCATTGTTTACTCACGGTGGAAAGCCCTGGAACTTTATTCCATCCTTAAACTACGTTTCTTACTGCGTTATATCAACTCAAACTTGTGCAGAAAGTTTCGTGCGGCAACCATTCAACCGATCATGGCAGACACTCAAAAATAAAGACTCGCATACCATTCTTATCTTATTACCAACACCGGGGTTGATTACTTTGGCCCATTATACGTTAACGTCCGTCGCACTACCGAGAAGAGGTGGTGATTTCTCTTCACTTGTCTCACTACTTGTGCTGTACACCTTGAAGTTTTTCCATCCATGGACATTAGTTCCTGTTTAATGAAAATCGAGCAGTTCGCCTCACTCAAAGGTACGCCTACTATGATTTGGTCGGATAATGATACAAACTTTATCGGAGCGGAGAAAGATCTCCGTGAAAACATTGAAGAACGGAACGCGCTCAGCGTCGCCGCTGAACTTGCGCATAGAGGCATTAAGTGGAGGTTTAACCCGCCCCGTGCGTCACAACAAGGTGGATTTTGGGAGAGGTTGGTCCGAAATTTTAAGAGTGTGCTTTTCGCCGTCCTGGATGCACGTCGCCTGGTAGATTAGGTTTCGAGCACTACTTTTTGTCTTGTCAAATACACACTGAACGCTCGTCCTTAAACGCCAGTAAGCGCCTACCCGTCCGCCCTAGGCGCAATTACAGCCAATCTTTTTCTACTTGGTAGCCAAGCAGCCGGGTTTCCGTCCATCGTTGGCATTGACAAGTTCGATCATTGTAAGCGGTACGCTTGTTCGCAGTCTTAAGATAAAGCAACTTGGACACGTTGGCTTAAGCAGTATGTACCTGCTCTGAACCGCAGATCGATGTGGTAGACGCTTACTGAGCAGTTCATCAAGGTCGGTAACTTAGTTTGGATTGTTGAAGAAAGCAATCCTCAGGGTTTACTGTTACTATCCACCTACTCGGATTGAAGTGCTCCAGTACGGTACTGACATCGTCTCCCGCTCCGCAGTCGTACACGCGTCATCAGGATCGCTTGTCTGTTCACTCGTTAAGCTGGCACTGATCCTCCCAACATCTTCTGCCGGGCCGGAGAATACTACTAAGTAAACAAGCGCCATTCCGAATTGGAACCTTCTTGATAGCTCATCAGTTGAACCAACTCATCCCTCTGAGTTCGTTGTCCAGATTGTTGTAAACATTGTCTATGTCTAGGAACGACGTGAAAGAAAGTAAGGAAATTTAAAAAAAGAGACGACATTGAACGCGTTTTCTACCATGTCAATCAATTTCGTAATAATTTTTACCTGATTTTCTGGTCACTGTCTTTTGTTACTTGTCATTGGAAAACGCCACGAAATCAATAACTCAAGATCCATTGATACTTGGTTATGTTAATTAATTATTAAAACAGACGACAAAAGCATGAATAATAACAGGAAAATACTGAAAACTGTTACAGACAACATTAATTGTGACTTTCTAAAGGAACTGGTTTTTTGGGCAATTTTGTCATGTCGATTTCCGAATTTGAAAGCACTGACGCCATTTGTTGCGAAGAGCATCGAAAATGTTTCAATCGTACTTCCATTTATAGTTCCTAGTGCTCTGTTCTGAGCCAAGTACCAATAAGGATAGGTCTTGAATTGAACAATTGAAACCATTTGTTTCATAACTTTTTGTTGAATTTTGTTGACACACTCTATTCTGGTCCTATTTGATACTTTTATCTATCCTGTTTCATGAATGTTTTTGTATCTTTTCTAAGAGGAAAGGAATTTAGTCTGTCAAAAGTGTCTGTTATATAGTTAGTTGGGTACCCGCCCGTTATGCTAATTGTACTTAGAATTAAAAACTGATCAGCATGGTGTCAGGACAATTCACCCAATGCCAAAATACCCAATGCCATTATACCCAATGCCAATATACCCAAAGCCATTATACCCAATGCCATAACACCCAATGCCAAAATACCCAATGCCTTTATATCCAATGCCATTATACCCAATGCCATTATACCCAATACCATTATACCCAATGCCAGTATACCCAATGCCATTATAACCAATGCCATTATACCCAACGTCATTATACCCAATACCATTATACCCAATAACATTATACCCAATGCCATTATACCCAATACCATTATACCCAATGCCATTACACCCAATGCCATTATACCCAATGCCATTATACCCAATGCCATTATACCCAATGCCATTATACCCAATGTCATTATACCCAATGCCATTATATCCAATGCCATTATACCCAATGCCATTATACCCAATGCCATTATACCCAATGCCAGTATACCCAATGCCATTATACCCAATGCCATTATACCCAATGTCATTATACCCAATGCCATTATACCCAATGCCATTATACCCAATGCCATTATACCCAATGCCATTATACCCAATGCCATTATACCCAATGCCATTATACCCAATGCCATTATATCCAATGCCATTATACCCAATGCCATTATACCCAATGCCATTATACCCAATGCCAGTATACCCAATGCCATTATACTCAATGCCATTATACCTAATGCCTTTATACCCAATGCCATTATACCCAATGCCATTATACCCAATGCCATTATACCCAATGCCATTATACCCAATGCCATTATACCCAATGCCATTATACCCAATGCCATTATACCCAATGCCATTATACCCAGTGTACTTTGATGTTTTCGTTCAATAATCCGACTAAAAATTACCAGTCGCTATTACTCGTATGTTTAACATACTTAATGGCCGTGGCCATGCCTCAACGGCCCGTAGGACTTGATCAGCATTTAAAGATAGTTTGGTTAGCCAATTTTCGAGCAAAATTGGTCAGTTGTTTTACTGATTGAAAAGTGTAGCCAAATTCCTCACCTAAACCCTGATTGCTATAAATACATTTTAAATGGCAATTAATCATTGCATACAGAGTGCGGTCAAAAGTATCATCCGCTATTTTCATTTTTTAAATTTATTTTTTAGCTCCACTTTTGATTGTAAATCAAGATAAAACAAAAGAACATTTTTAATTTTTATTTTTCTGCCAATTATGTTTGCAATTTGATACAATTAAAAAATTCCTTCAAAAGCGCATAATAATGTTTATCACACTAAAAAATGTTCAGGTAAATTTACCTGAACCGGGTTCTGGTATTCGGAAGTTCAAGTGAATTTCAGGTGTAAAAGCACCTGAACCACACCTCAATTGTAGCTCAGGTAAATTTTACCTGAACTTTTTTCAGTGTGTAGGTTTGAATCGGAGTTGTCTGTCAATCAGAAGGTTCCAAGAAATTGCAAATTTTTTTAACTAAAAGGCAGGATGAGCTGACAAGGCAGAGTCAAAACCTTCAACGATGGTATGTTCAAAGTCAACTGGCTTTTTTGTTTTCGCAGCAAATTTTACACAGCCGTCATTGTGTTAGGGCATTTTTGGATCCTAAAAAAACTAAAGAATTTTATTGATCCCTTCTTTTACAGGGAGCGTATTTGAAGAAGACATATCCATTTTCTGTTTTCTGATTCAGAACAGAAACCAGCTTGATTATCTACACTGAACGTCTGTATGTCCAACGCCGCCAGACGAAGCATGCATTTCTCCAGACGCTCTAAGACCGATATTATATCTGTTCAAACCTTCGTGCGTTTAAATAACTTCATGCGTTCATTGTTGCTGATGTCCTGATTCTCTTCAGTTCATGTGTTGTCTGTGAAAAGACTTCATGCGATAACACCTGCGTATGTTCGGAGTGTATGCGCTAAAAGTAGCCGCATTCAAGGTTTGCATGCTTTCAAACCTTTCTATGTCTAGATTTCACGCCCCTCAAAGTTGCATGTGTCTAAGCGTGCCTCTGCATAATGTGTTGAAACTTGGCAATAATTATATTCCACGACCTGGAAATTTGAACGCACTGCCTCCTAATTTTGAGTTCAGTTTCGAGCCGAAGCGCCCAATTCTGAGGTTGTATTAGCGGACCGCGCTAAGTGTCATGAACAATGCTACAAAAATTCAGGTTTTCTTTCAAATATATTAACTCTCCGCTTGATGCAATTATGGCTGGGGCTTGGATCGCAGGCCTGTTTTCGAATTATCCTGCTTCGATGTTGAAAAAGATTGAAGAGATAATAGAAACGGTTATGATTTATAAAGAGAGGGAGAAACATAGCGAAGAACAGCGTTGTTTCTGACTTGAAAAAGCCCTAAAAAAATTGTCAAAAATAAGAAAATGTTAAATAAAAGTGCTACGCTAAACTAAACCATAAGACCACTGAAAGCAAACAATGCGCAGCAAAATAGTGAATATTTTTGATTGTTGTTGTTCTGAAAGACGTTTTCTTTTTAAATCAAAGGAATGTTGAGGAAACTCGTAAAATACCAAAAAAGAACCAGAAAAATACCAGAAATGAAAGGCATCAAAAGAAGGCACAACAGTTGGTCATTAGATACGCATGAAGACATTAATGACAGCTGTGACCGAATACTCTTATCACGTCTGATAATTCTGTTGCTTTTCATATTGTATTTCTTTTACTACAGCTGAATAAAAATAATAAGAAGGAAAGTTGGAGGTAACTGAGCTGGACTCGAGCCGAATTCGGGAGAAAAAAATGTTCGCTCTTCCGTTAATTCTACCACGCTTTGCTGACCACTGCGCCACTTGCCTCATTTTCAAGACGTTAGAAATTTGTAGCAGTTTAATTGATGGTAGAAACGCCTCAAGGACATAAATGTAAAGTTGCTGGAGTTGGACTCAAACAGTAGTTGTGTGCACTTTATTCATCCATTTTTGTGCTCTTCGCAACTGTGCCATACTATTTTTTTATCCGACTGCCTGTGTTTCATTTGCACTGTATTTCTCTCTCAGTTTTTCAGTTCGTTGTCGTGTTTTTTCTCGGTTTCTTTAGTTTTCCTATTTGTGCTCTCTGTTCTTGTTTTTCTTCTGTCGTTGAGGCCGTTTCTTTTAGATGAAAGACTATGATCATTGCTATTGAATTTCTGGGATTGATCCTAATTTTTTTAGTTGACCACTATTTTAAGCAGTCATTTTAGTCACTAGTCTATGGTGTATGCTGCTAGAAGATTTATAATTGGAGCAGGTCCAGAGTACTTTCGCAAGAGTTGAGCGGACACTGTGGTTTCTTATTTATCAAGCTCTGATACAGATAGTATGTTGTATTTTATTGCCCTTCGAATGTAACCGTTGGCCGTTTTAATCTGTATTTCGGTGAGTGACTTCATGTGTGCCTCCGTGTGGAGTTTTTGAACTCGGTAACATCTTGGTTTTCGAAAGCAAATTCGTAGAGCTCGGTTTGAACATTTTGTATTTTATTGACAGGGGCATGTGAATGATCCAGCCAGCAAGCATTTAGGTATAGAAGTAGGGGTTGAATCCGAGATTTGTAAACCAAAATTAGACTTTCTTCGTTAACGTTTCGATTACTATAAACTTCCAGAGTTGAAATAGCCTGATGTTCGCTCTTCGTACTAAATCTTTGCAAAGTTCATTCGACTTGATGTATAGAGTGAAAGTGATACCCAGAGTTTTTATCGATTGTGTCTTTTGAATTGATACTCCTTCTATGTTGAGTTCAAGAAAAGATTCTTAGTTTACAGAGACTCTAAGGGCAGAACGTGTGGGTTTAAATACCCCGTTGCCTGTCCACTTTGATTATATTTTTACCGGTCAATATTGATGTTTATTTTTCGTACTTATTGTTACTTATTTGGTAGTTGATCAAAAAATATTCTTTCTTCTTTCTTGCTTTCTTTATTTAGTGAATTAATATCTGATGGCTACAACTATGCTCTCTGTGGATACAGATTTCCGTACAGTGCGCGTTCAAAAGTATGTTTGTTTTCTACGTTTTGCTTTCACATTTGATTTTCAATCAGAATAAAGCAATTTTTCAAATTTTCAAAAGTTTCAATTTTGATTTTTCTGATCTGAAGTTTGATAATTTTTCACCACTAAAAATTGCTTCGGAAAGGCACATAATAATTTTCAAAGTATATCGGAATAATTCTATGGTAATTGATTTTTTCGAAGTATTTTCTAGCTAACAAAAAAGGGAATGAGATGGCGAAGCTCGGTGAAAGCCATCAATGACAGTAAGTAAGACAGAACTGGTTTATGCTACTTTCATAGGATCAAATTTAACTCAGCGGCCTTTGTAAAGGCATATTTTCCTCTTCTGAAAACTGAAGCATTACACTATAGAAGTATCCCAAATCGTCAGAGGCAAATATGCCCGATGCGTGTATTTCGTGTTTGTTTTTCCTATGTTAAAACATTGAAAATGCAACAATATTGCGAAAATAGCTACTTTAGCAGAAACCAGCAAAATTGAAGGGAAATTAGCAACCCGTGTTCGCAAAAGTGTCTTAGCTTTGGCCGCAAATTACAAGTAAAAACTTTGCATCCTGTTTTTCGGCCATTTTGTATCACGCATCTGCTCCATTTCTGTATCGCTTTTTCGCACGCAACGTAACTCGATTTCGCACTATAATTCGCAATTAAGCCTAACTTAATGCGTGTTTTTGAACATAAAAGTATTTATTAAAGCCTTATTACTACTGTCAGTACTTATTAACACTTTTTTTACTACTTATCAAAGAGTTCCTAACCGCTTGATTGAATCTACAGCCGCCCCACATTGACACACAAAGCCTTTTTGAGCGAGATTTTTTTTTGCGGAAAAAATCAGTTTTTTTGTGGCACTGGAACGTACATCATATATTTCACAAAATAGATTCAACCAGTGAAAATGGCTTTGGCCAATGAAAAAAGACTTTGTCAGTGAAAATCGATTGCGCCAATCCGACATTAACAATCAAAGCCTTTTATCAGCGAGGGATTTTTCCGGAAAAAAAAAGATTTTCTGGCATTGGGATGCACAATTTTTTTGTGTATTGACCCCAAAGCAAAAAATTTTAGTTTAAAACAATCCTTATGCATAGGAGATACTACAAAAATTGTATGAAAAAACATTCTACAACTCCTTAACCCTTAGGGTCACATCAAAATTTTTAAATAAGAGACGTGAATTCTGAGATACCTTGGACAAATTCGCAAAACTTGAGTTTATATAACAGTAATCTTAAATTTCTTTACATCACCTGCAAGAGCGTACCTGACACACGTTTTTTCTTATTACTTTGGACCACCTAGACCCAATAGTCGAGAAATAAGAAGACATTTTACGTAAAAAACAGATGAATTTTTTGCGTTTCCGAACTTAACATTTCTAATGTACCAATTATTCAAGTATTGACCCCAAAGCAAACATTTTTTAATTTATTACAACCGTTTTGAATCGGAGATACTACGAAAATTTTATGAGCAATATTCTACAACACCTTGACCCATAGGGTCATATCATATTTTTTAAATAAGAGAAGAATTACGAAAAACATTGGACGAAATTGAAAAACTGGACTTTATATAATACTAATTTTAAATTTCTTTGCATCATATCCAAAATTAGCCTGACACACGTTTCTCATATAACTTTGAACCACCTAGAACCAATAACCGAGAAATATGAAGGCTTTTTACATAAAAAACAGACGAATTTTTTGCGTTTCCGAACTTTACTTTTCAAATGTACCAATTTTTCAATTATTGACACCAAGACAAAATTTTTTGGTGTAATACCATCCATGAAAACAGGAGATACTAAGAAAATAGTATGAGCAATATTCTACAAATTTTTAACCCATAGGGTCACATCATATTTTTTAAATAAGAGAGGAATTTTGAGAAGCATCTAAAAAACATGTAATTCGCTCAACGAATTACAACCAAATAAACTTTTTGATAAGATTGCAAACTAAATTTTTTGTCAGTGAAATAAAAACAGAAAAAAAATGAATTTGACTTTTTTCAAAAAAAATTTCTCAATATTTTTTGATGATATTTGTCGGCTTTTTAAGTTGTTTGTGTTTAAATCGCTTTAAAGCCTTAAAAGCTTCAATTAAATCTTTAGTAAAGGGCATGTTACAGAGTACTGAATCAATTTTTCATGTTCAAAACGCGCTCCTTTAATTAGGCTCAATTGCGGACTAGAGGCACTTTTAATGCGAATAACAGATACTTAAATTGAGCGGAAACGTGCTACAAGACTTGTAACCTACTTTTTGCAACGGAACTCATTTTCATTGGCGGAACTCCTTTTCCGAAAAGTAAGATACAAAGGATGTCTCCTAATTTCGCTCATTTTATGTATCTAATTTTCGAGCGAATTTCACTAAGGCGGAAAGCTCTGCGGTGTAATGAGTATTTCATTCCTTCTTCTTTTTATATTTTTGTAGGATAACGGTTGCTGTTTTGGTAGCCTCGGCCTATAGCTCAAGTTTTTGTGCTTTTTAACAATTCCTGCATTATCCTTTTAAATATGCTGGTAAAATACATTGTAAAGCTTTCAAAAGCGAGAGTTGGATTATGGAGCTTTGCACAGATTCATGGGAGCCGTTTTGTTAATTATAATTGTCTTTGCACGTTAAAACTGCCCAGTAACGGTTTTTTCCAACAACTTTTTCCAACAACAATAAAACCTGGACAAAACTGAAACTTTTGCAAAATATTTCTGCAAAACAACCCAAACTCATAGAAGCAAAAAACAACCTAAATTGTAAGTTTAATTTTTATCTTGTTTACAGAAACGATTTTTATATTTCACGATAACGCTAAAACGTTATTCCAGACTTTATTTTTTAGTTATCCTCAAAAGTTAAGTTACCAGCAGCATATCTTGCTCCAACTACATAATCAGGCTGCATTATTTTGCTCAACTCGTCCACCTCATCTTTACTCAGAGGAAAATTTGTCGCATCCACATTTTTCTCCAAATTGGCAACTTTAGAAGTGCCAGGAATTGGAACTATATCTGAACCCTGAGCCATAACCCATGCAAGGGCTAACTTGGAAGTTGTACAGCCGTTTCCTTTATCAGTCGCCATCATTTCTATCTTTTCGACTAATTTAGCATTCTGCTCCATGGCGTGTTGCTGAAATCTCGGGTTGTTCAGTCGCCAATCACCCTCTTTAAAGTCATCCCTGCTTTTGAACTTCCCGGTTAGGAACCCGCACCCGAGAGGAGAATATGCTACGATCCCGATTCCTAATTCTCGACACGTTGGAATGATTTTTTCTTCGACATCTCGCGACCAAAGTGAGTATTCAATCTGAACAGCTGTGATTGGTTGAACTGCGTGGGCTCGTCTTATAGTAGCTGCCGATGCCTCGCTAAGCCCGACTCCTTTGATCACACTTTGACTAATCAATTCTTTCATAGCTTCCATACTTTGTTCAATAGGAACCGAGGGGTCAATTCTGTAAAAGGAACTGTTTCTTTTGCCTTGGCAACATTTAAAACTCAGGGGACTTATGTGAACAGTATTAACAACTGATTTTGCATTGGTACTGATCTGTGCAACCAAACAAAACATGTGTTATAGACGTGCTATGGTATTTACACACATTTAAAATGTTTAACATACCCAACTAAAGTCGGACGAGTTGCTCTCAAACGACCGAAGAGCCGTTGCGTCGGGCGGCTAATGCTAAAGGCAAAAGTTTAACTGAGATAGGAGGAAACAGTTGAAATTGCTATAAGAACTCTAAAACTAGAAAAGCATTGAGAGAACTCCCCATCAATTTAATGCCCTTAGCGACTGCTCAGAGCCTTTAATTGACGAAAGGTCAAATGAGCCAAATCATACGAAGAAAACAATCAGACGAAAAGTCAGTAGTCAAACAATTGCACGAGAAGAAAGAATAACAGGACTAATATGATAGTAACAAACTTTGTTTGCGAGCAATTAACAATAATTGTATAACGGCCACAAGTTCCGTTCCTTGATATTATTATAAACCGCTGTTTGTTATAAAACTTATTTTGAAATAGCACGTTGTAATTTTTTTCGACTGTAAGGGGCCATTTTGATTCGTTATAAAATGCCCTAGACGAGAAATTTTCGGTATTCAAACAAAAGAAATTGTCAGCATCGTCGTTTTTATCCAGAAAAAAACGACGAATTTTTTTTTTTGATTTTTTCGTCGGTGCGTCGTTTTTGTTGGGTAATTAAGATAAGAAGGATTTTGCATCTTTTTTAACGTAAGAAAGGTTCGGTATCGTCGTTTTTAAACATAAGAGAGATGCGAGATTCGGTATTGTTTAGATAAACACCAGGAGATTTTAAATCGGTTCTGAAAAACAGATTGGTCTAGCAGGCTGAACAAAAAAACGATCGGCATTGGACGTTTTGAAACGCAACAAACAGCCAAAATTTGCTTGCAAACTACATGAAAGTATGTAAAAACTCGGTGAGTTCGAAATATTCAACAGAGTTCTCATCAATGTTCAACAATTACGCTACATTTTTCAATTCAAATTTAATCAAGAAGTATGTACTCGTTTTTTAAATTTTTGTGAATGAGCCAAAAGAGAGTTTTCAATGAATTTGCACATTCTTTTTTGAGAATGTTTTTCAAAGGAGAACGTTTGAACGTTTGAAATTGCTGCAAGAAATGTATCATAACGTTTGGCAACATTATATGCAGAAATACCAAATTTTCCTATGGAAAAAACCAACAATTTCTTACGTTTAAGTAACGAACGTACCGAATATTCTAAAACCGAACCTACCGAATCCCTCTTGCGTCCAAAAACGACCAGACCGAATCTTTCTTGCGTTTGAAACCAAAGATACGGAAGATTTTAAACAAATTTCTTGTCGTTTTTGTTTGGTCTTCTCAACTAGGGTGGCCAAGTTCGATCTATCCATCCAATTATGGTTATTAATTATCTACGGAGGAATGAAAGAAACAGTTCCTTCCCTGTGAAGGTAGAGAATATCAATGTATGATCCAAAACGCTCAGCCGACTTTTTACCCTCGGAAATAATGAAATCCTTATCACCACAAACTTTAGGTTCAGCCGAACTCAATTTGATTCCAGTTTTGGTAGCAATACAAAGTTTTTCACGTTCAAGCGGCCCAATTTCTTTGATCCATTTTCCGAGAAGAGTTTCGTTATGCCCTAGGCCGTACGCAAAAGCCGAGTCGTAATGGGTCACGCCCAGTTCTTTCGCTCGTCGGAGGACTTTCAAAGCGTCCTCGTCTGAATAGTTGACATCGTCCAGTTTGTAGATGACGGGTGACAGAGACATGCAACCGTAGCCCAGCTGTGAGCACGTGACCCCATTACCCAAAGTAGCTTGCTTCATTGTCGTAAAATTATTGTGTAGTGCTGAGAACCTTTTCCATTTTGAAACGAAACTTGAGACTCTTTATACAATTTTGATGGGCTGTTCCTGAGAAGAAAAACAAAAGGTACGAAAGAGCTTGTGATCTTAAAAACAATTTCTTGGAGAATTTCAGAGAATTGCAAATTTGCAAAATATTTCTTTCATAGATTTTAAAGGAAAAGAAAATTTGGCGCGGTGATCGTACCAGAAATTCGAAATTTTGTAAAAAGTATTTTTTGGCTTATCTGCTTCGAAATAAATTGCTTCAATATATTGCAACATTATCAAGATCATGCAGGTCGATAAGGAGTCACTGGTCAAGTATCGTTTCACTGGTTAAGAAATTCTTTCTTTCTATTGAAAATTGCGATTAAGATTTAAAAGCAGATTCGATATTCGAATAGGGCAATTTCGGTTACTTGAGGGGTGCTCTGAAGGTTGGCTCTATTGCTGTCGGTTTGATTATGAATTCAATTCGAAAGCTTAAACAATTAGTTTAATTTGCTTTAGGGACCACTGGTATTTACATTTCACACTGTTATTATACATAAGTGGAGTTTTTATATGATCATAAGAAAACAAGAACAAAACTCGTTTTCTCTCGATCAATGTTCTTTGAAACCAAACATACGTTTCCTACGTTAAATTCCGAACATACCAACAATTAACTTTGTTTCAAACCTAACATACCGATGACTTCCTACGTTTCAAACCGATCATATCCACGATTTCATACGTTTAAAACCGAACATAGAAACAATTTTGAAGTCGCATTTGAAGTCGATCATACCGACAATTTCCGCCGTCAAAATATACAATTTCTGGAATAAGGTATTATAATCCCACTTGATGACTAAAACTAACTAAAAGGCAGATTGTTGGTGTGATTTCTTGTTATTACCTCGCAAAAATCCAATGAACTCCTTCATAGTAGACAGTTGCTGAATATAAAAATGTTTTAACATTTTTTGTCAACGATTGAGAAGTACTGCCAAAAGTTGATTAACATGTTTTATCAAACTAGAACGGGCTGTTACAGATCACACAATACGTGATTTCTTTATGTATGCCGGTCTAATTTGATACAAAATATAACAAATTGAAGGCAAAGATATATGCCTAAGACCTGTTTGTGCTAAAAGTCTCAGTTTAAAGATTGGGGGGGGGGGGGGCTGAAAGTGTTTAATTTATAAAAGAGTAAGTATAAGTTTACAGCTTACTAATTACCAGTTGCGTGGTTGTAATATCGAGATGAGCTGGATGGCGATCGTTCAATTCGTGTTGTATATCGGAGATTTGTTCATTTTAGACAAAAGAAAAATTTATAAGATTTAATGAAGAAATTGTTGGTTTAGTTTTTACTGTTTAAATAGTATAGTTTTGAATGCTTTCTGTTTGAAAAATGTAAGCAAGGAAAAGGTGACCGTTGTCTGCGGTCTATACCAGAAACTAATAAATTTATCCTGTTTCTTTTTCTCAATAAAATCAGCAAAGCGTCGGGCCGATTTGGGCGGAAAACCACCTTCACGTTCATAGTGAAACGGTTTCCTATTTTTCCTATTGAACAGGAAATTGAGAGAATTAACTCTGCTCATCTCTTCAATTTATTATGATTTTTTCCTTTTAAAAAAGTCACGAAAAGTGAGAGCCTTTGAGCCTGTATCATCTTTGCGTAGGCGCCTTAATTCTTCATCTTCTGCTCTTGTTAGCTTGAAGTTTGTGGGAGGATTTTTTGCTGGTCATCAGATGCACCTGCATCGCTTTTAGTAGTTCCCCTGAGTTGCAAATGCCAGTCAAAGAGCAGGGAAATTGAGTAGTATTTGCGGCGCCTTCTAAAATTTAGTTCTGGTTCTAGTTTGAATTTGGTCCTGGATAATCCAGGCCTAAACTGAGGCCCATTTATTAATAAGAAAAACTAAAGCTCAAATGCTAGTATTTTTGTTAGCCTAAGCGTGCATTACTTTGTTTGGTGGGTGTTAGGAGTTGTGGTAATTAACGCTTAATTGTATGCTGTCTATTTGCGGGATAAATTATCCGTTCCTTTATAGCAGCTCTGTAATACTAGAGCTCGTCCCGATTTTTAGTATGAATCTATTTTCAACACATTTACTATATCATATAAAAGTTATAAGTTAAAGACAGACATGTTTTGAGTTTTGCTCAACCATTCGTTGATTGGGCTGTAACTGAGTGAGTTGAGATTTAGCGGAGGAGTAGAAAATTGATGCTGATGTGACCAGTTGTTAAGGGTGCCCAGTTGTAGAAAATTTTAATCGTAAAGGTCGATTGCATCGCAAAATAGTGATAACGTTGTGATATAAAAACAATCGCAAAGGGCGACAAAATTGGTTTGATACAAAAGACACCGCAAAACTCAAAGTGTGATGCAATCTGCTTGCAGTTACAGGGAGGAGAGGATAGAAGGATCGATGTTGTCGATGAAGGAAAATTTACTGGAAGAACTCGGGAGGAAGGAATACCGGGCTAGGAACCGGCCTGTTGCCATCACCGATTACATCCACTATTTCAACTACTTCATTCACGAGAAGATCATCTTGGGTATTCACATGATGAATTGGAGCGCAGGCGCTGGAAGAATTGGTCTTCGCTTCTACTTCTGCTTTCGTTTGCGTTTTTTGAGGCACCTTTTGTCCCTTTTGTTTTTTTGTACTTTCGCTTATAATTCTCTAATTTTGGGTTTAAGAGCTCGATTCACTTCAGTGATCTTTTTCAAACCGTTCTCGAGTTGTAGAATTTTAACAGAATAAGATCTGCTTAGCGCTGGGCTATTTTACTCACTAGTCTTGGGCATAATGTGAGTCAAGAGGTATTGTCGCCTCCAGTAAATGTCCGTTGTAAATTCTTTGATCTTTTCGTCTGTGTCTTTTTTTATTTTTCGAATTTTAATCGGAACAAATAACTGCTGTCGGAACATTATATCCTCTTCGATGAGTTGTGGCTCTTTAATGTGTGTCACTATGATTTTTTCCTTTTAAAAAAGTCACGAAAAGTGAGAGCCTTTGAGCATGTATCATCTTTGCGTAGGCGCCTTAATTCTTCGTCTTCTGCTCTTGTTAGCTTGAAGTTTGTGGGAGGATTGTTTGCTGTTCATCAGATGCACCTGCTTCGCTTTTAGTAGTTCCCCTGAGTTGCAAATGCCAGTCAAAGAGCAGGGAAATTGAGTAGTATTTGCGGCGCCTACTAAAATTTAGTTCTGGTTCTAGTTTGAATTTGGTCCTGGATAATCCAGGCCTAAACTGAGGCCCATTTATTAATAAGAAAAACTAAAGCTCAAATGCTAGTATTTTTGTTAGCCTAAGCGTGCATTACTTTGTTTGGGTGTTAGGAGTTGTGGTAATTAACGCTTAATTGTATGCTGTCTATTTGCGGGATAAATTATCCGTTCCTTTATAGCAGCTCTGTAATACTAGAGCTCGTCCCGATTTTTAGTATGAATCTATTTTCAACACATTTACTATATCATATAAAAGTTATAAGTTAAAGACAGACATGTTTTGAGTTTTGCTCAACCATTCGTTGATTGGGCCGTAACTGAGTGAGTTGAGATTTAGCAGAGGAGTAGAAAATTGATGCTGATGTGACCAGTTGTTAAGGGTGCCCAGTTGTAGAAAATTTTAATCGTAAAGGTCGATTGCATCGCAAAATAGTGATAACGTTGTGATATAAAAACAATCGCAAAGGGCGACAAAATTGGTTTGATACAAAAGACACCGCAAAACTCAAAGTGTGATGCAATCTGCTTGCAGTTACAGGGAGGAGAGGATAGAAGGATCGATGTTGTCGATGAAGGAAAATTTACTGGAAGAACTCGGGAGGAAGGAATACCGGGCTAGGAACCGGCCTGTTGCCATCACCGATTACAACCACTATTTCAACTACTTCATTCACGAGAAGATCATCTTGGGTATTCACATGATGAATTGGAGCGCAGGCGCTGGAAGAATTGGTCTTCGCTTCTACTTCTGCTTTCGTTTGCGTTTTTTGAGGCACCTTTTGTCCCTTTTGTTTTTTTGTACTTTCGCTTATAATTCTCTAATTTTGGGTTTAAGAGCTCGATTCACTTCAGTGATCTTTTTCAAACAGTTCTCGAGTTGTAGAATTTTAACAGAATAAGGTCTGCTTAGCGCTGGGCTATTTGACTCACTAGTCTTGGGCATAATGTGCGTCAAGACGTATTGTCGCCTCCAGTAAATGTCCGTTGTAAATTCTTTGATCTTTTCGTCTGTGTCTTTTTTTATTTTTCGAATTTTAATTGGAACAAATAACTGCTGTCGGAACCTTATATCCTCTTCGATGAGTTTTGGCTCTTTAATGTGTGTCACTATGATTTTTTCCTTTTAAAAAAGTCACGAAAAGTGAGAGCCTTTGAGCATGTATCATCTTTGCGTAGGCGCCTTAATTCTTCGTCTTCTGCTCTTGTTAGCTTGAAGTTTGTGGGAGGATTGTTTGCTGTTCATCAGATGCACCTGCTTCGCTTTTAGTAGTTCCCCTGAGTTGCAAATGCCAGTCAAAGAGCAGGGAAATTGAGTAGTATTTGCGGCGCCTACTAAAATTTAGTTCTGGTTCTAGTTTGAATTTGGTCCTGGATAATCCAGGCCTAAACTGAGGCCCATTTATTAATAAGAAAAACTAAAGCTCAAATGCTAGTATTTTTGTTAGCCTAAGCGTGCATTACTTTGTTTGGTGGGTGTTAGGAGTTGTGGTAATTAACGCTTAATTGTATGCTGTCTATTTGCGGGATAAATTATCCGTTCCTTTATAGCAGCTCTGTAATACTAGAGCTCGTCCCGATTTTTAGTATGAATCTATTTTCAAAACATTTACTATATCATATAAAAGTTATAAGTTAAAGACAGACATGTTTTGAGTTTTGCTCAACCATTCGTTGATTGGGCCGTAACTGAGTGAGTTGAGATTTAGCAGAGGAGTAGAAAATTGATGCTGATGTGACCAGTTGTTAAGGGTGCCCAGTTGTAGAAAATTTTAATCGTAAAGGTCGATTGCATCGCAAAATAGTGATAACGTTGTGATATAAAAACAATCGCAAAGGGCGACAAAATTGGTTTGATACAAAAGACACCGCAAAACTCAAAGTGTGATGCAATCTGCTTGCAGTTACAGGGAGGAGAGGATAGAAGGATCGATGTTGTCGATGAAGGAAAATTTACTGGAAGAACTCGGGAGGAAGGACTACCGGGCTAGGCACCGGCCTGTTGCCATCACCGATTACATCCACTATTTCAACTACTTCATTCACGAGAAGATCATCTTGGGTATTCACATGATGAATTGGAGCGCAGGCGCAGGAAGAATTGGTCTTCGCTTCTACTTCTGCTTTCGTTTGCGTTTTTTGAGGCACCTTTTGTCCCTTTTGTTTTTTTGTACTTTCGCTTATAATTCTCTAATTTTGGGTTTAAGAGCTCGATTCACTTCAGTGATCTTTTTCAAACCGTTCTCGAGTTGTAGAATTTTAACAGAATAAGATCTGCTTAGCGCTGGGCTATTTGACTCACTAGACTTGGGCATAATGTGAGTCAAGACGTATTGTCGCCTCCAATAAATGTCCGTTGTAAATTCTTTGATCTTTTCGTCTGCGTCTTTTTTTATTTTTCGAATTTTAATTGGAACAAATAACTGCTGTCGGAACCTTATATCCTCTTCGATGAGTTGTGGCTCTTTAATGTGTGTCACTAAGTTTTTGGTTGTGGGAAAAAACTGTTATGGATACGTATGGCAAATTGACGTAGGATTCAAGCTCGTGATTGAAAATCAGATAGGTTTTCGAGCTGATATCCCGATCTTTGATTCTCCAATTGTTGTTTTCTTGTGCAAATGAAAAAGATGGGAGGACAGGCAATTTGCTTGTGGGAAGTTGAAAAATGACACCAGTTTTTAAGTGTCGGACAGATAATTTTTCTGTGAATTCGAACACGTTGAATTCCGGTTTCAAGCTTTTCAGTAAGTTGGTGACGTAGCGGGGATTTTCCGGGTTCATTTTTTCTCTCTTATTTTTCTGGAATTTTGGACATTCTTTGGACTTCGATCTGATCTCCCCGGGGATAAGGTCCTCGATAATTTGCATTTTTTTCCTCTCTAATTCATATGTGCAAGTTGGGAGTTGCTAGGTTGTTTCCTAGTCACATGCCAGTTATCAACGTGATCGCATTGACTGGATGTCGACCGTTGTTGGCTCATTGGGGCGAATGGTGGCTTGGAATATTTGCTGTTGTCTCTTGCCTGCTGGATGGCTGTGCTGCTAGCTGTCGGTATTTTGCGGGAGACGGACTTGAAGGTGCAATAAAGACACTTTAGATGTTTAGCCTGCTGGTAATTTTGTAATATTTATTGGTAGAGATCTAAAACATTTTTTTTTTGTATTTTTGCCTGTGTCATAAGTGTCAGACATTATGGCGTAATTTCATGTCAGCAAATTTATTGCTAATGTAAAAATGTTTTTGTAATTTTTACATTTTTGCATTTAATAGTAGTGCTTCAAAAATGTTTTTTTTTGTTTTGCTAATAGAAATTTTTTGAATTTTCTTTCCTTTTGTTTATTTTGATTGGTTGGCTCAGCCCTCACCACGGGTTAAATAAAAGAAGAGTAAAAAATGGTAAAGAATTTTACAAAATGTGCATGCAAATATTTTTGTTGCCAGTTTTTCTAATTTTTCTGAGCTTTTCCAGCAGATGTATCCCAACACCATTGCTAGCATATTTTTATTATTAAGTTAATGGACAGAAATTTGCAAATACACATTTGTGTGAAACGATATTTGGTTTTATTTTTGCATATTGGGCGTTTATTTGATGAGTTGGTAGAAGTTCTGCAGAATACTTCCTCAAGATTCTGAAAGTGCTCGTTTTTTGTTAATGCGGAATGCGTTCGGATTTTTCTGCAAGAGTAACATATAAAATAAAATGTTATTTTAAATGCCAAGCTTGGTCTCAAACAGACGAAGCATTTTGGATTTGGATATCTTTTGTAGAGGACTTCTTTAAAGGGAATACAAATGAAATGGGTGTTTTTCATTTGGTAGGACTTTATGTATTTTTTCAAATTGCTGACAACTTTTTATACAAATGGAACGTTTAATGTTTTGGCTTTTACTAAGCCAATGGGGTAAACTTTAATAAGAAAGAATTTTTCCCATTCTGGAATTATTGTGAAAAGTTTTAGGGGTTGGGATGTAGAATAAAATTTTATTCATATCCCTGGCACAAGTACGTCTTTCCCCACTGCCAACAGGAGGTGTGAGTCTTGGGGCTTGTGTCACACTACCACGGCTGCAACGACCCATGCAGCAAGAGAGACAACCTTTTCGAGCTGAAAGAGAAAAGTTTATGAAGCGTTTTTGTTTTCTTAAATTTGTTTAGCTTCGTTTTATAAAATTTTTGTAATTAATCTTTAGACGTCAATTGTTCTATTCCATGAAGTAGAAAGATTAGACTTGTAATAAGACTAACCAGGAGAATTTTTATTTCTTCTTCAAAGAAGATAATACATGTATGGATAAAAACGGGTACTATTATAATGGTAAATAAAATGGCCATGACATGGGACATGAATGAATGCAGAAAAGACGGATCAACCATCTTTAATTTGGAGTTTCAAAACACTTTTTGCAGGTGGAATAATCGCTAACACAGTTTTTACAAAAGTTAATGGGAGGAAGACTGGAAAATTATACAATTTTAGCAAGTGAGTATTGGAATTTTTGCAATTTGCAAGAGTGGCATTGAAACCAGAATAAAACTGAAAAAAAACTGTATTAAATTTTGTTCATTTTGGGCATTTTTGGCATCTCATATCAGTGATGACATGTTTGTAACATGATAAACAGTTACTGTTTTTTAAATTTCCAACAGGGCAGGTAACAAATGGGGCATTCAAATTTGGGTGAAGGGTCAATTTGTAGATTTTGAAAGGAGGTAAAGATATTTCCCATGAAGAGTGTTGTCTCTAAAGACAAAAAATTGTGTTACCAATGGTCTAATTTTGAAGGAATCTAATATTCAGATCTAAAATTCTGAAGACGAATTCCCAGTGAGGGTGATCTTGTTCTATTGTAATGTTTTCAAATTTTTTTGGTTTCTGTATGACAAAAAAGAATTTTTATCGCTGGTATAAAACCAAAATTTGCTATTGTGAAACTTCTTTCAACTAAAGTAGTATTGAAAAACTTTTTATTGAGCTAAAGGAACATTTGGCTAAATGCTCTTATTTTTTGAGGGGAAATTTGAGTTTTGATGGCCTAAAATGGTTCGAATAGAAAGGGAAGTAAGACAGTTGTTTCAGGGATAAAAAGAAGGAGGAGTTCTAATTACAGAGGTGTACCTTGTGCTGATGTTTTTCATTCCGCGATGTCAAGCAAAATATTGAAAATGACATCTGAGGGATAAATTAGAAAACTGTCGGTTATACCGTTACTGAGTTTGAAGAAGAAAATTTTAAAACAAGGTGCTAATTGTCCATTCTAATTTTGCTGAAGCCATGTTTGGACATTTATGAGTTTGATCTTATTGTTGTTTAAAAAACAGAGTTGGATGATCGTTTTAAACAAGTTACTTTAAAGCAACGTGTTTAATTGGACGGGGAATAGCTCATCGAGACCCATATTAGCTAGGAAGAATTTTCAATATATTATTCTGACAGGCACTTTTGTCGTGCACTACCTACCATTTTCCCAATCTGTGAGGTGTAGATTGATGCACGGTTTTAGCTTGCCAGTTGGGGTGGTGGGGAAGACTTTTTCCAAAGAACGGATTTGAGCTAGATGTTCGTTGAAATGGCAGAGCATTATAGAAGATCTAAAAAAAATATGGGGAAAGTTTGATCTAGTGTATTACAAAGTTTTGTTAAAAATTTTCAAAAAGGAGAAGCTGGTGATGAGTGATGGAAACGTCAGTCCAGATTTCTAAATCTTCAAAGTGCATCTTCAATATTAGTAGGGGAGTACTATGATCGTTTTCGGGTGTTTTGAACAATTTTTCAAAAAACTGTTTTTGTATTAGCCTATTTTTGAGGCAAAAGATCATTCTAAGATTTTAATATTAGAAAAGATAAAAGGATGCGGTAATATGAAGGTACTGTTTTGTTGGGATGCTAGGCAAGAAGTGATTTCTATAAACTTGGAATTGCTGATTATGACTTCTAGGGTCTTATAATCCAAGCTATTGAGCCGTGTTACAAAGATAACTGCAAACTATTCCGAAATATGTTTTATAGCCAACAACAGATTTTCTTGATTTCCTCTTTTCACAGTTAGGTTTTTGTCTGTTATATGAGTCATTGTAGCGACGATAGGTCAGTAGGTAGATTTTTCAAATTAAATAGCACTAAAAACGCAAAATATTTCCAGGAGGAGTAATGGTAATGTTGGAAGTTTTCCAAGTATCCCATAATTCAAAGTCTAAAATCTATAGCGGAGTTATAGTGTTTCGCTCTAGTACAAATGTTTTTCTTATCTGGTATATTGACACTAGACGGTCTTGACACAAAAAATACATTACAAGCCTACTACAGTTTTGTTAATAAATAAAGTGATGTAGAAATTAAACAATTCTTAAACTGAAATGGTCCCTCTATTAATATTCTTTTTAATATTAATAATCATAAATAGTACCAATAATAATCGTAATTGTTCAATTTTTTGTTAGCATTTGACAATTTGGAACATTTTATCTAAGTTAACAAAGCTGATTGATTCAACACTTACTGCTCGTAACAGTAAAGGGAAATTATAATTTTGTGGAGGTAAACTTAGATCTAATATATGGTCATAATGGAATGAAGTAACACTTATCGTAAAATTTTTGTCTCTGCATGCAATACTTGACGCTAATAACTGTCCATTAGTGTCCGATGAAGTTTTTGTGCATATCCAGATGTCAGTTTTTCATATCTGAAATAGAAAATTAAAGTTTCTATTTCAATCATATAAGGTGATAATATCTGGTTTTCAGTTTCCATTTCCTGTTAATTTGGATATATAATTTTTTTCATTTTTTTGTTGTCCTCCATTAGTGAATTGTTAGTACAATCTGTTGCTTTTCGCTTTTTCTGTAGTTGTGCTAATGATCTGGAAATTCACTTTTGGCAATTGGGGCACTGGGCCTGTTTTCAATTGAGAAGACGGTTGTAAAAAGAGATAGAATGAGTAAATTGTATGATTTTAATAGCATTTTTTCCCAAAATCTTAGTGTTTTGTTTGAAATGGTATGATTTTCAAATGCTCTTATTATTGCTACTGCTATATCTGTGATAAATTTCAAGACTGCTTTTGATGCATCTGAATGTAAAATCTTGTCAGAAAATCTTTTAGTTGAGTTGGTGTATATATACCGGCACGTTCTGATTCGCATCTGGTAAATTTGGGAATTGAACCTGCAAAATTTGGTGCAAATATTCTAGGCGGTTGCAAAGGAACAGTTGCTGGCATTAAATGTTGCCACGGATTATCACTATTAATATCAATTTGGTAGGTTTTTTTGTAAACTCCAACGCATTTTACTTCGTTGGCAGCAGGATAGGTTGTCTAGCAATAGGGCTCACAAACATTATAGCCTATCATAACGCTGATCAAGAACATAAAGTGGTGAATTTCGTTTCGGCCATTGATAAAGCCAACCAATGCTACCATATGTGTCAAAAAACATTGAACGGTTTTCGGTTAGCATTAGTCATTTGTTTTTGGGTGCGGCCAAGTTCACATTGATTCATGAGAACACTTTTCTATGCTTGTTTTATTTGTAATTAATTATGATAAATTATTTAGTCCACTTTTACCGCGAGATTAAGATCATAATCTAGTTTATCCTTTCCTACATGTTTTCCAACTTGGAAACCATTATTGGCGGCTGAATTCTCTTGATCAGCAGACGGCACTCGCTTTAATCCATTAGCACTTAAGCTATTTTCAGGTTCAACACAAGGTTTACAAAAAAATTGTTGTGTAAATTTTTTATTTGGTACGCCAGTCTTCATATTGTATCCGCCAGTATAAGAAACATACAATGAATCTAAATTTGTCTCGAGTTTTTCATCACTCACTATGAAATACTGTACGTTATCAGGTTCCTTTTCACGTTTTACCATTTTAGCATTTTGTGAAAACCTTTTGGTAACTATACAATTTTCAGGTGCCTCCCAATTATAAGCAAAGGGGTCGAGTGACATTGAAGAACCACCATCTTCTGATAGGGAACAAGGAAATCTTTAATATCAATATCTAGGACATTTTGTTGCATCAGTGTTTCGAACGTGTAGTGTTTTACTAGTCCGCGATCATCAAACGAGGAAGGGGAGTCTCTTTCTAATGATGTTCCTCTGTTATGGTACGACACTTTGCTTAATCCATGTTTGATATCAAGTTCTATTTCATCAACGACCTCGGTTGTTTTCTTTTTTCCTGTTTTGTTAGCTTCCATACATTGTTCTGGCGTAATGATTAAATCGTAAGTAACTATAGGAGCGTTGTGTACAAAAGAAGAAATTAACCACATGCCACAATTGTAATGCAAAACCATTGTTTTTGCTCTGCACATGAGTTATTTAACAAATATGCGGTTTGATCTTTGATAAAGGATAACTTGAGTATCTACCATCTGTATGTTTTTGGGTGGGATTTTACTGGGCGCTACTTATATTAAGACATAAATGTTATTTTCACCAAGTTGAGAGCAATGGTAGTGAATAACTCGCAGTTTATCAGAAACATTGTTTAAATCATCAGAAGAAATGATATTAGTTTTAATATGAGCTATAAAAGTAGAAAAATATAAACTGATGACAATGAAAGAAAGAGAGTTTATAACAAGTATAACTTGTTATAACAAGGACTTCTGTTCGTCCAGTTTCTGTCAGCTACCTGATCCGGATGAGGTTTGCTACGATTGTTTATTAATAGGTACATCCAGTTAAGGCTGGATTGATCTATTGGTACCTAAAACAGAGTTAAGTAAATCCGGCCTGGTAGCGGGAAGGCGCTTTTTTGAGCGGTTAGAGGATCTAACATTTGTAATTGTTTTGTTTTCTGCTTCACTTAATGGAGGATCATGTCCTCGTGGATATTGAAGACTTTGTTTAACACTCGGTTGGGGTAGCCGAATTGGACTTAGATTAGTGTAGTATGGTTGTCTAGATTCATGTTTTGAAGTCAATAAACGAGAACAGTTCTCAATATTTAGTCTTTTCGACTAACAATTCGTAAAGGTCTTTTATGATCAATCGGGGACAGTATGAAATGGAAAAGGTACTGTGTCAGTCCACTTTTCAAGTGGTGCTTTGTTAAAGCTTTTACGTTTGTGTTTATTTTTTTCACAATCAAGACAATCAGCAATTAATTTTTCAATCCATTTTTACTACCCGGGCCAAAAGAAAAATCGATTTATGTTGGCAAGTGTTTTGTCTAGTCCTACATATCCAGATATTTTCGCAATGTGCTAACAGAAACATCTTGGAAAAAAAAGATAGCGGAAGACAAATTTTTAGATATTCAATGTCTGGTTCATCGAAAATTCCTTTGATACAAAGTTAAATTTCCCACAAACACAATTTTTGGAATTTTTTGATGTACGACGTTTTTGCTCTGTTTTGACGGTATTCGATATTTTTCTCACTATTGTTGTTTTCGGACCTCATTTGACCAATTTGTTGCAAAACAGGATCTTTTAATTGTTCTTCACAAAATATGTCGGTGTTTAGATCAACTTTGTTGGCAAAGGACGTAAGTTTTTCTATCAGTTCTTTTGCATCCTTTATCTGCGAAGAATCGGGTTAGTTTTCTGCAATTTCTGTGTTATCAGGAAGAAGATTTCTGGCAAGAAAGATCTCGTCGTTTTCAATAGAAGAATATGTTTCATCTTCATGCATCCCTTGGCTTTCTTCTAGGCAACATTCAAATTGATGAGGGGATTTTTCATTGAACAATTTCGTAGCTCATCTATCTAAAATTTATTAGCTCATCATCAAACCGAATTTCAGTATAGTGATCAGAGGTATCAGATTCAACCTCTTCATATAATCGAGTTATGTTACTATTATGATGAGTTCTATAGTGGTTGATAAACGAACCAAATGCAGAGTTTTCTAATTCAAAGTTTATCGAACAGAAACTGTTTTGGTTGGGGTCATATCGCTGTCGGATCATTTCATCATTTTTATAGATGTATTTGTCAATTCCTGTTTTGCTTTGTTTAAGAATTGGGAAAAAATCATCTGCTGGACCCTTTTCATTGTCGCCCAGAATGAAGCAGTTTTCTTCAATAACGTTTTGATCGTAAAAGCAAAAGTTTTTTGGTATTTGTTTTTATTTAAATTGTTGCCTGTCAAGGTCTTTAATTTTTTACATTGCGACTGAGAATATCTGGGGAGGAAAAATTTTTCCTTCGGTCCAAATTTTTACGTTTTGGAATTGTGATATTAATAACTGGTAGCGGAAAAATCTGTGTGAGAGTTTTCCTCGTCAGCCGCATAGGTTCAATATAGGTTTATGGCCTGTATAGACATAAACAGGATGGGGAGAACCAATTAAGTAAAGATCGTAAGTTTGTAAGGCGGATATTGCTCCGCAAAGTTCACGCGCTGTTGTGCTCATTCTTTGTTCCTCCTTAGTGTAAATTCTGGAGTTAAACGATACTTTTGATGCGTCTACATGCACATGAAAAGGTTATTTGGTATCAGGTTTTGCCAAAATGGTGTCCTCATTGATTCTGCTTTTGATATCATTAAAAAAATTTACGTGATCGGGTGTCCAATCAAACTTGGTTCCAGATCGGGTTAAACCGTAGGACGGTTTGCAGTCTACATGTAAGTTTTTGATATTCATGCTATAGAATCCTAGACATCCTTAGACTCTCATCACATCACGCTTGTTTTCTGGTGATTTTAATGCTTCAAGATCGGCAACTCGTTTTTTCACTGGTTGTTTTCCATCCATACCTACTACATGCCCGAAAAATTGTAGCTTCCTTAGAAAGAATTTTGCTTTCTCAGATTGCGCTTTTAAGCCTGATTTTCTCAGTAGGTGATGGAATTTATCAATGATTTCAAACATTTCTACTTCTCTTTGTGATAGTAGGTAGGTAGGTAGGTGCTGTTAGGTAGTGGCTCTATTACAGAGCTTAATAGTTGCTTAATTTCCTCTGTTAGGAGTACCTGATTATATGTCGAACAGATCACTCGCTGTGAAATATTTTCCCCAAAATCTAGTCATAAGCGTTCCAATAGGTTCAAAAGGTCATATCTACTCAAATCTGTAACTGAATTCAAACATCTTGCATCTATTACGAATTTAACAGTGTTGCCCTTGGGTTGGATAAAAATTGGTTTGATAAATTCGGATTCCATTTCTCCATCATTGCCCATTTCTCGAATGACATCTGATTTATACAGTTGTCCAAACAGATTCTTCAACTTTTTTGGTAGTGTAGCGGTACCTTAGGGGCTCTTTGCTTGGCAAGAGTTGAATTTGGTAAGAGGTTGCCATAAAAATTTTGCTTAATCTTTCCTACATCATACTTGTGCTGAGAGTACACGTCTTTGTTTTTTATTAGGACTTTCCTCGAATGCAAATTTTTCATTGTTGTTGTCTGTTTCGCTATGTGCAAATTTTTTTGGGAGATTTGATCGCCTTAGTGAAACTTTTCAGTTGATCTGGTAATTTTATTGGTCGTATCGTTTTGTCAGTTTTTTCAAAAGGTTACAGCCTAAGATCTTTTAAATTTTTGCTAAATCTGTTTCTAATTCGTACTCGTTTGTGAAATCCTGTTAGCGTTTTCGTTTTTCAGATTTTTTATGTTTTTTTTCTCCTTGTTTTTTCTGTGAAATCTTGTTTTGATGTCACTTCGGGGCGTTTTTTTCACTTACATGGACGATTTGATCCAGTTTGAATCACTATTTGTGATTTGTGATTTGTGAACGCTATGTTATCAACGACTAAAACTTCGGGTTCAAGTTTTATTTCAATGTCTTCTAATATGTGATATATGGCTAATTGGACCTCTTTCTATATAACTTTTACAATTTCAAGGATTATTTAGCATAATTGGAACTTCTTTTTCTTTTTTGAAACATTGGAAATTGTACTTGTAGAAACTTTTTTCCCGAAGCTTACTTCCTATGATAAACGAGGTTCTTTTGCGCAACCTTCTTTTCCGGAAAATTTGTTGGGGGTATGATCGATTTAACTCGTGTTGATTTCTGTGCTAATGGTGAGGATTGTTCAAGAGTTACAGTTTTAAATTAATTGATGTATAGGTAGCGTTTTGTTTGAAAACTTGAAAGTGAAACAGAAAACCCAGGAAAGATTTTAAGATCTGTTTTTGGAGCAGATATGTCAATGTAACATACAGCATTTGAAATAAAATCCATTCCCAGTAGGTTTGGCTTACATCCATTTTTTGCCGATACACATGCGTAACATCTACTTGATATTTGCCTACTATATCAAAAGAAGCTTTAAATTTTGTTTGGCCAAGAATTTTCAATTTTTCATCCTTTACTGCACGAGTATGATTTTTTGAATTTCTAAGTTCAAGTTTTGTGTTTTGCAAAGTTCAAGAAAAAAGTGGTAATTATTTATTGAGCTGAGGCTCCACTGTCTAGCAAAACCTGTGTTTCTAAACCGTTTTTTTTTATTTGTGTCTCCGGCGGTTTGGTATTAATTATTATAAGTAGGTGAATAATGGTCTCTAGTATTTGTATTAGTAGTGTTAAGTGACGGAGATTTGGTTAGTTTGAATAGATTTCGTTGTTGTTCTCGTCATTATAGTATCCTCCTTGAGTCCCATTTACGAAGTGAAATCGAGGACTTTGTCCACGACTCTGTTTCTAGATTTGTTTATTTCACTAGAGCGGTTTGGGGTTCTATCGCGACTATCACGATTGCAATTCCTGTTCTCTGCTTTTGCCTATCTTGTCTATGGGATCTATTATTTTGATAGTGGTTATTGTTATATCTTTCGTTATGTTGCCTGTTTTGTTACCTACTCTGGTTATGATAGGTTCTGTGTTCATTAGTCTGACTTGATGAGTGTAGCGACTGATGTCTATCTCCTACGTGAGGAGAAATTAAGTTGGTTGTATGTGGTTTGATTTTGATTATACTTTTTACTTTCATTTTGTTGATGGTTTTGTTTCCTGTTTTCCCTAAATGATTGTTGACAATTTTACCGGGCGATTGACTGCGATTTTGCCTGTAGATACCGGTAAACTTTTCTCAATATTGGTGAGGTGAACGACTCTCATTTTTGAAATCCTTGTATTTAAAGCAATAAGCGATTGTGTGACCGGAACGTTTGAATAACTTACAAAACTTAGTCTGATTTTGTTTGAAACTGGGATTATCTGTTTGATTGTTGTTTGGGTAAGTGGCGTTTAATTTTTGTCTTTAAGAAGACTATTCAATTCTTTGAGTTGATTTTTTATTTCGTCA
Organism: Convolutriloba macropyga; assembly: GCF_964194025.1. NCBI lineage: Eukaryota > Metazoa > Xenacoelomorpha > Acoela > Convolutidae > Convolutriloba > Convolutriloba macropyga. The sequence goes on along the minus strand of NC_134471.1, from coordinate 58,908,226 downwards.
ATTTCTAACTTGTTGTCTGTACTGTTGGATGAAGTACCTGTGAATTCACTGCTCATTGAGTTGCTTAAATTTTTATTGGATACATAGTCCTCCAATTGTTGCCACGTTGTACCTGGATATTCTATTAAAAACTGATGTGCTTTTTGTTTATGTGATGCTGGTGTAAGACCTCTCACGAAGAATTCCATACTCTTCATTGTTCGATAGTTAGCATTCATTTCAGGATCTGGCCAACTTTTTCTATTATTTTGTCAACCTGTGTATAAAACATTCGTCCGGTTGCCGTTTTATCTTTTCGTCAGTTTGCCGTTTTACCTTTTCTACTTCGATACATTTCCTGTTTTTATTCTTAGCATCAAAAAATATTTTGATAGATTTTTCTTTGACCTGATTCCAATTCATTCCAGGAGCCAGCTTTTCAAACCATTATGCCGCAGATCCTCGTAAAATAGAACCAAGCAAGGCTGTTTGCTGCGAATCATGCACCGTTTGCGGGACTGGATCTGCAGGGCGTAATCCCAGAAAGAACTGTATTTTTCTTTGTATTAAATTAAAAATGTCTTGAGAATCTTCAGATGAATCTAGTCCAGTAATTTTTTCTAAGGCAATATCAGGGTTTGCAACTACGTTTGCCATGATAGTGCAGGGTTTTTATTTGGTTTTTCAATATGAATTTTTTTTAAATAAACTGTTTGCTGTACGTATAAAAATATATATAAAAGCCACAACTTATATTTAGTTTTCAGAAAATCAGAGTTACAATTGAAATCGTTTGTGTTTTTCTGTTAACTCAATTTGTTTCGGACCATTTGATGATTGCATGACGAATTCTAAAAACTGTTCCTTTATTCGTGCATATATTTCTATCCGAGAATGGCTAACTGATTCTTCCACTGCATAGTTCAATAACCAGGGATGTGTACCGTCTGAATGTTCAATTTCAAAATAGTAATGAAGATAGTTCTGTATTCTGCCGAACTAATTTTGTGTTACCTTATCTTTTGCTTTTAATGACCTAAGTAGATCTGTTAAGTTTTCTGGCTGATCTAAGCGTATATTGTAATAATTTGTCTTTGTAAAATTAATTTCGTTCAGTCTAAATTGTAATAACATTCTTTAACTATTCATAAAGGTATACATAATTGGGTATTTTTCTTACTGTGTTACTATGTTCTAGAGCATACAAAACTTGGCTAGCGTAAGAAATTAAATGTTTAAAACCTAAGTAAATATGTACTCTATTATCTACTGGTAACTTTTTGAAAATTGCTAATTATGTTCTATTGAGGTTAGTTAAATGAAAAAAGGCTTTACCGGTGTTGTTGTCTTCATTAATTGTAATATATAAATTATCAACGTTTTTTTGTGTATGCGTCATATAAAATGGTTATACCATTTTTTTAAAAGATATTTTCAGTAATTTTCTGAAAAATTAAAAAAAAAATATAAAAGATTTCAATACATGACTTTTAGTACATTGCGAATTACCAAAACGGTGTATTTGTTAATATTGTTCTATGTTATGAGCTTTTATTTATAATGGAATTTTTTAGCATGCGCTTTAATGTATGATTTTACGAACCTTCTTGTTAGAATTACAACTAACAGTGCTTTACTGAGCGTAATTGTAGTTATTTTGGCGAACCCTCTTGTTATTTTTCCGCTTTTGCGCTAGTTTTTGGAAGGATTTTTCTTTTAGTTTGTTTCGTTTTTGTGTCGATAAGTGGTTAAATACGTGAAATCTGCGTTCAATATGTAAATTTCTACAATAAACCGCTTACTAATTGGCCAGAATTGCAAATTATTACTGTCCAAATAGCCTATTTTCTCAGATTTTGGGCATCAATTTGGCCAAATTGGTGATAAATTACTAAATATCTGTTCTTGGGGGGATGGAATCTGGTTAATATTTGGCTAATTAGTGTGCCTACACAACTATTTTAGTAAAATTTTGGCGAAATTCGGATAAAAATCACTCTGAACACACTTTGGTGGGAACAAATTAGGCTGAATTTTGTTTAAATAGTTTAATAAAGCTACATTTTAGACAATTTTTTTGTACAAATTGGACATATGTCACTCGAAATTTGTTTTGGGGGCATAAATTCTGGTTAAAATTTTGTTATTTGAAGCGAAAAGAACGTAACTCAAGCATAAATTGGTGAAAATTGGATAAAAATTAGCTTAATTAGGTATTGGGGAGTGAAATTTGGTTAATTTTTTATTTTTTGGAGTGAAAAGTGTAAAATTTAACCATACTTTTGCTAAAATTTTAGTCAATTTTCAGTATATTTTGTTTTTGGGGGATGAATTTTGGCTAGAATTGCCTTAAATATCGTGAAAATACTAACATTCAACCATAAATTTGATAAAAATCGGTTAAACATTACGCTAGGTCCGTTTTGGGGGGGTCGAATCCGGCTGAATTTTGTTTATTTAGAGTGAAAATTCTAAAATTTAACCATAAGTCTGTGTAAGATTTGGGCTAAATTTAATGCTATTCCGTTTTGGGGGGATGATTTTTGTTCAAAATTGTGTTAAATGGTGTGAAATTACTAAAATTGAACCATAAATTTGATTCAAGAAATGGGCTAAAATTACGTTGAATCCGATTTTAAGGGATCGAATTTGGTTGAATTTTGGGTATTTAGCGTGAAAATGCTAAAATTTAACGTGAAATTTGTTAAAAATCGGGTAAAAAATAGTGTAAAACTGTTTTGGGGGGATGAATTCTAGTTAAACTTTGGCTCTAAAGTATGTAAATACAGCAATTTCTATATAAAAAACTAAACGGACATAGATTACCCCCATCCGGGTCATAACAATTTTACAAGAGTAAATAATCAACTGCTTTTCTTTATTTTCGTGTAAAGTTACTCTATTTTGGTGAGAAAACTTACATGAACTACACTATTTATCTTTATTATAGTGTGCGTTCACTGCTGTGCTAGTGGTTTTTTCATTTTTTAATCCGATCGGACAGAAAAACAAAAATTCAAGCGTGATTCATTCCTCTGGGCGCACCAGTAATCAAATTAGAACGGGCTAATACAGATCACACAATACGGGGTCTCTTTATGTATGCCGGGGTAATTTGATAAAAGATAAATAAATCGAAGGCAAAGATATATGCCTAAGAACTGTTTGTGCTATAGGTCTCAATTGAAAGATTTGGGGGGCTGAAAGTGTTTTTATTTTTTAAAAGAGTAAGTTTAAAATTACAGCTAAGTAATTACCAGTTGCGTGGTTGTAATATCAAGATGAGCTGGGTGGCGATCGTTCAATTCGTGTTGTATATCGAATAGTTGTTAAATTTAGACGAAAAAAACTATAAGATTTAATGAAAAATTTGTTGGTTTAGTTGTTTCTGTTTAAACAGTATAGTTTTGAATACCTTCTGTTTGAAAAATGTAGGCAAGGAAAAGGTGACCGTTGTCTGTGGTCTATACCAGAAACTCTAATAACTTTATACTGCTTCCTTTTCTCAAAAATTTCAGCAAAACATCGGGCCGATAGGGGCGGGAAACCACGTTCACGTTCATAGTGAAACGGTTTCCTAATTTTCCTACCGGCCAAGAAATCGAGAGAATTGACTTTGCTCATCTCTTGAAATTATTATTGCTTTTTTCCTTTAAAAAATGTTTAAGAAGCGGGCGCCTTTGAGCCTGTTTTATCCTTGCGTGGGTGCCTTAATTCTTCCCCTTTTGCTCTTCTAACCTTCAAGTTTGAGGCGAATTTTTTGCTTTTCATCCGATGCACCTGCATTGCATTTAGTAATTCCCCTTAATTGCAAATGTCAGTGAAAGAGCAGGGAAACTGAGCAGTTTTTGCGGCGCCTTCCCAAATTTAGTTCTAGTTCTAGTTTGAATTTGGACCTCGATAATCCAGGCCTAAACTGAGGCTCATTTACTTATTAGAAAAGTAAAGGCTCAAATGCTAATATATTGTTAGCATAAGCGAGACTTAATTTGTTTGGCGGCTGCTAAGAGTTGTGGTAATTAAAGCTTAAATGTATGCGGTCGATTTGAGGGATTAATTATCGGTTCGTTTATAGCAGCTCTGTAATACTACAGTTTTATATTGAGAAACCAACCTTTTATAAGGGTCTGAAAAATTGAAATATACTAGATTCAATAGATATTTTTTTTCGTATGAAAGATTTTAGTCCCATTTGAACGTCAAGTTCCACTGAAGCAGATTAAATTTTTCAAACAAACGTCATGGAGAAATAGATGTTCTACATCGCATCGCCAATGCTCAAAATATGTATGCAATATACTCTACAATAGTTGGTTTTTTATTAAAGAAAATAGGTAGGGCCTCTTAACGTGCAAAACTTTAACAAAAAATATATTTACCTGTCAACAATTTAATTTGCAAAGAATCTTTATTTGCTAGCCAAATCACTGAATGTAAAGAGACATTCTAGAGCATTTCGGAGCAAAATTGTTGTTGGGACTAATGTTAATTTAAAAAAAGAAAAAAATGCGAATATATAATTTTTAAAAACACAGCGTCTGATTACAATGCGAATCACTTTTGGATGTTTAGATCACTGGTTACATCAAAACTATCATTTGCTATTGCTATTCGTCCAATAAGATCTATAATTGTTCCGAATATTGAAAAGTAAATGGATAATTCGTCATAAACTTCAATATATCGAAAATAAACAATGAGTTTTGGATAAGTATCGAATTATTTGAGCAAAAACTTGGCATTTTTTTTACTTCATAAACACCCTCAAAAGAAGTGCAGGTAAAACCAGCCCTCTTCGGAGCTATTGAAGGCTGGATCAGCAGTTTTTAGTTGTGTAAATCCGTCAAATTTAAACAAACTGGACTGAAGAAGCTTATTTTCTGCCAATTTTGATTAAAAAAGGCTAAATTTGAAAAAGTTGGCAGTATAAATATATTAGCTAAAATTGCATCAAAGAGTTCAACAACACTCCTCGATCTTTAGAGGCAAAACCAACAAAACTCTGGTTGACACATGTTTTTAAGCAAATTTTTTTCCAGCAAAATTGGCAAAAAATTGCATATAAATACGGAGAAAGTGAATAAAAACAACGAAAAAACAAGTAAATGTTCTAAGAAGTTGAAACCTCGATAACTAGGTACGAAAAACGAATTTCATAGAAAAAAATAATTACACATTCTATGCTGGACGAGCTTTGTAATGATGCCACTCACAATCCTGTACGATGATTATATCGATCGGCGGAAATTGAATGAATTAAAAAACCCATCTGAGTCTATAATTCCTCCCCGCTAAAATGGTCGGAACAATTTTAAACTCTAATGATTCAGCTACGTAGGTTTTCTAAAAATCAAGTATTGATACCTTTTTCAATTAGGCGAGGTTTCTCATCATGAAGCAAAACAATTAAAATATTGAGCGCCCCGTTGACCTCAAATAGTTAATAGGAGTTATTCGTCTGCTGCTGGACTCGAACTGAACACAATTGCAGCGTATCATCGATGAGATAGAGACTGATAGTTAAACCTAAACGACTCTCAAAAAATGAATATCAATTAATCCACCGAGATTGGCAATGCTAACTACTTTGCCATAACGATATGAATTGCAAACAGAACATAATTACATTAGCAATGAGTTATTCTATATCGTTTTTCTAGTTTATTGTCAAATATGTAGCACTGGCCTATTTTCAGATATCTGAGTTGTATTTAACACCATCACAGAAAATCACCATCAAGAAAACTGTCAAAGCAACAATTTTAGAGATTTCTTTCTTATATAGATGAAAATTTGTCCATCAAATGTTTTTTGATGAAAGTAAGGAAAAAACAAAGAAAAAAAGAGATTAAATCACAGCTAAATATTTTGAAACCAATCTCAATCTCAGTGACTTTGTAATGTGATTTTTTATTTCACTATGGGTATCTGGAGATAAACATATAGATGCAAAGCTATGAGTTACGTCTGAAGTGCAAACCAACGACAGTTTTAGTGAACTAAATGTACTGAAGTGTGCTAGACCCAGTAACAAGAACTTGACAATCTAGTGCTACTTTGAGAATAATGTCATGGTGCTTGAAGCACAAACCTGACTTGCACAAAGTCCACTGTTTCATGTGAAAAAATTACTAAGTAGTTTTGCTTAATTACTAATTTAAGAACACAAAGTGGTACGGAAATGCCATCATCAAGGAAGATCACGCCATCTTCAGATTAGCAAAGTAGAATTGATACTACTGTCGATTGTCGACGTCGTTATCTCTATCCAACAGGAATTTAGATGACCAAGTGACTTCAAGTACACAAGGAGCTTGCCCGCTCAACCATCAACACTTTTCGTCCCCGATGAATTCAGATTCAAAAAACACTCCCGTACGAAGCTTTTTTGCTCAGTATATTGTTTCTTTTGAAATTTTCTGACATTATTTGCAATATTTTGAAACAAGAACCAAGAAAAATATTAAAAAAAACTTATTAAGTCTTAAATTGTGCAATACTTTGCATGAATATTGCATTCCACGCAAGTCCAAATCACTCTCTAAAGTTAAAAAGTATCTTAGAATAATTCAGTTTGTGCTATATTAACGTTGTTTAATTTGCTCTTTAGAATAACTCTATTCCTTTATGCTTCGTTGACGCCATATTTGATGCCATTCATCATAAACTTATTAATTCATATTTTCCTTTAATTCTTCTTTAACAGATAACTATAACTATATACAATCAGTAGAACTAGGGCTTGAACTCTCAAATTGTTCACGAGGTCCTGCAATTAACCCTGAAGTTTTAATATCTATAGTACGGAACTTAAGTAAAGAAGAAAAAAGACAAGAGCTTGTATTCTTAATTTTCTAAAATGGCAAATTTATCTTGTGGTCAGTTATAATTTTTTTTTTGTTTTTCAGCTATTCAACCGTGCAGTTTTCCAAACTATTGAACGAACACAACTTTGGATAAAAAAATGTTTAAAATCCAGTTTCTTATTGCAAGTAATTATCAATTTTGGTTCATTCTAACCAACAGTTAGTAGAAGGCGGTTAAGTAAAAAATCGACACACTGGTACCCCCTGTACGCAACTGAGAACTCCGTTTTAGTTAGCATTTTACATTTTTTTCTCAGACAGATTGTGTTTTTAATTTCGTTCACAAATATTTCAATGAATTTGTTAAAAAAGTTGAGGTATTCATCAAAGTTCAGGATAATCCTTTTCTTCTAGCTATAAAGTTCTAAGCTCTTTTAGGCGTACTAGTAAAACGTTTTTCGATAAATTGTTTCAATTTCTTTGGCTGACTTTCATATTAAAAAATAACATTCTTTTTTACCATTGGCAACGGTCATATTGTAAAAAAAAGTTCCAAATAGTTTAGGTATCTGTACGGAACTCAATACAATTTTTTCTCACCTCAGACTAAAATTCAGCCAAATTAATGGAGCATAACTGTATAACGTACCTTGAAACTTAGATTTTTTGGGGAGAAAACTACGTTTTGAGAAAAACGTTGTTAAGGGAAAACTGTTTTTCCGATAGGTTGAAAAAATTTTGAACGAAAAGGCGAATAATTATGAAACTCCAGAAGAGAATTTCAAAATTGAGAATTGCACATACGACAAAAAAATGACAATTGACAAACAAAGGACAACTGAACAAAAAACAGTTATTATAAATTGCCTTAAACTCTTATAATATTGCCACCTTTAATTAAAAAGATTAAAACAACTAACTGGAGAGGAACAACCCGCATTGAGAACGAATGGAAAACAAAGTATTTAAAGAAATTTTGTTTCAAAAAAATTCTCCAGCAGAAAATTGAGTTAATGTAACCAAGATTTCTCCCTAAAACCTTTTTAATACCTTTAAATTGATTTAAGTGGCATCAAAATTACAGTTTTAAAATATTAAAAATGGTTTAAAATGGTTTTTCTCTACCCCATAAACGCTCGTAAATACTTTGTTTGACTAAACTTGTTTAGTCAAACAAAGTAGACTAAACCTGTGGGAACAATGTTGGACATCGAACCTAGGAAATAATTGGCAAAAATTTTTATAAAATTATAAATTTTTGAAGATTTACAAGAAAAATCAGCCAAGTTTCAGGCTCCCAAGAGTTTCAGTTTGATTGTTCCTTTTTCTCAACCTTGCTCCTCAAGTCGCAATGTCTTCATTCTTCGAATGCCTCCAAGGACAACTCTGTTAATAAAAAAGGAATGAAATAAACAAAAAAGATAGTTTTTGAAAAAGATTCATTGAAACTTTTTGTTTAAATCATTAATTATGAAGAAAAACGAATCAACAAATAAATTTGTGGTATTTATACTTTTCCTCGAGGGAAGAGTAGTTGGGAATGCAACAAATTCTTTTAATAAAACCAAACTGAAATTTTTTAAGACAATATTTGGTAACAAGAATTTTTTTAAATTTAACAATCTAACCGTTTATGAAGAAAATCAGCAGACATCACGAATCTATCTGAAAATAGCAAGCTTCGAACAAGATCATTTATCAGTCGTCAACTCAAAAAAGTTTTTGAGCAGACTTTGACTTTCGAGAGAAAAACAAAGCATGAAGAAAATTTTGTTTTTATGCATCCTTGAAGTGTTCAGATAACAAGGTCGTGAGAATTGAATTAGGAACACATGAAAATGATTTGTTTTTCGGCGCGAATTTTCTTCACTCTAATTTTAAGTATATGTTAGAAAACGGTGTTCGGACAGAAACTCGAATTCTCGATTCTTGTGTTTTGATTTCATATGGAAAATTGACATTGTTTTTTTACAAGACTTTTGAAGTTTTTTTCGGATTTTTTTTCAAATTTCTTTTTCCAATCCAGTAATTGTTCACAATATAGGTCTAGTTTTTGTTTAGCCAATCAGCATTTTCTTAGTTAGATGGATTAGATAACTAGATGTATTAGAGAGATCGACTAAAGACATAGATTAGAGATATAGGTCAGATATATAGATAAAATAGTTTATATAGATAGATTAGGTAGATTATAAAGGTTAGATGGATTTTGTAGATTAGGAAAAAGAGACTGAAAAAACATTGTTTGTTGATGAAATAGCCTCTAAACATATTTGTTTAAGTTTGAGTGGTTTTTAATGAGAACTATATATATTTTTTGCATTTGTCCATTATAAGGTTATTAGCAAGAATATATTTGCCATAAATAAGCTTTTGGCCTCGTTAAATTTACAACAGTTTTGTCTTGAAATTGCGGGGGAATTTTTCTTGAAACACTTTTTTTCTTGCAACAGTATTTTCTTGAAACTAAATTGAAATTTTTTTCTCCATTGAGGGTATTAACTTGAACGTACATTTAGACTGAAGGCTGGACGAAAGGAGAAAGGATTGAAGATCTCTGAAACTGTCGGCTTGATAAACATTACCGAAGGAATTAATTACATTTTGTCATTTTATAATCAATGATTTATTTGTGCATCCGAATAGAATGAACAGAACCTTACCTGTAAAAACGTTGTCAACGGATGTTCACGTTTTGATACTCAGCGATGAGAATTTCTGACAATTTGAGCTAAATAAAGAAAAACTATCCCTCAAATATCCTTTAAAATAATTTATGAGAAAATTTTTGGCTGATTTATGTGTAAATGTACAGACCTTATTGTGCAGCAAACAAGTTTTAAGTGATTTATTAAGTGTTGAGATATTATAATTTTCTCCAATATAGCTTAACTCTGATAGGTCAATTTTGAAAGAATTTATAATGCGGAAAGGCTCTCTAAATAAAAACATTTTAAGAGGATTTTGTTGGGTTTCAAGAAGAAAAGTAGAGTAACAAACAATTGTCTTTAGAAAAATGAAGTAGTGTTAAGTTTAATCCAATTAAATCGATTGATTTCTCAATGTTGTCAATGCGGGAACCCTAGTAACTAAAAATGCGTAACTAAAAACCAAACTTGTAAGATTGAACAATTTCTGAATTTCTGATACGAATCTTGTAAGAATAACACCAGAACCTACGAACTTAAATCTTTTTCTGCGTCGGGTAGCGCTTTTGTTTGAAGATATGTCGTGCGTACTTTTCTAAGGAAACGTTGGATTAGCGCACCGTTTTAAAAACTACTGAATTCTTTTGTTTACAAATTTATTAGTGTGTCTGTTCTTCTGCATAAAATTACGCCAGAACAATTGATGCATAAAAGTGCAACATCCATGGTAATTATTCTCATACCTTTAGTAAATTTCAGATGTTTTTAGAAGTTATTGTTAATAGTAACCCTAGCCTTCAAATTTTCTTGACCACACACCGTTGTCAAACAATTTTCTGCTTCTTTTTATCCCGCTTCAAATCCCGTTTTAATCCCGTATTGCAAACTTTAACACCATAAGCTTTTCCCCCCTACGTCACTTAATCCTGCACTGTTATTAATTCAACAAACCCTTTTCCCAAACCCTACAAATCCCGCATTTTATGGGTGTGAGTACGGCAAACATCTTTACCCAAATTGTTGGTATTCTTACTTATTTTCCATTACCGTTTGTTCTACCATTTACATAACGAATCTGAATCGGGGTTAAATGCTAGATGTTGAAACAGTTAGGAGTGAATGACGAACGCGACACGTCAAGCAGATACTTAGCAATTGTTTGGTATTTATGCTTCGTACACTTTTTTTGGCGACAGAGGTCAAACACATTTTATATTCATTAATTAGTATAACTTTTCCGGTATCAAACACTCCCGTGTTGAGAATTTCGTCGGATTCAAACATAAGAAATCGTCGGTTTTCGTCGCTTTTACTTCGCCAAAACCGATCAAAGCCCTTACGTTTTTTTCGTCGGTTTGATCGGTTTTCGTCGGTATTTAAACGTAAGAATCGTCGTTTTTCGTCGTTTTCCAAACGTAAGAAGCATCGGTTTTCGTCGGTTTCAAAACGTAAGAAGCGTCGGTTTTCGTCGGTTTCAAAACGTCCGAAGCCTCGGTTTTCACCGGTTTAAAACGTACGAAGCGTCGGTTTTCATCGGTTTAAAACGTACGAAGCGTCGGTTTTCATAGGTTTAAAACGTACGAAGCATTAAATTTAAACAATTTCATTTAAACAATATAGCAATAACATTGTCGGAAAATTATCTCAAGTCCGTTTAAAAAAACTGACTTTGTTGAGATTTTTCCAGTATGTTCTGGGTGTGTTCCCCTCCTCCTTCTCTCAACCGGGCTGGGGACCGGCTACGGCGGAGTTACAAACAAACAAGTATAGGAGATTTTGAGCAGAGCAATCGGTTAAAAAAATCGGGCTCAAACTCCATCTCCAAACAAAATAAAACAAATTAAATAAAATAACAGCAGAAAGACGTTTTAAAATAAAATTTTCAAATAAGCGAAAAACCTCAACTAAGAGACGAACTTTTTTTCTATACAAGGTAAACCCGATAAAAAAGACCTAATTTTAAAATTAGTTGTTCGCGAAATTCGCAACTTAAGAGAACCCGACCGAAGATGAACCAGACCGAAGAGAACCCGAAAAGTCGACCGCACGCCAACTACGTCCCCAACATGAGGTGCACAAAATCCCAGCGGGGGGAAACCGACTAGCTGGCCTCTCAACGGAGCAGGGAGGGGGGTGCACCTCATGCGGGCCCGAGGCCCTCACCTTAGAATAATAGTAAGACTGAAATACAGACTCCTTGACCCGATGAAAAAGACCTATGTTTAAAATTACTTATTTGAAAAAATCGCAAATTTCTGTACGAAAAACTAACTTTTTCCTAGGCAAGCTGTACCAAAAAATCTTTTTGTCTCAGAGTCTACCTACCCTGGGAATACTCCATACCAAGTTTGGTTTGATTTGAACAACTTCTTGACCCGATAAAAAAGACCTATATTTAAAGATCGCTAATCCCATAAGTCGTTATTTTCCGTATGAAAAATTAACTTTTTTCCTAGGCAAGCTATACCAAAAATTCCTATTTTCCTATGCTCTACTTACAATGGGGATACTCCATATCCAGTGTGGTTCGATTTGGACAACTCTATGAACAAATCAAAAAGACCTGTTTTTCAAAATTATTCAAAGTTAACTATTCGAATGAATCGCAAATTTCCGTACGAAATACTAACTTTCTCCAGAGGCACGCTATACCAAAAACACTTTTTGTTTTAAACTCTTATTATACAGGGGATACTACATACCAGGTTTGGTTTGATTTGAACAACTTCTTGACCCGAAAAAAAAGACTTAATTTTAAAATTACTTATTTGAAATAATCGCAAATTTCCGTACGCAAAACTAAATTTTCTCCTAGGCAAGCTGTACCAAAAATTCTTTTTGTCTCAGAGTCTAGCTACCCTGGGAATACTCCATACCAATTTGGTTTGATTTGAACAGCTTCTTGTCCCGATAAAAAAGACCTATTTTTAAAATTCGCTAATCCAATAATTCGTTAATTTCCGTATGAAAAATTAACGTTTTTCCTAGGCAAGCTATACCAAAAATTCCTTCTTTCCTATGCTCTACTTACAATGGAGATACTCCATACCGAGTGTGGTCTGGTTTGGACAACTCTATGACCAAATCAAAAATTCCTGTTTTTCAAAATTATTCAAAATTAACTCTTCGAATGAATAGCAAATTTCCGTACGAAAAACTAACTTTCTCCAGAGGCACGCTATACCAAAAACACTCTTTGTTTTAAACTCTTATTATACGGGGGATACTGCATACCAAGTTTGGTTTGCTTTGAACAACTTCTTGACCCGATAAAAAAGACTTATTTTTAAAAATACGTATTTGAAATAATCGCAAATTGCCGTACGAAAAACTCACTTTTTTCCTAGGCAAGCTGTACCAAAAATTCTTTTTGTCTCAGAGTCTACCTACCCTTGGAATACTCTATACCAAGTTTGGTTTGATCAGAACAACTTCTTGACCCTATAAAAAAGACCTATTTTTAAAATTCGCTAATCCCAAAATTCGTTAATTTCCGTATGAAAAATTAACTTTTTTCCTAGGCAAGCTATACCAAAAATTCTTTTTTTTCCTATGCTCTAACTACACTTTTTAGTAAGATCGCAGCAGGCAAAACACCCGCTGAAAACAAAGCGATTTTTAGTACGATCGCAGCAGGCAAAACACCCGCTGAAAACGGAGCACTTTTTAAATAGGCTTTTAGACAATACGCAAACATTTAATATACGAACCTTCTTGCTTAGACAGCAGGAAACAAACCCACTGAAAACCGTAACTAATTGCTTTTAGGTTGCAGCAGGAAACCAACCTGCTGAAAAAAGCAGTTACCAGTTTCCTAAACGCAGCAGAAAAACAACCCGCTGAAAAAGTTAATCTCCAGTCTCCTAAGCGCAGCAGGAAACAAACCCGCTGAAAACCGTAAGGTACAAATTTGAGGCGCTGCAGGAAACACACCCGCTGAATCACGCATTTAAAACAAGTTTTTAGACAATACGCAAACATTGAATATAGGAACCTTCTTGTTTAGACAGCAGGAAAAAAACCCGCTAAAAACCGTAACTTAATGCTTTTAGGTGGCAGCCGGAAACCAAACCGCTGAAAAAGGCAATCTCCAGTCTCCTAAGCGAAGCAGGAAACAAACCCGCTGAAAACCTTAAGGTACGAATTTAAGGCGCAGCAGGAAACTCACCCGCTGAACCACGTATTTAAAATGAGCTATAAGAGAAGTAGTAGGTAAGCAATGAATTTACGAACCTTCTTGCTCAGACAAAATAGGAACGGAACCTACTGAAACAAGCAACTCCGCCGTTTTATGCCGCAGCAGGAAACGCACCCGCTGCATAACGCATTTCCTAGGTTCCTATAAGCAGCAGGAAAGAAACCCGGTGAGAACGCAAACTATCTGTTATAAGCCGCAGCAGGAAAGAAACCCGCTGAAAACCGTAACTTAACGCTCCTAGGGCGCAGAAGGAAAACAACCCGCTGAAAAAGTTAATCTCCAGTCTCCTAAGCGGAGCAGGAAACAAACCCGCCGAAAACCGTAAGGTATGAATTTAAGGCGCTGCAGGAAACTCACCCGCTGAATCACGCATTTAAAACAAGCTTTTGGACAATACGCAAACATTGAATATAGGAACCTTCTTGTTTAGACAGCAGGAAACAAACCCGCTGAAAACCGTAACTTAATGCTCTTAGGTGGCAGCAGGAAACCAACCCGCTGGAAAAGGCAATCTCCAGTCTCCTAAGCGAAGCAGGAAACAAACCCGCTGAAAACCGTAAGGTACGAATTTAAGGCACAGCAGGAAACTCACCCGCTGAACCACGCAATTGAAATGAGCTATAAGACAAGTAGTAGGTAAGCAATGAATTTACGAACCTTCTTGCTTGGACAAAGTAGGAACCAAACCTACTGAAACAAGCAACTCTGCCGTTATAAGCCGCAGCAGGAAACGCACACGCTGCATAACGCATTTCCTAGGTTCCTATGAGCAGCAGGAAAGAAACCCGGTGAGAACGCCAACTATCCGTTAGAAGCCGCAGCAGGAATCAAACCCGCTGAAAACTGTAACTAATTGCTCTTAGGTTGCAGCAGGAAACCAGCCTGCTGAAACAAGCAATTACCAGTTTCCTAAACGCAGCAGGTAACAAACCCGCTGAAAACCGCAAAGTACGAATTTAAGGAGCAGAAGCACGCATCTTAAACGGGCTTTTAGGAAATAGGCAAACATTGAATATACGAACCTTCTTGATTAGACATAGCAGGAAACAAACCTACTAAAAACCGTAACTTAATGTTCATAGGTCGCAGCAGGAAACGAACCCGCTGAAAAAATCAATCTCGAGTCAAAAGCGCAGCAGGAAATACCCGCTGAAAACCGTAAAGTACAAATTTAAGGCGCAGCAGGAAACTCACCCGCTGAATCACGCATTTAAAATGAGCTATAAGAGATGCTATAGGTAGGCAATGAATTTACGAACCTTCTTGCTTAGACAAAGCAGGAACCAAACCAACTGAAACAAGCAACTCCTTCGTTTTAAGTCGCAGCAGGAAACGCACACGCTGCAAAACGCATTTCCTAGGTTCCTATGAGCAGTAGGAAAGAAAACCGCTGAGAACGCAAACTATCTGTTATAAGCCGCAGCAGGAAAGAAACCCTCTGAAAACCGTAACTTAACAGTCCTAGGGCGCAGCAGGAAACCAACTAGCTGAAAAAGACAATCTCCAGTCTCCAAAGCGCAGCAGGAAACAAACCCGCTGAGAACCGTAAAGTACGAATTTAGGGCGTAGCAGTAAACTCACCCGCTGAATCACGCATCCTAATCAGGCTTTTAGACAATACGCAAACATTGAATATAGGAAGCTTCTTGTTTAGACAGCAGGAAACAAACCCGCTGAAAACCGTAACTTAATGCTCTTAGGTGGCAGCAGGAAACCAACCCGCTGGAAAGGCAATCTCTAGTCTCCTAAGCGCAGCAGGAAACAAAGCCGCTGAAAAACGCAACTTCGAGTCTCACAGGCTTAGCAGGGAAAACAACTTATAAACAAACAACCAGCGGCACAAAGTTAATTAGGAATTTGCTCAAAATTCTTCTGTTAATCAACAGAATCCAAAAACAAACAATCACATAATTGAAAGCACAAAAGTGTAAATACTTGAAAAAAGGCATTAGAGTAACTTGCATCAGAAAGTAACTGTCATCAAAATTAAACAAGCAATCAAAATATTTGAAACTTAACAATTACAGAAACAGCAAATTTAAATTTTACACCTCCAAGTCTCTTCTCAATCAGGGAAGCGCTTTTTCAATCAGCAAAATGTTCATGGCACTTGCCATGCCGCGTCTTCCTTTTTCATTCAGATGAACACCATCCGGCATGAAGCCTTTCGGCTTAAACACTTCTTGATGTAGTTTGAAATATGGCAAATTTGAATTTGTGAGCATTGCATTGAAGCTCTGTATGTTGAAATGCTCACAATTCAGTCGTTTCAAAACCGTGCAGACTATAACACCCGGAGAGTGCTGTAAGGTTTTTATATCCTCGTAAAGTTCTCGGATATTTCTTAGCACATCGGGAGGCTGCTCGCCTGGTCCACTGTTACGGTTTGAGAGATTGTTCCCGCCCACTGCTAGAATTATGTTAGGGTACGATTTGAGGGTGTCAAATAAGAAAAAGGAGTCGTCAATTTTTCCTCCGAAGAGAGAAAACGTCACACAATTGTCAATGCATATGTTGCCGAATATGGAATCTCCAACAATAGCCGTTGGGATGTTTTCGTTGTTACTAAAGTTATTGTATATGAACTCAAATGTCTTCCCAGAGTCTGAATTTTTAATTATACGCCCATGTTCTTGACTTGTAGAGTAGAGAGGTTTAAACTTTTTCTTGAGAGGAACGCTGCTATCAGAAGCATACGGGATTCCAATTCTTTTATCCATAATCAAAAACTGAAGACAAGACAATATCATAGAACTTTCGAATTAAGACAACCTTTTCAAACAATAGTCTAAAAATAAATAGTTTGGGTGACCTGTGCAAATAGTCAATAAATTAGCCGTCGTATGACACGTAGCCCACTCGTACCCACTTTTTGTATATAAATACAGACATATAAAACACATACATACATACATTAAGCCCGATAAAACGTATCTACTTTTTTCGTAGGACCTGTGAAAATAGTCAATAATTTAGCCGTCTTTTAATACGTAGCCCACTCGTACCCACTTTCTATGTATAAATACACACATAGAAAACTCCATACATAATTTGGTTTTATTTTAAGGAGAAAGACGTTTTAAAATAAAATTTTCAAATAAGCGAAAAACCTCAACTAAGAGACAAACTTTTTTTTCTATACAAGCTAAACCCGATAGAAAAGACCTAACTTTAAAATAAGTTATTCGCGAAATGCGCAACTTAAGAGAACCCGACCGAAGATGAACCAGACCGAAGAGAACCCGAAAAGTCGACCGCACGCCAACTACATCCACAACATGAGGTGCACAAAATCCCAGCGGGGGGGAAGCCGACTAACCGGCATCTCAACGGGGCAGGGAGGGGGGTGCACCTCTTGCGGGCCCAAGGCCCTCACCTTAGAATAATAGTAGGACAGAAATACAGACTCCTTGACCCGATAAAGACCTATGTTTATAATTAATTATTTGAAAAAATCGCAAATTTCCGTACGAAATACTAACTTTTTTCCCAGGCAAGCAGTACCAAAAATTCTTTTTATCTCAGAGTCTATCTACCATGGGAATACTCCATACCAAGGTTGGTTTGATTTTAACAACTTCTTTACCCGATAAAAGACTTATTTTTAAAATTCGCTAATCGCGAAATTCGCAAATTTCCGTATGTCAACCGAACCTTTTTCCTAGGAAAGCTATATCAAAAACTCTTTTTGTTTTACATTCTAACGGCACTGGTGATAACTGGCGTATAGCACCTAGGTCAAAAAATTCTTTTCTTTTCAGCCTGTACTCGGGCAGTGACACTCCACCTTAAAACCTCAATTCATTTGAATAAGTCCTTGATCAGGTTGAAAAGCAATTTATGTTGAAACACTATATAGCGAGTTTTTGAAAGCGAAATTTGACAACGTATCAAGTACTTTTTTCATATACAACCTAAGTCAAAAATTCTGTCCCTCTCAGTCTGTACTCAGGCAGTAACAGTCCTCCTTCGAACCTTAATTCCTTTGATTAAGACCTTGACTAGGTTGAAAACCAATTTATGTTGAAACACTATATAGCGAGTTTTTGAGCGCGAAATTTGACAACCTTTCAAGTACTTTTTTCGTATACCACCTAAGTCAAAAATTCTTTCCCTCCCAGCCTTTACTCGGGCAGTGACACTCCTCCTTAGAACCTCAATTCATTTGAATAAATCCTTGACTAGGTTGAAAACAAATTTATGTTGAAACACTATATAGCGATTT
Organism: Convolutriloba macropyga; assembly: GCF_964194025.1. NCBI lineage: Eukaryota > Metazoa > Xenacoelomorpha > Acoela > Convolutidae > Convolutriloba > Convolutriloba macropyga. Next base: position 58,890,370 of record NC_134471.1, on the reverse strand, counting down.
TTTGAGCGCGAAATTCGACAACGTATCGAGTACTTTTTTTCGTATACCAGCTAGGTCAAAAACTCTTTCACTCTCAGACTGTACTGGGACCGTGACACTCCTCCAAAGACCCTCAAATCATTTGAAAATGTCCTTGACTAGGTTGAAAACCAATTTATGTTGAAACACTACATAGCGATTTTTTGAGCGAGAAATTTGACAACGTATCGAGTACTTCTTGGTATACCACCTAGGTCAAAATTTTTTTACTCCCAGACTGTACTCGGACCTTGACACTCCTCCCTAGACCCTCAATTCATTTGAATAAGTCCTTGAGTAGGTTGAAAAGCAATTTATGTTGAAACAGTATAAGGCGAGTTTTTAGCGCGAAATTTGACAACGTATCGATTACTTTTTTCGTATACCACCTAGGTAAAAAATTCTTTCTCTCTCAGACAGTACTCAGATCGTGACACTCCTCCCTAGACCCTCAATTCATTTGAATAAGTCCTTAACCAGGTTGAAAAGCAATTTATGTTGAAACACTACATAGCGATTTTTTGAGCCTGAAAGTTGACAACGTATCGAGTACTTTTTTCGTATACCACCTAGGTCAAAAACTCTTTCACTCTCAGACTGTACTCGGACCGTGACACGCCTCCCTAGACCCTCAAACCATTTGAAAAAGTCCTTGACTAGGTTGAAAACCAATTTATGTTCAAACACTATATAGCGATTTTTTGAGCGCGAAATTTGACAACGTATCGAGTAGTTTTTTCGTATACCACCTAGGTCAATAACTCTTTCACTCTCAGACTGTACTCAGATCGTGACACTCCTCCCTAGACCCTCAATTCATTTGAGTAAGTACTTGACTAAGTTGAAAAGCAATTTATGTTGAAACACTATATAGCGAGTTTTTTAGCGCGAAATTTGACAACGTATCGATTACTTTTTTCGTATACCACCTAGGTCAAAAATTCTTTCTTTCTCAAACTGTACTCAGACCGTGACACTCCTCCCTAGAGCCTTAAATTCATTTGAACAAGTCCTTGACTAGGTTGAAAAGCATATTATGTTGAAACACTATATAGCGAGTTTTCAGCGCGAAATTTGTCAACGTACCGAGTACTTTTTCCGTATACCACATAGGTCAAAAACTTTTTCACTCCCAGAGTATACTTGGACCGTGACACTCCTCCCTAAACCCTCAATTCATTTGAATAAGTCCTTAACTAGGTTGAAAACCAATTTATGTTGAGACACTACATAGCGATTTTTTGAGCCCGAAAGTTGACAACGTATCGATTACTTTTTGCGTATACCACCTAGGTCAAAAACTCTTTCACTCTCAAACTGTGCTCGGACCGTGACACTCCTCCGTAGACCCTCAAATCATTTGAAAAAGTCCTTGACTAGGTTGAAAACCAATTTATTTTGAAACACTATACAGCGATTTTTTGAGCGCAAAATTTGACAACGTATCGAGTAGTTTTTCCGTATACCACTTAGTTCAAAAATTCTTTCACTCTTAGATTGTACTCGGACCGTGACACTCCTCCCTAGACCCTCAAATCATTTGAAAAAGTCCTCGACTAGGTTGAAAACCAATTTACGTTGAAACACTATATAGCGATTTTTTGAGCGCGAAATTTGACAACGCATCGATTACTTTTTTCGTATACCACCTAGGTAAAAAATTCTATCTTTCTCAGACAGTACTCAGATCGTGACACTCCTCCCTAGACCCTCAATTCATTTGAATAAGTCCTTGACTAGGTTGAAAAGCAATTCAGCGTACCGAGTACTTTTTCCGTATACCACCTAGGCAAATTTCTTTCACTCTCTGACTCTACTCGGACCGTAACACTCCTCCCTAGAACCTCAAATCATTTCAATAAGTCCTTGACTAGGTTGAAAATCAATTTATGTTGAAACACTAAATAGCGAGTTATTTAGCGGGAAATTTGACAACGCATCGAGCACTTTTTTTGTATACCAACTAGGTCAAAAACTCTTTCTCTATCAGAGTGTACTTGGACCGTGAAACTCCTCCCTAAACCCTGAATTCGTTTGAATAAGTCCTTAACTAGGTTGAAAACCAATTTATGTTGAAACACTACATAGCGAGTTTTTGAGCGCGAAAGTTGACAACGTATCGAGTACTTTTTTCGTATACAACCTAAGTCAAAAATTCTGTCCCTCTCAGTCTGTACTCAGGCAGTAACAGTCCTCCTTCGAACCTTAATTCCTTTGATTAAGTCCTTGACTAGGTTGAAAACCAATTTATGTTGAAACACTATATAGCGAGTTTTTGAGCGCGAAATTTGACAACCTTTCAAGTACTTTTTTCGTATACCACCTAAGTCAAAAATTCTTTCCCTCCCAGCCTTTACTCGGGCAGTGACACTCCTCCTTAGAACCTCAATTCATTTGAATAAATCCTTGACTAGGTTGAAAACAAATTTATGTTGAAACACTATATAGCGATTTTTTGAGCGCGAAATTCGACAACGTATCGAGTACTTTTTTTCGTATACCAGCTAGGTCAAAAACTCTTTCACTCTCAGACTGTACTGGGACCGTGACACTCCTCCAAAGACCCTCAAATCATTTGAAAATGTCCTTGACTAGGTTGAAAACCAATTTATGTTGAAACACTACATAGCGATTTTTTGAGCGAGAAATTTGACAACGTATCGAGTACTTCTTGGTATACCACCTAGGTCAAAATTTTTTTACTCCCAGACTGTACTCGGACCTTGACACTCCTCCCTAGACCCTCAATTCATTTGAATAAGTCCTTGAGTAGGTTGAAAAGCAATTTATGTTGAAACACTATAAGGCGAGTTTTTAGCGCGAAATTTGACAACGTATCGATTACTTTTTTCGTATACCACCTAGGTAAAAAATTCTTTCTCTCTCAGACAGTACTCAGATCGTGACACTCCTCCCTAGACCCTCAATTCATTTGAATAAGTCCTTAACCAGGTTGAAAAGCAATTTATGTTGAAACACTACATAGCGATTTTTTGAGCCTGAAAGTTGACAACGTATCGAGTACTTTTTTCGTATACCACCTAGGTCAAAAACTCTTTCACTCTCAGACTGTACTCGGACCGTGACACTCCTCCCTAGACCCTCAAACCATTTGAAAAAGTCCTTGACTAGGTTGAAAACCAATTTATGTTCAAACACTATATAGCGATTTTTTGAGCGCGAAATTTGACAACGTATCGAGTAGTTTTTTCGTATACCACCTAGGTCAATAACTCTTTCACTCTCAGACTGTACTCAGATCGTGACACTCCTCCCTAGACCCTCAATTCATTTGAGTAAGTACTTGACTAAGTTGAAAAGCAATTTATGTTGAAACACTATATAGCGAGTTTTTTAGCGCGAAATTTGACAACGTATCGATTACTTTTTTCGTATACCACCTAGGTCAAAAATTCTTTCTTTCTCAAACTGTACTCAGACCGTGACACTCCTCCCTAGAGCCTTAAATTCATTTGAACAAGTCCTTGACTAGGTTGAAAAGCATATTATGTTGAAACACTATATAGCGAGTTTTCAGCGCGAAATTTGTCAACGTACCGAGTACTTTTTCCGTATACCACATAGGTCAAAAACTTTTTCACTCCCAGAGTATACTTGGACCGTGACACTCCTCCCTAAACCCTCAATTCATTTGAATAAGTCCTTAACTAGGTTGAAAACCAATTTATGTTGAGACACTACATAGCGATTTTTTGAGCGCGAAAGTTGACAACGTATCGATTACTTTTTGCGTATACCACCTAGGTCAAAAACTCTTTCACTCTCAAACTGTGCTCGGACCGTGACACTCCTCCGTAGACCCTCAAATCATTTGAAAAAGTCCTTGACTAGGTTGAAAACCAATTTATTTTGAAACACTATACAGCGATTTTTTGAGCGCAAAATTTGACAACGTATCGAGTAGTTTTTCCGTATACCACTTAGTTCAAAAATTCTTTCACTCTTAGATTGTACTCGGACCGTGACACTCCTCCCTAGACCCTCAAATCATTTGAAAAAGTCCTCGACTAGGTTGAAAACCAATTTACGTTGAAACACTATATAGCGATTTTTTGAGCGCGAAATTTGACAACGCATCGATTACTTTTTTCGTATACCACCTAGGTAAAAAATCTATCTTTCTCAGACAGTACTCAGATCGTGACACTCCTCCCTAGACCCTCAATTCATTTGAATAAGTCCTTGACTAGGTTGAAAAGCAATTCAGCGTACCGAGTACTTTTTCCGTATACCACCTAGGCAAAGTTCTTTCACTCTCTGACTCTACTCGGACCGTAACACTCCTCCCTAGAACCTCAAATCATTTCAATAAGTCCTTAACTAGGTTGAAAATCAATTTATGTTGAAACACTAAATAGCGAGTTATTTAGCGGGAAATTTGACAACGCATCGAGCACTTTTTTTGTATACCAACTAGGTCAAAAACTCTTTCTCTATCAGAGTGTACTTGGACCGTGAAACTCCTCCCTAAACCCTGAATTCATTTGAATAAGTCCTTAACTAGGTTGAAAACCAATTTATGTTGAAACACTACATAGCGAGTTTTTGAGCGCGAAAGTTGACAACGTATCGAGTACTTTTTTCGTATACACCCTAGTTCAAAACATCTTTCACTCTCAAACTGTACTCGGACCTTGACACTCCTCTCTAGACCCTCAAATCATTTGAATAAGTCCTTGACTATGTTAAAAAGCAATTTATGTTGAAACACTATATAGCGAGTTTTTGAGCGCGAAATTTGACAACGTATCGAGTGTTTTTTTCGTATACCACCTAGGCAAAAATTCTCTCACTCTCTGACTCTACTCGGACCGTGACACTCCTCCCTAGAACCTCAAATCATTTCAATAAGTCCTTGACTAGGTTGAAAACCAATTTATGTTGAAATACTAAATAGCGAGTTTTTTACGCGAAATTTGACAACGTATTGAGCACTTTTTTTGTATACCAACTAGGTCAAAAATTCTTTCATTCTCAGACTGTACTTGGACCTTGACACTCCTCTCTAGACCCTCAAATCATTTGAATAAGTCCTTGACTATGTTAAAAAGCAATTTATGTTGAAACACTATATAGCAAGTTTTTGAGCGCGAAATTTGACAACGTATCGAGTACTTTTTTCGTATACCACTTAGGCAAAATTTCTTTCACTCTCTGACTCTACTCGGACCGTGACACTCCTCCCTAGAACCTCAAATCATTTCAATAAGTCCTTGACTAGGTTGAAAACCAATTTATGTTGAAACACTAAATAGCGAGTTTTTTACGCGAAATTTGACAGCGTATTGAGCACTTTTTTGTACACCAACTAGGTCAAAAATTCTTTCTCTATCAGACTCTACTCGGACAGTGACACTCCTCCCCAGACCCTCAGTTCATTTGAAAAAGTCCTTGACTAGGTTGAAAACCAATTTATGTTGAAACACTATATATCGAGTTTTTGAGCGCGAAATTTGACAACCTTTCAAGTACTTTTTTCGTATACCATCTGGGTCAAAAATTTTTTCCCTCCCAGCCTGTACTCGGGCAGTGACACTCCTCCTTAGAACCTCAATTCATTTGAATAAGTCCTTGACTAGGTTGAAAACCAATTTATGTTGAAACACTATATGGCGACTTTTTGAGCGCGAAATTTGACAACGTATCGAGTACTTTTTTCGTATACCACCTAGGTCAAAAACTCTTTAGCTCTCCTACTTTTCTCGGACCGTGACACTCCTCCCTAGAGCCTCAAATCATTTGAAAAAGTCCTTGACTAGGTTGAAAACCAATTTATTTTGAAAAACTATATAGCGATTTTTTGAGCGCGAAATTGGACAACGTATCGAGTACTTTTTTCGTATACCACCTAGGTCAAAAATTCTTTCACTCTCAGACTGTACTCGGACAGTGACACTCCTCCCTAGACCCTCAATTCATTTGAATAAGTCCTTGAGTAGGTTGAAAAGCAATTTATGTTGAAACACGTATAGCGAATTTTTGAGCGCGAAATTTGACAACGTATCGAGTGCTTTTTCGTATACCACCTAGGTCAAAAATTCTTTCACTCTCAGACTGTACTCGGACCTTGACACTCCTCTCTACACCCTCAAATCATTTGAATAAGTCCTTGACTATGTTAGAAAGCAATTTATGTTGAAACATAATATAGCGAGTTTTTGAGCGCGAAATTTGACAACGTATCGAATACTTTTTCGTATACCACCTAGGCAAAAATTCTTTCACTCTCTGACTCTACTCGGACAGTGACACTCCTCCCGAAACCCTCAATTCATTTGAACAAGTCCTTGACTAGGTTGAAAAGCAATTTATGTTGAAATACTATATAGCGAGTATTTGAGCGTTAAATTTGACAACGTGTCAAGTACTTTTTTCATATACAACTTAAGTCAAAAATTCTTTCCCTCTCAGTCTGTACTCAGGCAGTGACAGTCCTCCTTAGAACCTTAATTCCTTTGAATAAGTCCTTGACTAGGTTGAAAAACGATTTATGTTGAAACACTTTATAGCGAATTTTTGAGCGCGAAATTTGACAACCTTTCAAGTACTTTTTTCGTATACCACCTAGGTCAAAAAATCTTTCCCTCCCAGCCTGTACTTGGGAAATGACACTGCTCCTTAGAACCTCAATTCATTTGAATAAGTCCTTGACTAGGTTGAAAACCAATTTATGTTGAAACAATATATAGCGATTTTTTGAGCGCGAAAGTGGACAACGTATCGAGTACTTTTTTGTATACCACCTAGGTCAAAAAATCTTTCACTCTCAGACTGTACCCGGACCGTGACACTCCTCCCTAGACCCTCAATTCATTTGAATAAGCCCTTGAATAGGTTGAAAAGCAATTAATGTTGAAACACGTATAGCGAATTTTTGAGCGCCAAATTTGACAACGTATCGAGTACTTTTTTCGTATACCACCTAGGTCAGAAACTCTTTCCAAATTATTTGAAAAAGTCCTTGACTAGGTTGAAAACCAATTTATGTTGAAACACTCTGTAGCGATTTTTTGAGCGCGAAATTTGACAACGTATCGAGTACTTTTTTCGTATACCACCTAGGTCAAAAATTTTTTCTTTCTCAGACTGTACTCAGACAGTGACACTCCTCCCTAGACCCTCAATTCATTTGAACAAATCCTTGACTAGGTTGAAAAGCAATTTATGTTGAAACACTATTTAGCGAGTTTTTTAGCGCGAAATTTGACAACTTATCGAGCTCTTTTTTTTATACCAACTAGGTCAAAAATTCTTTCTCTATCAGACTGTACTTGGATAGTGACACTCCTCCCTAGACCCTCAATTCATTTGAATAAGTCCTTGACTAGGTTGAAAAGCAATTTATGTTGAAACACTATTTAGCGATTTTTTGAGCGCGAAATTTGACAACGTATCGAGTGCTTTTTCGTATACCACCTAGGTCAAAAATTCTTTCACTCTCAGGCTGTACTCGGACCTTGACGCTCCTCTCTACACCCTCAAATCATTTGAATAAGTCCTTGACTATGTTAAAAAGCAATTTATGTTGAAACATAATATAGCGAGTTTTTGAGCGCGAAATTTGACAACGTATCGAGTACTTTTTCGTATACCACCTAGGCAAAAATTCTTTCACTCTCTGACTCTACTCGGACCGTGACACTCCTCCCTAGAACCTCAAATCATTTCAATAAGTCCTTGACTAGGTTGAAAACCAATTTATGTTGAAACACTAAATAGCGTGTTTTTTAGCGCGAAATTTGACAACGTATCGAGCACTTTTTTCGTATACCACCTAGGTCAAAAACTCTTTCACTCTCAGACTGTACTTGGATCGTGACACTCCTCCTGAAACCCTCAATTCAATTGAACGAGTCCTTGACTAGGTTGAAAAGCAATTTATGTTGAAACACTATATAGCGAGTATTTGATTGTTAAATTTGACAACGTGTCAAGTACTTTATTCATATACAACTTAAGTCAAAAATTCTTTCCCTCTCAGTCTGTACTCAGGCAGTGACAGTCCTCCTTAGAACCTTAATTCCTTTGAATAAGTCCTTGACTAGGTTGAAAAACGATTTATGTTGAAACACTAAATAGCGAGTTTTTTTAGCGCGAAATTTGACAACGTACCGAGCAATTTTTTTGTATACCAACTAGGTCAAAAACTCTTTCTCTATCAGACTGTACTCGGATAGTGACACTTCTCCCTAGAACCTCAAATCATTTGAATAAGTCCTTGACTAGGTTGAAAACCAATTTATGTTGAAACACTAAATAGCGTGTTTTTTAGCGCGAAATTTGACAACGTATCGAGCACTTTATTTGAATACCAACTAGATCAAAAAATTTTTTCTCTATCAGACTGTACTCGGATAGTGACACTCCTCCCTAGACCCTCAAATCATTTGAAAAAGTCCTCGACTAGGTTGAAAACCAATTTACGTTGAAACACTATATAGCGATTTTTTGAGCGCGAAAATTGACAACGCATCGATTACTTTTTTCGTATACCACCTAGGTAAAAAATTCTATCTTTCTCAGACAGTACTCAGATCGTGACACTCCTCCCTAGACCCTCAATTCATTTGAATAAGCCCTTGAATAGGTTGAAAAGCAATTTATGTTGAAACAAAATATAGCGAGTTTTTTACCGCGAAATTTGACAACGTATCGATTACTTTTTTCGTATACCACCTAGGTAGAAAATTCTTTCTTTCTCAGACTGTACTCAGACCTTGACACTCCTCCCTAGACCCTCAATTCATTTGAATAAGCCCTTGAATAGGTTGAAAAGCAATTAATGTTGAAACACGTATAGCGAATTTTTGAGCGCCAAATTTGACAACCTTTCAAGTACTTTTTTCGTATACCAACTAAGTCAAAAATTCTTTCCCTCCCAGCCTGTACTTGGGAAGCGACACTGCTCCTTAGCACCTCAATTCATTTGAATAAGTCCTTGACTAGGTTGAAAACCAATTTATGTTGAAACACTATATAGCAATTTTTTGAGCGCGAAATTGGACAACGTATCGAGTACTTTTTTGTATACCACCTAGGTCAAAAATTCTTTCACTCTCAGACTGTACTCGGACCGTGACACTCCTCCCTAGACCCTCAATTGATTTGAATAAGCCCTTGAATATTTTGAAAAGCAATTTATGTTGAAACAATATATAGCGAGTTTTTTACCGCGAAATTTGACAACGTATCGATTACTTTTTTCGTATACCACCTAGGTAGAAAATTCTTTCTTTCTCAGACTGTACTCAGACAGTGACACTCCTCCCTAGACCCTCAATTCATTTGAATAAGCCCTTGAATAGGTTGAAAAGCAATTAATGTTGAAACACGTATAGCGAATTTTTGAGCGCCAAATTTGACAACGTATCGAGTACTTTTTTCGTATACCACCTGGGTCAAAAAATCTTCCACTCTCAGACTCTACTCGGACCGTGACACTCCTCCCTAGACCCTCAAATTATTTGAAAAAGTCCTTGACTAGGTTGAAAACCAATTTATGTTGAAACACTCTGTAGCGATTTTTTTTAGCGCGAAATTTGACAACGTATCGAGTACTTTTTTCGTATACCACCTAGGTCAAAAATTCTTTCTTTCTCAGACTGTACTCAGACAGTGACACTCCTCCCTAGACCCTCAATTCATTTGAATAAGCCCTTGAATAGGTTGAAAAGCAATTAATGTTGAAACACGTATAGCGAATTTTTGAGCGCCAAATTTGACAACGTATCGAGTACTTTTTTCGTATACCACCTAGGTAGAAAATTCTTTCTTTCTCAGACTGTACTCAGACCTTGACACTCCTCCCTAGACCCTCAATTCATTTGAATAAGCCCTTGAATAGGTTGAAAAGCAATTAATGTTGAAACACGTATAGCGAATTTTTGAGCGCCAAATTTGACAACGTATCGATTACTTTTTTCGTATACCACCTAGGTAGAAAATTCTTTCTTTCTCAGACTGTACTCAGACCTTGACACTCCTCCCTAGACCCTCAATTCATTTGAATAAGCCCTTGAATAGGTTGAAAAGCAATTAATGTTGAAACACGTATAGCGAATTTTTGAGCGCCAAATTTGACAACGTATCGAGTACTTTTTTCGTATACCACCTAGGTCAGAAATTCTTTCTTTCTCAGACTGTACTCAGACAGTGACACTCCTCCCTAGACCCTCAATTCATTTGAATAAGCCCTTGAATAGGTTGAAAAGCAATTAATGTTGAAACACGTATAGCGAATTTTTGAGCGCCAAGTTTGACAACGTATCGAGTACTTTTTTCGTATACCACCTAGGTCAAAAATTCTTTCTTTCTCAGACTGTACTCAGACAGTGACACTCCTCCCTAGACCCTCAATTCATTTGAATAAGCCCTTGAATAGGTTGAAAAGCAATTAATGTTGAAACACGTATAGCGAATTTTTGAGCGCCAAATTTGACAACGTATCGAGTACTTTTTTCGTATACCACCTAGGTAGAAAATTCTTTCTTTCTCAGACTGTACTCAGACCTTGACACTCCTCCCTAGACCCTCAATTCATTTGAATAAGCCCTTGAATAGGTTGAAAAGCAATTAATGTTGAAACACGTATAGCGAATTTTTGAGCGCCAAATTTGACAACGTATCGATTACTTTTTTCGTATACCACCTAGGTAGAAAATTCTTTCTTTCTCAGACTGTACTCAGACCTTGACACTCCTCCCTAGACCCTCAATTCATTTGAATAAGCCCTTGAATAGGTTGAAAAGCAATTAATGTTGAAACACGTATAGCGAATTTTTGAGCGCCAAATTTGACAACGTATCGATTACTTTTTTCGTATACCACCTAGGTAGAAAATTCTTTCTTTCTCAGACTGTACTCAGACCTTGACACTCCTCCCTAGACCCTCAATTCATTTGAATAAGCCCTTGAATAGGTTGAAAAGCAATTAATGTTGAAACACGTATAGCGAATTTTTGAGCGCCAAATTTGACAACGTATCGAGTACTTTTTTCGTATACCACCTAGGTCAGAAATTCTTTCTTTCTCAGACTGTACTCAGACAGTGACACTCCTCCCTAGACCCTCAATTCATTTGAATAAGCCCTTGAATAGGTTGAAAAGCAATTAATGTTGAAACACGTATAGCGAATTTTTGAGCGCCAAATTTGACAACGTATCGAGTACTTTTTTCGTATACCACCTAGGTCAAAAATTCTTTCTTTCTCAGACTGTACTCAGACAGTGACACTCCTCCCTAGACCCTCAATTCATTTGAATAGGCCCTTGAATAGGTTGAAAAGCAATTAATGTTGAAACACGTATAGCGAATTTTTGAGCGCCAAATTTGACAACGTATCGATTACTTTTTTCGTATACCACCTAGGTAGAAAATTCTTTCTTTCTCAGACTGTACTCAGACCTTGACACACCTCCCTAGACCCTCAATTCATTTGAATAAGCCCTTGAATAGGTTGAAAAGCAATTAATGTTGAAACACTTATAGCGAATTTTTGAGCGCCAAATTTGACAACGTATCGAGTACTTTTTTCGTATACCACCTAGGTCAGAAACTCTATCACTCTCAGACTCTAGTCGGACCGTGACACTCCTCCCTAGACCCTCAAATTATTTGAAAAAGTCCTTGACTAGGTTGAAAAGCAATTTATGTTGAAACACTATTTAGCGAATTTTTCAGCGCGAAATTTGACAACGTATCGAGTACTTTTTTCGTATACCACCTAGGTCAAAAATTCTTTCACTCTCAAACTGTATTCGGATAGTGACACTCCTCCCTAGATCCTCAATTCATTTGAATAAGTCCTTGACTAGGTTGAAAAGCTATTTAAGTTGAAACACTACATAGCGAGTTTTTTAGCGCGAAATTTGACAACGCATCGATTCCTTTTTTGTATACCACCTAGGTGAAAAATTCCTACTTTCTCAGACTATACTCAAACCGTGACACTCCACCCTAGACCCTCAATTCATTTGAATAAGTCCTTGACTAGGTTGAAAAGCAATTTATGTTGAAACACTATATAGCGAGTTTTTCAGCGCGAAATTTGACAACGTACCGAGTACTTTTTTTGTATACCACCTAGGTCAAAAATTCTTTCTTTCTCAGACTGTACTCAGACAGTGACACTCCTCCCTAGACCCTCAATTCATTTGAACAAGTCCTTGACTAGGTTGAAAAGCAATTTATGTTGAAACACTATATAGCGAGTTTTTCAGCGCGAAATTTGACAACGTACCGAGTACTTTTTTTGTATACCACCTAGGTCAAAAATTCTCTCACTCTCTCACTCTCAGACTGTACTCGGACCTTGACACTCCTCTCTAGACCCTCAAATCATTTGAATAATTCCTTGACTATGTTAAAAAGCAATTTATGTTGAAACACTATATAGCGAGTTTTTGAGCGGGAAATTTGAAAACGTATCAAGTACTTTTTTCGTATACCACCGAGGTCAAAAATTCTTTCACTCTCAGACTCTACTTGGACCGTGACACTCCTCCCTAGAAGCTCAAATCAAATGAATAAGTCCTTGACTAGGTTGAAAACCAATTTATGTTGAAACACTAAATAGCGAGTTTTTTAGCGCTAAATTTGACAACGTATCGAGCACTTTTTTTGTATACCAACTAGTCAAAAATTCTTTCTCTATCAGACTGTACTCGGATAGTGACACTCCTCCCTAGACCCTCAATTCATTTGAATAAGTCCTTGACTAGGTTGAAAAGCAATTTATGTTGAAACACTATATAGCGATTTTTTGAGCGCGGAATTTGACAACGTATCGAGTACTTTTTCGTATACCACCTAGGTCAAAAATTCTTTCACTCTCAGACTCTACTTGGACCGTGACACTCCTCCCTAGAAACTCAAATCAAATGAATAAGTCCTTGACTAGGTTGAAAACCAATTTATGTTGAAACACTAAATAGCGAGTTTTTTAGCGCGAAATTTGACAACGTACCGAGCACTTTTTTTGTATACCAACTAGGTCAAAAACTCTTTTTCTATCAGACTGTACTCGGATAGCGACACTTCTCCCTAGAACCTCAAATCATTTGAATAAGTCCTTGACTAGATTGAAAACCAATTTATGTTGAAACACTAAATAGCGTGTTTTTTAGCGCGAAATTTGACAACGTATCGAGCACTTTATTTGAATACCAACTAGATCAAAAAATTTTTTCTCTATCAGACTGTACTTGGATAGTGACACTCCTCCCTAGACCCTCAATTCATTTGAATAAGTCCTTGACTAGGTTGAAAAGCAATTTATGTTGAAACACTATATAGCGATTTTTTGAGCGCGAAATTTGACAACGTATCGAGTACTTTTTTCGTATACCACCTAGGTCAAAAAATTTTTCACTCTCATACTCTAATCGGACCGTGACACTCCTCCCTAGAACCTCAAATCATTTGAATAAGTCCTCGACTAGGTTGAAAACCAATTTATGTTGAAACACTATATAGCGATTTTTTGAGCGCGAAATTTGACAACGTATCGAGTACTTTTTCGTATACCACCTGGGTCAAAAAATCTTCCACTCTCAGACTTTACTCGGACCGTGACACTCCTCCCTAGAACCTCAAATCATTTGAATAAGTCCTTGACTAGGTTGAAAACCAATTTATGTTGAAACACTAAATAGCGAGTTTTTTAGCGCGAAATTTGACAACGTACCGAGCAATTTTTTTGTATACCAACTAGGTCAAAAACTCTTTCTCTATCAGACTGTACTCGGATAGTGACACTTCTCCCTAGAACCTCAAATCATTTGAATAAGTCCTTGACTAGGTTGAAAACCAATTTATGTTGAAACACTAAATAGCGTGTTTTTTAGCGCGAAATTTGACAACGTATCGAGCACTTTATTTGAATACCAACTAGATCAAAAAATTTTTTCTCTATCAGACTGTACTCGGATAGTGACACTCCTCCCTAGACCCTCAATTCATTTGAATAAGTCCTTGACTAGGTTGAAAAGCAATTTATGTTGAAACACTATATAGCGATTTTTTGAGCGCGAAATTTGACAACGTATCGAGTACTTTTTTCGTATACCACCTAGGTCAAAAAATCTTTCACTCTCAGACTTTACTCGGACCGTGACACTCCTCCCTAGAACCTCAAATCATTTGAATAAGTCCTTGACTAGGTTGAAAATCAATTTATGTTCAAACACTAAATAGCGAGTTTTTTAGCGCGAAATTTGACAACGTACCGAGCACTTTTTTTGTATACCAACTAGGTCAAAAACTCTTTCTCTATCAGACTGTACTCGGATAGTGACACTTCTCCCTAGAACCTCAAATCATTTGAATAAGTCCTTGACTAGGTTGAAAACCAATTTATGTTGAAACACTAAATAGCGTGTTTTTTAGCGCGAAATTTGACAACGTATCGAGCACTTTATTTGAATACCAACTAGATCAAAAAATTTTTTCTCTATCAGACTGTACTCGGATAGTGACACTCCTCCCTAGACCCTCAATTCATTTGAATAAGTCCTTGACTAGGTTGAAAAGCAATTTATGTTGAAACACTATATAGCGATTTTTTGAGCGCGAAATTTGACAACGTATCGAGTACTTTTTTTCGTATACCACCTAGGTCAAAAAATCTTTCACTCTCATACTCTAATCAGACCGTGACACTCCTCCCTAGAACCTCAAATCATTTGAATAAGTCCTCGACTAGGTTGAAAACCAATTTATGTTGAAACACTATATAGCGATTTTTTGAGCGCGAAATTTGACCACGTATCGACTGCTTTTTTCGTATACCACCTAGGTCAAAAATTCTTTCACTTTCCGACTGTACTCAAACAGCGACACTCCTCCTTAGACCCTCAATTCATTTGAACAAGTCCTTGACTAGGTTGAAAAGCAATTTATGTTGAAACTCTATATAGCGAGTTTTTCAGCGCGAAATTTGACAACGTACCGAGTGCTTTTTTCGTATAGCACCTAGGTCAATAACTCTTTCACTCTCAGACTGTACTTGGACCGTGAAACTCCTCCCTAAACCCTCAATTCATTTGAACAAGTCCTTGACTAGGTTGAAAAGCAATTTATGTTGAAACACTATATAGCGAGTTTTTTAGCGCGAAATTTGACAACGTATCGAGTACTTTTTTCGTATACCACCTAGGTCGAAAATTGTTTCACTCTCAGACTGTCCTCAAACAGCGACACTCCTCCTTAGACCCTCAATTCATTTGAACAAGTCCTTGACTAGGTTGAAAAGCAATTTATGTTGAAACACTATATAGCGAGTTTTTTAGCGCGAAATTTGACAACGTATCGAGTACTTTTTTCGTATACCACCTAGGTCAAAAAATCTTTCACTCTCAGCCTGTACTCGGATCTTGACACTCCTCTCTAGACCCTCAAATCATTTGAATAAGTCCTTGACTATGTTAAAAAGCAATTTAACTTGAAACACTATATAGCGAGTTTTTGAGCGCGAAATTTGACAACGTATCGAGTTCTTTTTTCGTATACCACCTAGGTCAAAAACTCTTTCACTCTCAAACTGTACTTCGACCGTGACACTCCTCCCTAAAGCCTGAATTCATTTGAATAAATCCTTAACTAGGTTGAAAACCAATTTATGTTGAAACACTACATAGCGAGTTTTTTTAGCGATAAATTTGACAACGTATCGAGTACTTTTTTCGTATACCACCTAGGTCAAAAAATTTTTCACTCTCAGACTGTACTCGGACCTTGACACTCCTCTCTAGATCCTCAAATCAATTGAATAAGTACTTGACTATGTTAATAAGCAAAATATGTTGAAACACTATATAGCGATTTTTTGAGCGCGAAATTTGACAACGTACCGAGTAGTTTTTTCGTATGCCACCTAGGTCAAAAATTCTTTCACTCTCAGACTGTACTCGAACCTTGACACTCATCTCTAGACCCTCAATTATTTTGATTAAGTCCTGCTAAGTACTTAGGAAATCAGAGCCACAGAGCATTCAGTCATCATGTCCTTTTTTCAATTGGTACTAAACGCTCGTTCGATTATAGTTTCCCGAAGAGCACACCAAAAACGTTCACCATAGTCTTAAACGTTTTACACAGTGTTATTTTAACTTATATTAACAAGTTATCAACATAACCACTCTGATTGAAGAAAAATTGAAGATCGAGCAGTGAGCATGTGTCATTTCCGGCGGTTCGAGGTCGAAAATTGTTAATAACTTCTGCAATACTAAAAAAAATCAAAACGAGAAATAGCTCATTAGATTGAACATGAAACGGGCTTTAAAATCATATATATCACGACCTATTTCTGTTAAGTACTTATGAAATCAAAGCCACCGAGAATTCAGTCACCATGCCCTTTTCTCAATTGGTACCGAACGCTCGTTCAGTTATAGTTTCCCAAAGGCCAGACCAAAAACGTTCCACATAGTCTTAAAAGTCTGATATAATGGTATTGTAACTCATATTAGCCGGTTATCAACATTAAACGTCTGATCAAGAAAAATTAAAGATTGAGCAGTTAGCGTGTGGCCATTTCCGGGAAAATGAGGTCGGAAATCGTTAATAACTTTTAAAGTACTGAACGAAACGAAACGAGACATAGCTCATTAGATTGGCGCTGAAATTGGCTTTAAAACTATATATACTACAACGTGTTACTGTTAAGTACACGGGAAATCAAAGCCGATGAGCATTCGCTCAGTATGACCAGTTTTTCAAGGACTCATGTGCTCGATCTCTGATTTACAACTCTAAATTTCATTAAGAAACTTACATTAACCAATCCAGACACGTTCCAGATGTTCCAAAGAAAGTTTATAAACAGTTTTCGAACAAACAACAATCTGAAAGAAGAAGAAATGCTGTCTTTACTGTCTGTCAATTTGGTGTTAATCTCCTCAGGAGGTCGAAATGGGGCCAACTTTCTTGGCCAATTTCTCCAAAAACGGCTAAACAAAAAAAACGCCTTTAGTAGCATTGCTTGAGAAACGCATCATATTACAAAATGAGCCCAATTTGTGCACTCTTCGAGGAGTTATAGCACAAAATAGGTATCGTACCAAATGACCTTAGCAGACAGGTACACCACTTTCAGAGCTAAAATTGACTTTCTGAAATACGGAAAAGCCCCTAAAAAAACATATATGAGGAGAATCCTCATTATCAGGGGAGTCTAAGGAACCAATTCGCGGGGCTAAATTCGTCTTTTTTGTTGGTCTCACATGTACATACCCGAAAAGTACCGGACACGAATTGGTGAAAATGGGGGTATGTGTCCTGGCCAATTTCTCAAAAACGGCTGAAAAAAACAAAACGCCATTTACAGGGATTCAAGTACGGCTCAAGTTGAGTTCAAATCAACAAACAGATCAAAAATTGGTTCACTCTACGAGGAGATATTCGAACATAAAGGTACCGTACCAAATGACAAAATCGCTCAAGTACGGCTCATGGGTCGCTAAAATTCACCACCCGAACTACATAAACTGCATACAAAATATACATGGGGAGACTCCCCACGAACTGGGGATTCTAAAACACTAAGATTTTTAACATAGTTCGAGGCTTCAAGGTGTGTCAATGGTGTCAACGGATGGTGTCAACCGCTTCTGGGCTAACACCGAGGGCAAGTTTCCTGGCCAATTGCTCTAAAACGGCAGTACCAAAATAAACCCCCTTAGTACAGTTTGTAGCACTGCTTGATATACGCTTCATTTTAATCATAAATGAATCATAAATGAGTACAATCGGTACATTCTTCAAGGAGTTATAGCAATTATAAGGCACCGTACCAAATGCCCGAAAAAGCGAGGTGACAGCTATTCAGAGCCAAAATCTCAACTACATAAAAAACAATATAAAAAATATATGGCGATACTCCCCATTAACTGAGGATTCTAAAACACTAACATTTGTTGGGTAAATCGCGTTTTTTGTTGTACCGAAATTTGGGTCACCCAGAGTAGCCCGAAAATTCGACTTTTTTCAAATTTAATCATTAATAAATTTTTGATCAGGCCGATTTGAGAAACCAACTAAAGACTACTTTAGAAGTTATTAACAAAATACTAATTTATACCCCAATTTTTGGGCTTTCAGCGATGCCCAAAATCTCCGGAACCGTTGTAAAACAACGTGAAAAAGCGTTCGCGAGGTAGTTGTGGGAGTACTTCTGGTCCATTTCGGCGTTCTAAGTCACGGCAAACCTTCATGGTGAGGTGGGAAAAAATTTCCCACCTCACCATGAAGGTTATTTGTTTTGTCTGTTTTGACATAAAACAATATCCACAGAAAATTGATGAAATCGTGAAAAAATAAAAAATTGTTGAATTAATCCCATTGTTTGATACAATTAGCTTCAAAAAACTAAATAGTTTCTAGAAAACACAAAACGCACGCCGAAAAACTTGTTCAATTGCTCAAAACACCACTCAGCCATTAATGTTTGAGAAAAGATAAGATTTTCAGCATTCAATCTTGAAAAATCTTGCAAACACTTTAATAGAAGACTGGCATGCACGAGAGAGAATGCTCTATTGGTCACTAATTTTGGTTCCCAATTGAAAGAAAATAGTGAAAAACTGCAAAACATTCAGATCCTGTTTATTTGCGATCGTTTAAACTTTTAGTCACTAATTGAAAAATCTGACTGATCTTGCCTTACAACTGTTTTAATGCAACCGTTCACCATAGTTTTAAGAGTTTCGTACAATGAAATGGTGACTCATATTAACCGGTTATCAACATAAACACTCTGATTAAAGAAAAATTTAAGTTAAAGCAGTGAGCATGTGGTCATTTTCGGAGGATCGAGGTCGAAAACTGTTAATAACTTCTGCAATACTAAACCCATCAAAACGAAAGGTAGCGCAATACATTGAACATGAAACGGGCTTTAAAATCGTATATATCAAGGCCTGTTTCTATTAAGTACTTAGGAAAGGAAAGCCACCGAGCATTCAGTCACCATGCCCTTTTTCAATTGGTACCAAACGCTCGTTCAGTTATAGTTTCCCGAAGAGCACACCGAAAACGTTCAACATAGTCTTAAAAGTTTGATACAATGATATTGTAACTCATATCAACCGGTTATTAACATAAACACTCTGATTGAAGAAAAATTGAAGATCGAGCAGTAAGCATGTGGTCAATTCCGGAGGTTCGAGGTCAAAAATGTTAACAACTTCTGCAATACTAAACCAATCAAAACGAGACATAGCTCATTCTTTCACTCTCAGACTGTGATTGGATCGTAACAATCCTCCTTAGACCATCAATTCATTTGAAAAAGTCCTTGACTAGGTTGAAAACCAATTTGTGTTGAAACACTATATAGTGAGTTTTTTAGCGCGAAGTTTGACAACGTGTCGAGTACTTTTTTTGTTTACCACCTAGGTCAAAAACTCTTACTCTATCAGACTGTACTCGGACAGTGGAACACCTCCCTAGACCCTCAGTTCATTTGAATGAGTCCTTGACTATGTTGAAAAGCAATTTATGTTGAAACACTAAATAGCGGTTTTTTGAGCGCGGTATTTGACAACGTATCGAGTACTTTTTTCATATATACCCCCTAGGTCAAAAATTTTTTCTCTATCAGACTGTACTTGGACGGTGACACTCCTCCCCAGACCCTCAGTTCATTTGAAAAAGTCCTTGACTAGGTTGAAAACCAATTTGTGTTGAAACACTATATAGCGAGTTTTTTAGCACGAAGTTTGACAACGTGTCGAGTACTTTTTTTGTTTACCACCTAGGTCAAAAACTCTTACTCTATCAGACTGTACTCGGACAGTGGAACACCTCCCTAGACCCTCAGTTCATTTGAATGAGTCCTTGACTATGTTGAAAAGCAATTTATGTTGAAACACTAAATAGCGATTTTTTGAGCGCGGTATTTGACAACGTATCGAGTACTTTTTTCGTATATACCCCCTAGGTCAAAAATTCTTTCTCTATCAGACTGTATTTGGACAGTGACACTCCTCCCCAGACCCTCAGTTCATTTGAACAAGTCCTTGACTAGGTTGAAAAACAATTTACGTTGAAACACTACATAGCAATTTTTTGAGCGCGAAAATTGACAACGTATCGTGTACTTTTTTGGTATACCACCTAGGTCAAAAATTCTTTCCCTCTCAGACTGTACTCAGACAGTTACACTTCACTCTAGAGCCTCAGTTCATTTGAATAAGTCCTTGACTAGGTTGAAAAGCAATTTGTGCTGAAACACTATATAGCGGTATTAGAGCGCGAATTTTGACAACATATCGAGTACTTTTTTCGTATACCACCTAGGTCAGCAATTATTTCCCTCTCAGACTGTACTCAGACAGTGACACTCCTGCCTAGACCCTCAATTCATTTTAATAAATCCTTGACTAGGTTGAAAATCAATTTATGTTGAAACACTAAATAACGAGTTTTTTAGCGCGAAATTTGACAAGGTATCGAGTACTTTTTTCCTATGCCACTTGGGTCAAAATTCTTTCCCTCTTAGACGGTAATCGGACAACGACACTCCTCCCTAGACCCTCAAGTGATTTGATTAAGTCCTGCTAAGTACTAAGGAAACCAAATCCACCGAGCATTCAGTCTCCTTGCCCTTTTTTCAATTCGTACCGAACGCTCGTTCTGTTATAGTTTCCCGAAGGGCAAACCGAAAACGTTCAACATAAACTTAAGAGTTGGATACAATGATATTGTAAGTCATTTTAACCGGTTACTAACATAAACACTCTGATTGAAGGAAAATTGAAGATCGAGCAGTGAGCATGTGGTCATTTCCGGAGGTTCGAGGTCAAAAATGTTAACAACTTCTGCAATACTAAACCAATCAAAACGAGACACAGCTCATTCTTTCACTCTCAGACTGTGATTGGATCGTAACAATCCTCCTTAGACCATCAATTCATTTGAAAAAGTCCTTGACTAGGTTGAAAACCAATTTGTGTTGAAACACTATATAGTGAGTTTTTTAGCGCGAAGTTTGACAACGTGTCGAGTACTTTTTTGTTTACCACCTAGGTCAAAAACTCTTACTCTATCAGACTGTACTCGGACAGTGGAACACCTCCCTAGACCCTCAGTTCATTTGAATGAGTCCTTGACTATGTTGAAAAGCAATTTATGTTGAAACACTAAATAGCGGTTTTTTGAGCGCGGTATTTGACAACGTATCGAGTACTTTTTTCATATATACCCCCTAGGTCAAAAATTTTTTCTCTATCAGACTGTACTTGGACGGTGACACTCCTCCCCAGACCCTCAGTTCATTTGAAAAAGTCCTTGACTAGGTTGAAAACCAATTTGTGTTGAAACACTATATAGCGAGTTTTTTAGCACGAAGTTTGACAACGTGTCGAGTACTTTTTTTGTTTACCACCTAGGTCAAAAACTCTTACTCTATCAGACTGTACTCGGACAGTGGAACACCTCCCTAGACCCTCAGTTCATTTGAATGAGTCCTTGACTATGTTGAAAAGCAATTTATGTTGAAACACTAAATAGCGGTTTTTTGAGCGCGGTATTTGACAACGTATCGAGTACTTTTTTCATATATACCCCCTAGGTCAAAAATTTTTTCTCTATCAGACTGTACTTGGACGGTGACACTCCTCCCCAGACCCTCAGTTCATTTGAAAAAGCCCTTGACTAGGTTGAAAACCAATTTGTGTTGAAACACTATATAGCGAGTTTTTTAGCACGAAGTTTGACAACGTGTCGAGTACTTTTTTTGTTTACCACCTAGGTCAAAAACTCTTACTCTATCAGACTGTACTCGGACAGTGGAACACCTCCCTAGACCCTCAGTTCATTTGAATGAGTCCTTGACTATGTTGAAAAGCAATTTATGTTGAAACACTAAATAGCGATTTTTTGAGCGCGGTATTTGACAACGTATCGAGTACTTTTTTCGTATATACCCCCTAGGTCAAAAATTCTTTCTCTATCAGACTGTATTTGGACAGTGACACTCCTCCCCAGACCCTCAGTTCATTTGAACAAGTCCTTGACTAGGTTGAAAAACAATTTACGTTGAAACACTACATAGCAATTTTTTGAGCGCGAAAATTGACAACGTATCGTGTACTTTTTTGGTATACCACCTAGGTCAAAAATTCTTTCCCTCTCAGACTGTACTCAGACAGTTACACTTCACTCTAGAGCCTCAGTTCATTTGAATAAGTCCTTGACTAGGTTGAAAAGCAATTTGTGCTGAAACACTATATAGCGGTATTAGAGCGCGAATTTTGACAACATATCGAGTACTTTTTTCGTATACCACCTAGGTCAGCAATTATTTCCCTCTCAGACTGTACTCAGACAGTGACACTCCTGCCTAGACCCTCAATTCATTTTAATAAATCCTTGACTAGGTTGAAAATCAATTTATGTTGAAACACTAAATAACGAGTTTTTTAGCGCGAAATTTGACAAGGTATCGAGTACTTTTTTCCTATGCCACTTGGGTCAAAATTCTTTCCCTCTTAGACGGTAATCGGACAACGACACTCCTCCCTAGACCCTCAAGTGATTTGATTAAGTCCTGCTAAGTACTAAGGAAACCAAATCCACCGAGCATTCAGTCTCCTTGCCCTTTTTTCAATTCGTACCGAACGCTCGTTCTGTTATAGTTTCCCGAAGGGCAAACCGAAAACGTTCAACATAAACTTAAGAGTTGGATACAATGATATTGTAAGTCATTTTAACCGGTTACTAACATAAACACTCTGATTGAAGGAAAATTGAAGATCGAGCAGTGAGCATGTGGTCATTTCCGGAGGTTCGAGTTCGAAAATTTTTAAAAACTTCTGCAATACTAAACGAATCAAAACGCGACTTAGCTCATTCTTCGACTCTCAGACTGTACTCAGACAGTGACACTCCTGCCTAGACCCTCAGTTCATTTGAATAAGTCCTTGACTAGGTTCAGAAGCAATTTACGTTCAAACACTATATGGCCACTCTTTGAGCGCGAAACCTGACAACGTACCGAGTATTTTTTTGTATACCACCTAGGTCAAAAATTCTTTCTCTATCAGACTGTACTCGGACAGTGACACTTCTCCCTAGACCCTCAGTTCATTTTAATAAGTCCTTGACTAGGTTGAAAACCAATTTATGTTGAAACACTAAATAACGAGTTTTTTAGCGCGAAATTTGACAACGTATTCAGTACTTTTTTTGTATACCACCTAGGTCAAAAATTCTTTCTTTCTCAGACTGTACTCGGACCGTGACACTCCTCCCTAGACCCTCAAATCATTTGAAAAAGTCCTTGACTAGGTTGAAAAGCAATTTATGTTGAAACACTATATAGCGAGTTCTTTAGCGCAAAATTTGACAACCTATCGAGTACTTTTTTGCACGACCCAATTTTATCTGAAACCCGCCACCCAAATTTTTAATCCCCATTCCTAATAAACAAAAACAAGGTTTGATCTCCGATCACTCGTATGTTACCCAAATCCGGCTATCATCTCAAGATTTAAGTAACGAATTCAATACTGTAGACAAGGAGAACTTAATCCGACGCTCCTTACAGCAATACCGACTATTTCGACAAAACCGACAAAAACCGACAAAAACCGTCGAAAACCGACGCTTCTTACAAGCAAAACCTACTATTTCGACAAAACCGACAAAAGCCGTCAAAAACCGACGCTTCTTACAAGCAAAACCGATGAAACCGACAAAAACCGACAGAAATCGACGCTTCGTACGTCGTTTTCGTCGGTATTTCTCAACGCGGGCTGTTACGAAATTTTTTGCGGAATTAAAGAGGTAAAATGAAACGAATGGTCCGCTTTATTTAGTAAAAGCATTGGCTCGTTGTGTTGTTAAATTTCGTTTTTAAAATTTAGTTAGCAAGAATGACCCAGATTGAGTGCCGAATTTCTTATTCTGACATCAAGCGATCTCTTGGCCATTAACCAAAAAAAACCCAAACAAAGACACAAAATTAAGACTTGGCATCAATTTACTTGTTCAGAAACATTCTAGATAAGAACCCTGAGTTTATTGTACCTGCTATTGAGCTAGTGCTTGCGATCGGACCCGCTATTTGAAACTATAAGTATTAGAAATAATTCAATTAATAAGAATTAAGTTACTCGTACGTGTTTGCACTCCAAAATCCCGCAGAAAAGCATAATTTTATTAAATCAAAGTCTATTTGAGAAAAAACTGTTCTTAAAGTTAACGGCGACTTAATTTTCCTTGTAACATCTTGTAAAATATTTCTCAGAAGATTTTACAGAAACAATTAATTTAAAAAATTTGATCAAGCACAGAGATTATATGATTTTGCAACTCTATATGTAAGTGCTGGTTTGCAACATACTAATCATTTTTTCATCATTTTAGCTTTTCTTTTGAAAATCAACGAAAAAGGTATTCTATTGAAAAAACCAAAATTTGATTATTTTTCAGTTCAAACTCAAGGCATCCAAGTTATTTCCCGCATGCTTGCTTGAGCTTCTATGCAAATAACTTTCTGATTTCAATTGATTTCATTGACTTTGTTGACATAATACTCAATTGGAGCTATTGTTTGACAAAGATACAAGCTTGTGTTCCAGCTTCATTACTCTTCATGCAAAATTCTCTGCAAAATTTGAACGCCTTCATAGCTTTCGTGCAAGATAGGTAAACCTTCACCTTGCGAATATATAAATTATCTAATGGGGCTGTGTCTAAATAAATGGGGCTGTGTATCTTTTTTAAACAACAAGTGGACTTGTAAATATATAAAAACTGACTTAACAAAACGATATAAATAGTGTGTTATTTCAAACGAACGTTAATAATTCGGTTTTTTGAGATGTACTTTTTTGTTGGGTTTTTTAAAAAAAGAACCCACTTACTCTGAGGTGCTCAAATATAAATTAAATTTAAATTCCACCAAAACAGTTCGCCTAAAACTTTTCCTTTCAATCGGATGCAATACTTCTGGAAAATTATGACCGAAATGAAATACCGTGCTTGGAAAAAGAAGCAATGAAACCAATCAGATCAAAGCCAAACATTAATAGGTTGATGTGATATATCGAGAAGTAGCGAACTTAGCGAACTTAAGTTGAAACTTCGATATATAAAGAAAACTTTCTTACCTGATGTTTGGTGAAGTGAAATTGAATAATGGCTTCTAATTTGAACCAAATTGTCGATTCAAATTTGTTCATACGAGAAGTTTATCAGTGTACATAAACCATAAACTTGTGTGATAGATTCGACCTTCCCACCACCACATATGATCAGAAACCAACTCTCTGACCCTCCCAGTAGATAGAAATGACAGGTTCTCAGGTAGGGAGAACAACGTGTTAAGTGCAAAAAACTGCACTAGTACTTGCCATATACGGAAAGGGGAAAAACTTGTTCACAAATAAGATGTAAATTAACCCATATCAGTTTATCTATATCTAGACGGATCTGTAAATTTTCACACTGATACGGAGTATAAATACCTGTGAAATTATGTACATAAAGGCCATTTTGAATTCAATTATTAAAAAAATGAAATTCTTGTTACTCGTGCTCGAGACCACGACAATGGTGTCCAGACCACCAAACGACAGACAGACCCTGGATCTGCAGAATGCTGAATCCTGTACTGCGTGGATCATGTCTTTTGTGGCGAAATGTCGCGCAGAGAAGAAAGAAGATAAATCAACACCGACGGTACGATCGTGGACCTACAGGTAACAAATCTCTTTCTTAGTATATGCGGCCAGGACGCATTTCTTAAGTTTAGAAGCCCAATGAGCCCTAAAAAATTGTTAGACACTCCTTTTAAAGAGATCAGACTAGCTATTCAAAACCATATTTCCCCTAAAGAGAGAGTAGAAACGGCAGAAAGGGCTAAATTTCTGTCCGTTGTCCAAGGCGTTGGAGAATCTGACGACAATTTTCTAGTGCGCCGCAGAGATGAAGCACCTTATTGTGACTTCGAAAAACTTAAAACAGTAACCAACCCTGTGGAAGAGTTTGTATGTAAGAATTAAATTTATCTCAGGCTTGAGAGACCCTGAGGCCAAATTAAGACTATTAGACGGCATTAAAACTAAGCCAACGATGTCTCTGTCTGAAATGACAGAAAGCTTACAGTTCAGAAGTCAAGCAATGGCCTTTGCAAATTCCTCAACAGATAATACACCATTGGTAATAAAAGAAGAAGTATGATACAACTTCAAAAAGACCTTCAGAAAACCTAGTGAAAAGTTCACTGGTAAAAAAAGGCAATGGTAACTTGTGTAATAGATGTGGAGGTAAGCCACACAGTAGCAGGCCCTGTCCGGCCTTGAACAAGAAATGTAACACCTGTGAAAAGGTGGGGCACTTTTCAAAAATGTGCAGAAGTAAAACCCAGCCTAAGTCAGGTAAGTCTGACCAGCTCAACAACTTCTGCGAGGAAGAGGGTAAGTTGTCTGGTCAAACATCATCCGAAATGGAGATGAGAATGTACTATACACGGGAAAACGTGTTTAACATGTCGGTGACATGGGAGTACATTACAGTAAAAGACCATAAAATATAAATGCAAGTTGATACCGGTGCTGATAGCACCGTGATATCATCATTAATCTGGACTGAGCTTGGTAAACTTCAGTTAAATGGCAAAGTCAGACGTCTTGAGGCCTATGAAGGTCATCAACTGACGCTTCTGGGATCACTAACATGTCATGTTGAGTGGAACGGAAGCAAGTATAGGCAACAACAACTAGCAGTAGTTGAATCCGACAAAAATTTTGGGCTACTTGGGAGAGACATACTACCCAAAGAAGGCATCAATGCAGTGAGTGATGAAAGACTACCTGCAGTCAAAGGATACAAAGCGCATGTGAAACTCATAACTGGATCACAGCCAATGTTTTGCAAAGTCAGAAAGATAACTCTAACTCTCCAAGACAGGGTCAAAGAGAAGCTTGAGACAATGGTACGACAGGGCATCCTGGAGCCGGTACAAACTGATGGGGTCACAAATGCATCACCAGTAGTGTGGCAGCGGAAGAAAAATGGAGCTCTGAGACTATGAGTGGACCTGAAAGTTCACGTCGATGGCAAAGTTATGGACGAGGATTATCCAATCCCAGACATGGAGACTATTTTCCATAATCTCCATGGGGCCTCTTACTTTGGAAAAACTGACTTATCAGACGCATCCAGTCAAATTGAGCTGGACGAGGATGCAAAAAAATATGCAACATCAACACATCGCAAGGACTGTTCAAGAAGTGCAGGCTTCCTCAGCGCCTAAAGAACTCTTCATCAATCTTCCAGAATTGCATTGAGTCAATGCTCAAAGGAATCAAGGGTGTGGTCATCTTCCAAGACGACGTCCTGGTATATGGAACAACAAAGGATCAATACAATAAACGAATGCTTGCAGTCAAGAGTCGGCTACGTGAAAAAAATTTCACCATCAATGAGAAGAAATCCAACTCAAAACCAGTTTCAAGCGTAAATTTTCTTGGTTACACTGTTTTCAAAGAAGGAATAGCACTCGATCCTAAACATGTTGAGAAAATCAAAAATGCGAAACCGCCATCAAATATGAAGCAACTTGAGTCTTTTGTCGGCTTAGCAAACTTTTATGATCGAATGATACCGGATTTTGCAACAAAAATGCTACCTCTAAACGAAATTCGAAAAGAAGAATTCAGATGGGAAAAGAAGAGCAAAAACCTTTTGAAAACATCAAACACGAGTTATGTGCTAGCCCTCCTGTACAGCCTTACAGCTTGACGAAGGAAGCAACCGTGACAACAGACGCCTCAGAGAAAGCTATAGGCGGGGTACTCTCACAAGAAGGACATCCTGTGATCTACGACTCGATGAAGTTGTCACAAGCCGAACAAAATTACTCCAATATTGAGCGAGAGGCACTTGCAATCGTCTTTGTGATCACAAGATTGAAACAATTCCTACCCGGAGGAAGGTTCACTCTACAGACTGACCACAAACCTCTCAAATATCTCTTCGCCCCAGACGAAGAAATTCCGAAAACAGCATCAGAAAGAATTACGATATGGGCGATGGCGCTGATGGGATTTGACTTCAAATTGGAATATACACCCGGAGAACAGATACCTCACGCTGATGCTTTGAGCAGACTAGATTTTGACGACGACGGTGACAATGATCGAGTCTGCTTTGCTTTGCACAATATCTACTTCGTCCAATCCGACTTGTTGACCCAGTCAGACATCAAAAATGAGCTGGTATCCAATCGACTCTTTCAATATGTCATCAAACGAATAAAAAGCGGCATCTGGAAACCGCGTTCAGAAGCAGAGAAAGGATTTCAACAACAGAAAGACGCCTTGACCATTCACAACGGAATCATCTTTCGAGGAGTTGTGCCTTTCATTCCACCCAAACTAAGACTCATGGTGATAGCCAGAGCTCATGAGACTAACCCAGGCAAAAATGCAACTGAAACAGCAGTTCAAATGATGGCTTGATGGCCCAGCATCAGTCGTGATGTTCTTTGATATGTTAGTAAATGTAAGGAATGCCAAGAAAACAGACCTAGCCTGGCGAAAACGGTATCTACTTGGCCAAAAGCTGAGGGTTAGGAAAGACTCCAAATGGTCTGGGGCTACGTTAAGGACCAAGGTTATATCTTAGGAAATAGAACCTCACAAACAGTGAAGGCGCACTTTAGTCAAATGTTTGCAAGATTTGGGATACCAAGAAAATTAGTATCAGACAATGGTTCTGAGTTTGTGAGCAGTGACCTAAAGCAATGGTGTGAATCACTGGGGATTAAAAAGATGGAATCTCCCATTTACCATCCAAGAGCAAATGGGATTGCTGAACGAGCGGTCCAAATAGTGAAACGGGCTATTCAAGCCAGGAGTCCAAATCTGAATGCGTCATTTGGCGCTTTCCTACAGCGGGCTTTGATGACATATCGGAACACTTCCAAGACGCGGGGCAAACTCCTGTAGAACTGCAATTGTGACGCAAAGTAAGACTTCCAGCAGTCACTGATTTTGATCTGTGTGAACGATTCCTCTTCAAACCGACGAACAATTCACCAACGGTTCCATCTACCTTCATTATCCGTAAAGGAATGAACACTTCGTTCATTCAGCCGAAGAGTTCAAACAAGACAGTGCTTTTTAGTGAAAACCAAATTGCACGGCTGGAACCTGACGACATCAAGACTGAATCTACCGACTCACAGTCCGAGAGCAGTAGGGACGACATAGAAGTGGCATCACCAAACTTTACCGAAGAAGCCTCAGTAGTTGAAGGGGAACAACCTTCAGTGGCCACGAGAATTTCAAGCAGAAATAAAAAACAACGAGACAGATTTGGAGAAGCTATTCCTACAAACTTGCTTAAAAAAGGGGGAGGATGTGATATATCGAGAAGTAGAGAACTTAGCGAACTTAAGTTAAAACTTCGATAAATAAAGAAAACTTTCTTACCTGATGTCTGGTGAAGTGAAATTGATTAATGGCTTCTAATTTGAACCCATTTGTCGATTCAAATTTGTTCATACCACAAGTTTATCAGTGTAAATAAACCATAAACTTGTGTGATAGATTCGACCTTCCCACCACCACATATGATCAGAAACCAACTCTTTGACCCTCCCAGTAGATAGAAATGACAGGTTCTCAGGTAGGGAGAACAACGTGTTAAGTGCAAAAAACTGCACTAGTACCTGCCATATACGGAAAGGGGAAAAACTTGTTCACAACTAAGGTGTAAATTAACCCATATCAGTTTATCTATATCTAGATGGATCTGTAAATTTTCATGCTGATGCGGACTATAAATACCTGTGAAATTTTGTACATTTAGGCCATTTTGAATTCAATTATTAAAATAATTAAATTCTTTTTACTCGTGCTCGTGACCACGACAGTTGAAGCAAACAACTTAATGTAAATTATGCATAAAATAAGCTGGATGTAGCTTGACAGGGAGCATTACTTATTGACGTACACTTGGCTATAAATATGAAAGCAGAAAGATCAAGAGAATGGGTTAGAAGAGGGTCACAAGTTCGAGAGATTAAGACTAGTTGGTGTTATGGTTGGCACACCGAGCTGGCAAGTAAGAGTTGTTGATTCGAATCTAATGATGGTCAATTTTCACTGTAGTCTTAGAATCTGTTTAGACCTGAGTAGACCCCCCAACACAAAATTACAAGAACTTATGTAATCTGCATAGTTATGTAATCTGATTACATCAGTTATACTGATGTAATCTGCATTTCATCATAAGTTTGCTTATATTTTCAAGAGAACATATTTCTTGTAAGGTAAACTTAAAGTTGGATGGTTTAATTTCTTTGAGTGGAGATTTAATGGTTGATACCAAAACTTTCAGATGAAGGTCAAGTTCCCGTTTTTTGGCTGGCAGTTAATATTTTCAGTTTTCCATTACTAACTGATTGTCATCTTGAATTGATGTAATATCAAAACAAGGTAACCAGTTTTGCAAGATCATACAAGATATCCATCCGATCTCGACCAGAGTAGAGTGATCAAGATCTGTGTCTTGTCCAGAAAACGCATTGAGTTACAAAAGCACATCAAAATAAATTGCACATTTGTAAACATCGGATAACGAAAATATCAAAAGTATCTCAAATTAAAGCATTTAATGTAAATAAACTAACAAGATCTTGTTCTCTATGCATCTTTGAAACTCGTATGGTCAATGGAACCAATAAAATTAACTGCAGGCTGCATAAAAAGTAAATCTAATAAATACTAACGTTGGAAAAGAAAAACGCAACTAAAAATGAAATAGTCTAAATCGTAGGTTGTTTTGACTCAGTTTTCTGCGTTAGAAATAGCATATAAAATATCGTGAGCAAAGTTAAAAACGTAAATGAAGCTGCTAGTCCAAAATTATTCAAAGTTTCACACGCGATTACAACTTGTTCTCGCTCAGACATTCGACCGTCCTTCGAAGCCGTCACAGAAAGTTCCTTCACTGGTTGAGAACTAGTAATTGTTGTGTGATTCCCATTTTGGTCCAAAATCCTATCTTTCAGAACTGAATTCCCGTTAACGTGTAAATTAGCAATTGCGGTTTCAATTTCTGAGTTGAAATCTTGGTTTTCCTGCATTTTCCTGGGTAAATTTGGTCCAAAAATTGGTCGCAGCCGGGTTAGAATGAACTTCAACTTGCGTTTCCCCAGCGCATTTTCGGGGTAGGGGTTGAAGTATATTGCGATTATTTGGATCGAGAAGAATAAACACATTACGATGAATATAATTGAGATTAGGAGATACTGGCCTAAGATTGGGACGCTTTTCCCTCCCCGTGGCATGAGCTCTGCAACCAGCATCAGGTTGACGGTTTGAGAAAGGAAGATAGTAACTCCGTAACTGATTTTTTCTCCTGCCTCGCACGGGATTATGAAGTTGAATACTGTGAGGTAGCTGTTGGAAAAACACACACAGATGATGATGGATCAACAAAAATAAAAAAAGAATCTAGGAATTGCCTTTTACAGGATTGGCAGGAAGAGACAAAGAAGTGAAAGATAGAACAGTTCTTATGATCATGCTAAATGACAGGTGAAAATGTATCAAAAATCTGGAAATGCGTATCAACAGAATAAGAGCTATATCTATGCACATATAAGCTAGATGACAAAAAATAATTCAGCAATTTATGCAAGAGCACCAGCGAATTTTTTCAAACTTTAGCTCAAATTTAATGCAAATTATCCGTTGCAATGCGTTCGCAACCACTGAAATCAAGACAGAAATAAGCTAAAAACAACTGAAATTTTATGTAAGAACAGAGCAAAAATTGTTTTTTTTTCTGGATTACGAACTAATAAACTCAAAAAACATAACTAGATGGTTAAATATTTAGATGTTCTCCATTAAATTGGTTGCTTATAATTTAATTAAATCAGCTCATAGAATAATACATTGGCGAAAACTTAAATTAGTCATTTCTGTTGCTCAAATTACAAGAAAAATGGGTTCTATTGCTTTAAAAATTAGCTCATTTAATGTATATTAGTCCATAGTCGAGAATTCGTTGGTTTTTAAACGTACGAAATAGTCGATATTGTCGTTTTTTCTAGTCAAAAACGTCAAAAGTTCCTACGATTTTTTCGTAGGCATCATTGTTTTTGTTCGATATTTAACATAAGATTCAGTATCGTCGTTTGTAAACGTAAGAGAGATTCGGTATCGTCGTTTTTTAACGCGAGAGACTCGCTTACAGCATTCAGTACAAAATATCTGCTCTTTTCTCCATTAATTACGCGTTGAAAACGCAGTCACAATTTGACCCGACAATCGTCAAGGTTCCCATAGGCCCAGATTCCAGTATTATGTCGTAATCGGTGATAATGACCTACCTAATGGCAACACTGGGCACGATAACATTGGCGACGTAGAACTGGCTTCTCCTCCTGACATTGACAGAGTAGATGATGGCAGAGTAGTTACCAATACCCTCCCCGTAGTCCTCCATGACATGTTGTGACTTCAGATCCAACACCTCCCACACTGTGTTGGGCAACAGGAACGAGCGGGACAGACGGATTGCTAGGAACACACCAAATGAACAACTTGGTCTTCCCTATTATAGCCCCCCCCCCCCCCACCTGCCCCATTTTATTGGACATATAACGTATACCCCCATCATGTTAAAACATACCATGTATCTTTTCCATTTGTGCCCTCAGTACGTTATGCACCCCCAGTTACAGAACACGTTCCAATACAGAGTAAATCATTATCTAAAAGTGTGGCACGTGCGTATGGGAGGATGCAAATAAAATGCACCCACTAAGCTGGGGGTGGGGGCATAAACAGAAAAGATCCCAGATCATAATTGGGATGTTTATGGGGGTATAATGGGAAAGACCAATCAATCATTGTTTCTCGATGAGATTTTCAATTGAAGAATTGGCTCTATAGAAGCATGTTTGTTTTCAAGTTCTAGTAGTTTTCAACGACAAGTAAATTTTGTCAACGAGAATTAAAAAATTATTATCCTCTTCCACCATGGAAGTGAGTAAAACCTATTCAAAAATTTGGTACCGGTGATCTGTTGTAATGTTTTAGTCAGAATTTAAACCACTTTGTTGAAAAATGTATGCTCTTAACAGAAAATTAGAAAATTTAGATCTGTTTAGCGTGCAGACTATGCATCATTGCAACCGACCTTCTACGTCACAGTCCTCCGTATTGTAAGTCCAGGGGCCAAACTTGAGACTGCACACGTGCTCATCAAAGGGAAAATATCTGAAAAAGCAGGAAAGTTCATTTGAAGCATTTCAAATAGTTGAGACCCTTAAGCACTAAAAATTATGGGGTCTTTCTCATTATAGCCCCCCATGAAACTATAGCCACCCTCATTATAGTATAATTACCATGATTGGGGGGGGGGGGGGTATAGGTTATCTGACCACTAAGCTGTGGGGGGGGCTATGACGGGAAAGACCCAAATTATGTGTGGGAACTAGTCTTGGAGAAGAACTCAAATTAGTTGACCGTCCGAATGCTAAAATTGGACACAAATAATCTTTCAATTAGTGCCCTGTACAATTCGACTTGAAAGGAATGAGAATATGTTGTGGGGGAGTGGTCATTGTTGACCAAAATTGATCGGTCGGGTTTCCTAGTTATGGTGGAGCAAAATCTGTAAAAGGTCGACCTTTTGGGAGAGCATAATCCTGCTCTTTGAGTCTGGTCAGGTTGAGTCTGGTCATTTACCAGGTTGAGGTGCCAGACCAAAAGTAGGCATGTCCAGACCCTACCAGACGGAACATGCTTATGTTCAGACCGTTCCAGAAAAAAATCTCTATGTCCAGACTTTCGTGCGGTCAGAAATTTTCGCGCGTTCTTCGTGGGTTCAAAAGTGAATATGTCCAGACCTTCGTGTTTTCAAAGTTACCGATGTCCAAACTTTCGTGCGTTCATTCCTGTTTTCAGACCACCGTGTAATTTGAACGCACGACGCCCCCCCCCCCTTGTGCGTTCATTTTGGTGTCTTGACACATCGACTTTTGATCTGGCACCTCAACCTGGATTTATATGTTATCCATTTATAAATCTAAGTCTGGCTAGAACCGTGAAATCAGACTGACCGTGCATCTAGTGGGCACAGGAAGCTGCTCCTGATTGACTGTGAGAAATAAGTCTCCCCCGTGTGCAATACTCTATAGGGTGCCATCAACTCCTTTGTGAGAGGATACCCGTCTATCTGATTGTAGAACACTGAAATCATGTCGCGTTGCATTTTAGTTTTTTGTCAGGGTGTTATTCATAACTATGACTCACTCAAAGATTCAACAGTCGTGAGCTTAGCGTTTCCCAGGTTTAGACCTCGACTTATGAAAAAAAACCTTTATAACTCTAGTAGGGGGGGGGGGGGGTCTTTATGGACTATAAATACACAGTCCAGAACTTAGGTAAAGTCTTTTCAATTGAATTCAATTACCACCTTTGCTTCACCATTATCTTTTTTTGTTCCAACAATTCGGTTTTATTGGCAGCTAGGACCGGCCAGCCAGGTTTTGCGTTGAACAAAATGCCTTCAATTGATATCTTTTGCGGAGACAAACAAATATCTCATCATTGAAAAAACTCCAGGAGAAGAATAGATTCTCGAGAAGACGTTTAATTGTTAATACTTCTCGATGAAGAATTGGGTCTTGAATTTTCAATTTTAGTCTGATTTTTCTCATTCTTCGAAGACCCATTCTGATATCCGAATTGTATTTATTGACAGTCTTAATCAATTTGAACAAAAAAAACTTAAGAAACATATTTTTGTTAAAAAAATGCTTCACAATATTGGTTTCTGAAAAATGTTTGCACAAACTTTGCAATAGTTAAACAACTGCCCAAAGATTGTTAAAGAAAAATGTGTAAATGCTAAAAATTGCTTATGATTACAAAATTGGCAGTTGGCTCGCCGAACATGAAATTATATTAGAAACAAAATAATTTTTTCATCAATATTTTTTTGGTGGTTTACTCCAGAACAAGCAGTTGATCTAATTGATTCCAACTTGCAATGAAACTTTGAGCTAAATAATCTTTAATTAAATGAGGGGATATAGCTTGTTGTTTGGTGCTATGCATAAATTTCGACAATTGCGAGTTCCAACTCATTTTCCAGCCAACGGAACATTCCATCAGTCTGTTCAGAAGAGTACATATTTAGTCTAAGCTGCGTTAAACTTGATTGTCTTGATTGCCAATATGCTTAGCGGTTGTTTTCAATTAGGAAACAAGACCCCAAGTTATGAATTGAGTGTATTGATTTTTACCTCAAAATCAGTTTTTGTAGGCTTCTAATCGAAAGCTCTCATATACAAATCTTCGTTCTTACCAAAAACATTCAATTTGGTTTATAAAATGTTTTCAAATACATCCATTTGTGGTTCCTTATTTTCTTTATTTCGTCACAGTCTGATGTCAAAGTTATTAATCAGTGCTTCAAGTTTTTCAAAAGTTTTGAAATGCAAACCAACAACTGAGAATTTTCATTTTCTTTTATTTTTTTCAAGTTAGAGAAACAATCCTACCGTAAGAAAATTCTGATAATATGACTGTCAATCATATTTACATAAAGAGTCGGTTGATATTATTTAATCAATCAGAACTGTTGAATATTAATTGTTCTAAAAATTCATCACAAATTAGATCTGATTCATTTTGCATTATACTGTTCAAATAATGGCAGTTGTCTATGGATAATCAGCACACCCCACCACTACACTTCGTTTTCAAACACGCAATAAATACCTTGTCGTGGTCAATAGCGCGGGTCAAAAGAAATCAAAAAGTTGAATTTTAAATTAAAATTGAAACTGAAAATACAAAAAAATAGCTCGTAATTATAGTACTTATCTATGCGAAAATATACAGAGAAAATTTAGATTAGCTAAAGATTTTTTACTTGATTGACATGTGAATAGATCTTAGTTCCAAATCCCGGAGCTGATTTTCTATTTTCATCAATATTTCATGAGAACCATATATGTCCTAGATACAATTGAGTTCATTAGTTGGAGGTCGGTGGATGTTAGAAACGGGTTTTTGTGGGAGAGAATCTAATTCTGACATCTGATTGATAGGTCAAAACGATATTGATAGCGTCAAACAAATTTAGAATCGAGTTTAGTTTTGTGGCCATTACTTATCGACATAGCAACAAAGTTCGTCAGGTAATTTCTTCTTTTGTTCATTGAAACTTTAATAAAGTAAACTGCCAAATTTCCTGATGATTCTTTGAAATCATCACATCCTCCCTCCTTTTTAAGCAAGTTTGTGGGTATAGGTTCACCAAATGTGTCGGGTTGATTTCTATTTCCTGATGATGTTCGTGGAGGCTCTGATGGTTCGGGTCGTTTTGGTCAACTGGAGTCAACTTTCTCGATACATATATAACTGGATGTCCTTCTTGCGAAAAAAACCATGCCGATGGCTTTTTCAGAGGCGACTGCAGTAACTGTTGCTTCATTTTGTAAAATATAAGGTTGTACAAGTGGGTTAGTACATAATTAAT
The DNA here is from genome assembly GCF_964194025.1 of Convolutriloba macropyga. Taxonomy (NCBI): domain Eukaryota; kingdom Metazoa; phylum Xenacoelomorpha; order Acoela; family Convolutidae; genus Convolutriloba; species Convolutriloba macropyga. Next base: position 58,853,808 of record NC_134471.1, on the reverse strand, counting down.
TTTTATGTTTTCAAAGGCTTTTTGTTGCCTTTTGCCCCATGAGAACTCGCTATTTCTCATGTTATATAAGGGTAGCACTTTAGTCGCAAAATAAAGAATCATTCTTCCGTAAAAACTGTCTAGCTCAACAAACGATTTGAGTTGTTTGTTGTTAGTTGGTGCTTTCGCATTTTATATTTTTTCAACATATTTGGGATCTGGTGCTATTCCCTCCTTTGAAATGTAGTAACCAAAAAACCTAACACTATCGACTGGTTTTGAGTTATTTTTTCCCATTAATAGTAAAGTTTTTCTCACGTAGTCGATTCTTGATTGCAAACATTCTCTTATTCGATGCAGTTATGGAATATTGAAGAAGAGTTTTTCAATCCATGAGGTAGTCGGCTCATCTTGAACAGTCCCTGAGATGTGTTGATTGTGCATATATCTTTTTCCTCTTCGTCAAGTTCAATCTGATTGTAGGCATTTGAAAAGTCAATTTTGCCAAAGTATGAGGCCCCACGTAGGTTGTCGAAGATCGTCTCCATGTATGGTATGGGGTAGTCCTCATACATGACCTTGCCATTGATATGAACTTTCAAGGCCACGCAAAGTCTCAGTTCTCCACTGTTCTTTCTCTGCCGTAACACTGGAGATGTATTAGCGACTCCTCCTGGCTGTACCGGATCAAGGATGCCCTGTCCGACCATCTGTTTTAGCTTCTCTGTGACCTTGTCTTGATGATGTTAAGGTATTTTTCTGGCTTTGCAGAACATTGGCTGTGATCCTGATATCGATTTCACAAGAACTGTATAACCCTTCACTGCAGGTAGGTGTTCGGTTGTGATGTTGTTCACACCGTGCTTGGGTAGAAGGTCTCTACCAAGTAGTCCAAACTGTTCATCAGAACGCACAACTGCTGCTCGTTTTTGTGTAAGCCTGCTTCCATTCCACTCAGCGTTTAAAGTAAGTGATCCCAGGAGCGTTAATTGATTATCATCATAAGCTTCGAGAATTCTTATTTTACCATCCAACTGAGGTTTAACAAGCTCAGTCCATATTTTTGATAATATCAAAAATTTGTCAATGTGTCTTCTGCACCTGTGTACACGTGCATGTTTACTTTGAAGTTATATATTGAGATATATTCCCATGTTGCAGATATGCTAATTGTTTGTTCTTTAGTATAAAACATTCCCATCTCCTATGGTGGAAATGCTTGCTCTGAAGAACCATTTTCTTCTTCTCAAAAGTTATTCTGCTTATTGTACTTATCTGAATTTGTTAGGGGTTTGCTTCTACACATTTTTGAGAAGTGTCCTACATTTTCACAGGCGTTGCATTTTTCTCTTAGCGCTGGACGGAGTCTACTAGAGTGAGGCTTACCTCCACACTCAGTGCACTTATTTTTGCTTTTGTTAGCCGTAAATTTTTCAGTTGGCTATCGAAAGGTCCTTTAGAATTTGAACCCGACTTCTTCTTTCACAGTAAAAGGCTTATTATCTGATGAAGAACTTGCAAAATCCATTGCTTCACTTCTAAACTGTAAGTTCTCAGTCTTTTCGGTAACCGGCATTGCCGGTTTTGCTTTAATACCGTCTAGTAGTCTAGGTTTTGCTTCAGGTTCACTCAAACTTGAGATAAGTTTTATCTCTACCAAATCTTCTTCAGGGTTGGCTTCTGTTTTGAGTTTTCTGAAGTCACAATAGCGTGCTTTTTCTCTACGACGCGCTAAGAAATTTACATCTGACTCCCCTACACCTTGTAATACGGACAAAGTTTAGCTTTTTTGCCGTTACTACTCTTTTTAGGAGAAATGTAATTTTGAATGGCCAGCCTGATGTCTTTATACAGAGTGTCTATCAATTTCCTAGGACTCATTAGGCTCCTAAGTTTAATAATCTTGCATCTTGCCCGCACATACTAAAAAAGAGATTGGTTACATTTAGGTCCTCTATAGCGCCATCGGTGTTGACCTTGTCCTCTTTCTTCTCTGCGCAACATTTCGCCACGAAAAAAATAATCCACGCAGTAGCAGATTCCACATTCTGTAGATTCAAAACTTGTCTGTCAGTAGCTGATCTGGACACCATTGTCGTGGCCGATAACACGAGTCAAAAGAATTCAATAAGTTGATTTTTAAATGAAAATTGGAACTGAAAATTTACAAAAATTAGCTCGTGTGAGTAGTAGTTAACCATGTGAAAATATACAGAGAATAATTAGATTAGCTAAAAAGAATTTACTTTGTTGACATGTGAATAGAACTTAGTTCCAAATCCTGGAGTTGATTTTCTGTTTTCATCAACATTTCATGAGAATCATATATTGCTTAGATACAATTGAGTTCATTAGTTGGAGGTCGGTGGATGTTAGAATCGGGTTTCTGTGGGTGAGAGAATTCACTTCTGACATCTGATTGATAGGTCAATAAGATATTGATAGCGCCAAACAAAATTAGAATTTAGTTTCTTTTTGTGGCCATTACTTATCGACATAGCAACAAAGTTCGTCAGGGAAGTACTTCTTTTGTTCGTCAAAAATTTGAGAAAAAAACTTCTAAGTTTCTTGATGTTTCTTTGAAACCATCACATACCTAAAATTAAAACAAGTCTACGGATATAAGGAAAGTGATTTAAACCATATATTTGCCAAGAGTTCAAACGTGATCGTCAAAATCGCTTTCCCTCTCTGAATTTAGGTTTAATTTGATTTATGAATTCTGTTAAAAAACTTGCTTGTATACACTAAGTTACCATTGACAGGGTTTCAGCCCTGAATCAAAAGAAATACCATAATGTTTTTCTAGCAAATAATTTCAATGTACATGTCACTTTCAATAACTTTTATGCTGTATTTTCTCAATTGAATGTGTTATATAAATGGAATTTGTTTGCCCATGCTTTCTCGCCTAATGTAGTGTTCATGTACATTTAGTAAAAACATACTGCTTTTCAGATGTACATGAGCAGAGCCTGCCTGATTTTGATCTGGCCAGGCGTAAATGAGAAACACTTGAGCGTGAAGAAACTCAATCTTCTTTCGCGAGATAATTGCTTGGTAGTTGTTCTCGATCTCTATCGAAAACAACTAAAATTTCTCTTTCGTCTCTGTAAATCTTTTTCGTTATTTATTCTATGCTGTCCTCTAACCTTATAAACATGCTTTTGCGATTTGAAGGAAAAACATGACAAGTAAAAATTTAAATGCTTTCAAGAAAACAAATTAATGACCCAACAATATGACTAAGTTTCATATTTTCATTAGTTTTAGTAACTTCTGAGTCATTATATTGAATCCCCTGTGTTTTCATTTGTCTTCTTCACGTCAAATTGAGCTTCAGAATTAGGAGAAGTTGGCTTGGATTATAATTTCCAGCTTGCAACGCAACCTGCAGTTTCAATGAGAAAGGTCGCGAACTTCACTAACCCCGGGTGTGTCGCGCCCACACGGGAAAAGAAAGGAAAAAAGGGTCCACATACGGGCTGGATCCCATTTGAGCGTGTCCCAAATTGCTGTTTTCGCGGAATTCGAATCGTACAAAAGGATTCTTCTCGCTAAAAGTTCGTCATCCTTAACTCTATGACCCAAATTTGGAGACAGTAGCGTCGTCCTACACACCCGAGTGGGCTCCAGCCCGTGTGTGGATTCTTTTTTCTTGCTGTTCCCGTGTGGGCTCGACAAGCCCGGTTTTAGTGAAGTTCGCCACCTTCTTCACTGACCCACCAGTACAGCTGCAAATCGAAAATGACAATCTTGGCCAATGGTAGAGCATGCTTTAAATAAATAGCATAGAAAACTCAGAGTTCTATTGATCTCTGTTCTTGTGTGTGGGGATGGACTGAGCATCCAAAGAATGAGCTGGATTGAAAATAATTGGTGGTGGTTTGGAGGGGGGATGGCGGGTGGGAAGATTGCGCCTACTAGGAAATGCTGCTGGTTCTAGTTCTACGTGTACATGCATTTGACCGTTTCAGGCGAATTAATTGATAAAAGAGAGCGGCTGTTTTGATTTCCTCAATCATGAGAGATTTTCAAAATGTTCGAATTTGCACTTTAACGTTTCATGAACAGCATTTGAATCTGACGTTATGTAATAAGCTCTGGGCAGAGAGCACACATAATGATGTTACTTATGTGCAGACAGGAAGCCGTCGCGTTGTAAACTGCACAGTCTGAGCATCCAATTGACAGTTGCGTCCAAAAAACTATGGTTCAGTAATGTTTAAAATTTTGATTCAATATCACAGCGCTGTGAAGCTCTCAGGCAAAATTATAAGTAGTTTGTAGTGTGTCAGACAAAATAAGACCTACAATCGGAAAGTTGCAGTTTTGCCTTAAGGTATACAAGGATAGACTCTCTATTATATTTCCACTGCTTTTAATTTAGATACTGTGCAATTGTTAGCAGTAAAAACAATTTCGTATGATTCATTTGTTAGATCTGCTGGCATTGTGGGACTGTTCGATCATGGTCAAGCAATAGTTCTCTTAACCAATGACTAACTTTTTTCGCAATTTTAAAACAAATTCATGAATTAACCTGAGCCAAAAAACACCAGAATTTAATCCATAATATCATTTGTAGCTAATTAGGTCAAGCTTCAGAGAAACTGCTTTCCAAAAATTTATTTCAAAGCAGATTGATGGGTGTTCTAAGCAAATGCACTACTACGAATATGGACCAAGTATGTATTAGAGCAAGCATTTCTAGTGAGGGGATCATTTCCCCTACCCCCCACCCAGCCCTATATAGCCTTAGTACCTCTTAAAATTTTTGCGAATTGTAAGAGTAATACTTGCATTTCATTGAAACATGAGTGTCCAGGTAGATTGAAGGCACCTTCAGAATGGCTCCCTCACAAAAAAATTAAATTCGCCATTATTGTAGCTGATACCACCAAATGATACTATAATATGATATTATACCGAAAAAGTTTTTGATGCTTACGATAAAAACAACAAATTTTTGTTGCAATACTTTCAAACCACAGCACGTAATACTTTCAAACCACAGCGGTGCTAACTTTTAATAAATATATATTGAAGATACTCAAAAGACACTAATGAGGAAGCTTATTGTGCTAATAATATTACACCAAATGTTTTAAAGCTCAGGAACTTGGGCATGTATTATAAACAATTTCTCTGACTTAATTGTTCCTCCAGTTTTCACATCTCTATGTTGAACTAAAAGATCTTCTTTTCAAGCTATGTCCAACTTATCTTATGCACAATTTACACCAGGTACAACTGGCTGGAACAAAAAGAAAAAATCACTGAACACTTCTCAAAAAATCAAGCGCTCATGGCGCATTTGTTACAACCCCACTTGTGGGGGGGGGGGGGGGAAGAACTATGTGCTCAACTGGTTTTTTTTGTTCAGTTAATTTTGGCCGATTGAAATATTCATCGTAAAGAAATGTCTGTGGCATCGATAAAAAGCTCGCCTAGCGTAGAACATGAAATTAAAAGGATTTTGTGCAATTTCATTTTTTTTTCGAGATATCGAGGTGTAAACTGTTGTGCCGTAGTCTTATGGCCATCTTGTGGACTAAAATTGAAGTAGGCACCCTTATGAGCATCAACTAAACATATCTAGTGATTTAAGTGAACAGCTAATGGCTGTTACGACTTCAAAAATTATTTTTTATTTTTTTAACCTTAACCAATCTTAAACCTATTTTTGTGTTCTTTTAAGTCAGTCTCACGAATGGGAGAACCACTTTCTTCTCTACTGCACCCAAAATTAAATTGGTTAGCGTTTTTATCTTCCAACTATTGGTTTTACGATTTCGATGCCACGAGTTTTCTATTTTTTTTTTAAAAAGTGGATATATTTTTTAAAATTTTTGGTTCCTTTAGAAATCTTATCATATCATCCTAATATCGAGAGCTCCCATTGGCTTATAGAAGGAATTCAATTGATCACAGAAAAAAATTCAGAGAAAAACGGATGGTTTTAATGGCTCCTTCCCTTCGCATTTTTCTAATGAATTTTTTGTTTTTGCTTGTATTTGTTGTCGTTTTCATAGTCATAATATTTTTGTGATAAATTTTTGGTAACTTAGGAATGACAGATATCACTGCCTTTTCATTGAAAATTTTGCGTTTTTAATGAATTTCGTTGAAATGTATTGGTTTTAATGGCTTTGAAACTAAGGGTTTTCTCGAAATTTTCTTGGTTTTAATGTATTTTTGCATAATTTTTGTTTTTAAGTCGCTTTAATACATAAATCCATCCCATAAATCCCATAACCGCTTCCCGATAATTCAAATTTTAACGTTTTTTATTGATATTATGTAACTGTTGTTTTGTTTGTTCTACAATATGCGTTTTCATAAATATTTTGCGACTGGTCAATATTTGTGTCTCTTCTTGTTTTATTTGAGCAAATTCGAGTAATTACATGTCCCAGTGATTTTCAAATGAAACACAAGTGAGCATTTTTAAACTTTCAATTAACTTTAATTGAATTAGTATAAATGACAATTGAGAACAAAACATAATATTCAGATAATAGCTAATGATTTTAATTACCTAAATAATTTGTGTTTGGCAAATTGTTTTTTTATAAGTAATTCTGCAGTCCCTTTTATATGGTTTAGTCTAACCAAAGACAAATCGTATTGGATTCCTAACGACGTTTTTGAATTTCATTTTGAGAACTTTTCCGTAAAAAGCTACTGGTTTTTAAGACGATTGAAGTTATTTTGTTTAAAAAATGCTGATTTGAGTTTTGAGTTTCACCTCATCATTGTAACGATTTCTTTAAAGTCAAACATTTGTTTTTGATTTTCTATTCATTTGGTTGCCATTTGAGTCAAAAATGTTGATGATCTCGGGTCGGAACATCATGTGCGAACGCACATTAACGAGCCTCCTTGTTTAATCTAATGCTTTTTTCAAAAATGTATAACAAAGATGCCCAAGTGAGTATGAAAACTGACATATTTCATTTCATATTTTGTAGAAATTGAACACAATGAGTTGAAGTTTGCGCAAATAAGCTGAACACGCGAGATCTAAAAAACTGTTAGCGCCATTGTTTTGCACACTTTGTATATAATAACCAGTGTCTGGCATCCACATGTCTGACTTCTCAGTGAAATCTACTCTTTTAGTGTCCTCGTACTCTCCGGGATCCCAGGAGACCTTCTCGTTCATCCAGTGCAGTCCCACCCACATTGTCAAATCCACTACCTGTTCAATATACACAATGAAATATAATTAATTCACGAAATTAGAAAATCTTGGTTCATAAACGATCAACGATCATTGTTATCAGTTCAACCCATGCAATCAATCATGCAATCAAAATAGTTTCCTTTTTGGAAAATTGTTTGAGGTAAAACTTCCTGTTCTGGACAATCACATTTCACCCGCCACTGAGGTACAACTAGTATGATAATTAATTAAATTTGGGCTCCCCGCTCATTGGGTGAGTCCAAAACTTATCACTGTAGATTGTCCCCGCTCATGGATGACACACTATTCAATGCCGACTCGCCTCTTAACTTCTGCAACAAGGATTCAAAGGTCTGCTCTCGTTTCATATGTGTCTATAATCTCTCATCCCTTGCAAGGAGCATGATTGCAGACCCCCGAATTGCTGTAACAGAGACTGATTGAGATAACCTACTGAAGGCTACCGAAAACCCCGCCGGCTGCAAATTTCTGTTATCAGCCAGAGTAGCGATTCGTTTGAGGGTCTTACGAACTGTCTCTGAAAATCCTCCAAACGTTTCGAAAGCCAAAGGAATGAATTGAATTCCGACTTCACTACAATTCTGGGCGTACTGTTCGTACTTCCTGTCCTCAGCAGCTGACAGAGCGAAACCACTCTTCTCCGACGCATTTATAATGAGGCTTGACCGCAAGGGAGAAGTGACGGTAACGTCTAAAGCTGCTGGTAGACCATTATTCCAAACAGGTAAGAAGATATCGCCCGGTCTGGAGTTATTGTCGGGTAGTAAACTTTTCTGTTCAGAGACGGGTGACCAAAGAGCTCCCAAGCAAGCTGATGTAATTTTGTCTCGTATACGATTATGACAAGAGATCATATCACCGCGACCATGGCATGACACCGCATGGTCGCCCATTACATCTAGAGTCCCAGATTTACAAAAAGGTCATTTTCTCTTGTTCTCGTACAATTTTACACCCAGACGATATTTGAGAGCAACACGGAACTCATTGGAAGATAGGTGTAGTCCCAGAGCTGGAATTGGGGCTGCGGATAACCAGGCACCAGACTGCGGTAGAGAAAGAGATTGTAAGCGAGCTTTTTTTCTTATGGAACTTTGTTTTCCTAACAAGTTGTCAAAGGCTGAGTTATCAAGTTCCTCCTGAATTTTTCTTTGAGAAGGATATGTCGTCGCAATTTCGCTCATTTCTTCAACTGCTTTAACAAATGAGATGTCTTCAGTTGGATTATGGCCTGTTAATTTTTCTACAAGAACAGAGGATTGAAAAACAGATCCGACGTATGCAGCCTGAACTTGATCTGCTGATCGTTTTATTCCTACACCGGTTTTATTGATTGGAAGGCATGCTTGGTCCCAAGAGGTGTCTGACAACAAAACTCCAAGAATACCTTCAAAGGTTGCACGCTGAACCGAATCAAATTATCGAAGGATTTTATTTGATTCGTCCGAAGGAGAATTGCATCGCAAAGAGTAGACCATTTTGGGAGCACCAAGGCAAAAACGCAAAATGCCAAGAGCCCATTGAGGATCGTCTACATATGCTAAATTGTCTAGACGTTCCTCTTACTTTTTAACGCGTTTGAGTAAACAAGAGGAAACAAAAGCGTCAGATCCTATAGCAGCTCCTAAAATTTCAATTCCATCTACGCAGTTCCTCTTGATCAAACTGTTAGTTTTTGTCATGCTTTCGAATGACCATAGCTCGCACTTATCCTTCCTGAGTTCCAAACCAACTTTTTCTCCTGATTCTGAGAAAATTTCTAACGCTATACAAAGTTCGATCTCGTTTCCTGCAATAATTCCGTCATCGAGATACCAGCAATGTTGCAAGAGATTCGGTATTTTGCTTTTGATTTCGTCAATAAGAGGCCAGATGGCCAATGAAAACAAAAGAGGACCTAGTGGATCACCTTGTTGCACTCCTGCCTAACTGTCAACAATTGAGCTATTGAAGAACAAATCACTATGTTTCGAGTAACAAAAGGATGCAAATGAAATTATACGAGGCATCAAAACTTTTGTTGAGCCGAGGAGATGACTGCGCTTCACTGAATTAAATGCGTTTCTGAAATCAATTTGAAGTATGCCACCACTTTTGACAAGTTTCATTCTTTCGAAGGTTATTTTTGTGGCATGCACTATGCTCTCGGCACCACCCTTGACAGCAACTCCCAACTGCTTTGAACCAAACAACTCAACCGCCTCGACGGCTGTTTCTTTTGCAATGCACTTGGCAACAAGGCGAAGAATAACTTCGCCCATAGCAATAGGTCTAATGCCGGTTTTCCTTTTATTCAATGCTGTTAATGTAGCACTACAAAAAGCTGGAGCCACAAAACTTGGGAGCTAGCCCCTGCTGGCCAAGTTCACTAATTTGGTTAGGGAATTCATTGCCCGCTTGGATTGATCAGAAATTGAACAATTGATTGCGTGGAGAAGATGCTCTGGGTACATTTTGGATGGCCCAGCTGCTGTGAATTTCGAAAAAGACTGGAGCTGCAAAAAAACCTTTCCCTCATCGAATTGATAAGCTTCGCAGCTATAGTCTTCCAACGGCTCAAGAATTTCGTTTTCCTCTGGATTCAGTTTTTTGAGTTCAATGAGTGTTTTTCTGTTGTCGAGTGCTATTCCCTCCGATGATAAAATCTTTGCCGCACGACCAAACTGTCCTTGAAGACAAAGTGTTTTCATTCGGGAGGCTAGCGCTTCCATTGTGCTGTCACTTTAATTTTTCGCTTGCTTCATTGAAGCCGCTTCGTACCAAAGGGAAGCATACTCACCCGATCTCCATCGCTCAAATCTATTAATCAATGAGTTTTCCTGCTGCTGCTTATGTTTTTTACCCCCCCCCCCCTGTTGGAAGCACGCAAAACACATTTGCTAACTGCAAAAAAACTTCTTCCAGTTATCAACACAGTCAGGATTTGAGATGCAGTCCTCTATGATTGACGTAATAATCCCGGACCATGGCATTCGAAACTTCACGGGGATATAGCGGATCGTTGGAATATTTTTACTGCAAATAGTTTTCAAATCTGGTAATTTGCTTGGATTGTCACTGGGGCCTGATGGACCACTGCCCAGTGCTGCAGATTGAACCAACTCGTCTATGCGTGCAGATAGATTTTTCGGTATCTTTTTCACTGTTGACAAAAGTTGACTGAATTGTGAATAGGTACAAATTGATTTCGAGCACACCCATTCATCGTATTTTGGACCCCAATGCAAGAACCTCACCTTTGACCTGACCAAGTCGTGCTCCAAGATGGAGACTTTATATAGGTTATCTTTTCTGTCGGGATAAAAAAGGATAGTTCCAACTGGAATCAGGAAACGAGATATGTCGTCGTTAATTGTCAGTTCGCTTATCTGCTGTGTTAAACCAGTTGAGGTGTCTAACATAACGTTTTCTACTGAACTGTTAGTGGTTTGTTCCTGTGAGTAACTTTTGACGGGAGACATAGAAACTGGCACCTTTTCAGTGATATTCAATGAACAGTGAGTAGGTGGGGATGAATTGTTATCGTGATTTACTTCAGACTGGACCAGATCTTTAGCTCTTAGGTTGTATTTCATGGTCAAAACGCGATAATGATTGAACAAGCAAACCGATCCATGACTCTTATTTTTCGATGACCTGAAAGGCGACAGGGAGGAGGGGGGGGGGGCTGAGGATGGGTTGTAAAGTTTGGATCCAACCGGTTTTGACGACCTTCCTCGGCCTCAACTCGATAGTCTGGATAATCTCCCTTCACACATCCACCCCACAATGTAATTTCGAAGACAAAAAAAGGAAGGGGTTTTAAGATGGGTCCTAGAGTTGCAGAATGTTGTTTACCAAATTTGTTTTTAAAGATGGTCTATTCAGAAAGTTGTCGATAAATCAAGAGCACGTGCATTAAGATATTGTGATACATGTCAAACAAACAATTGGTTATCATCATTTTGAGAAACGACAGTTAAAGAGCAATCATCATCATCATGTACACAACTTCATATTAAGAATCAAAAAGCGGATCTATTCTGTCCCCCCCCCCCCCAGTGTTTTATGACCCCCAGTTACAAATTACGTTTTTTTTATATAGCACGTTACTATGTAAAAAAATAATGCACGTGCGCCTGGGGGTCATAATACATATATTCCGACCAAGCTGGGAGGTGGGGGGGGGGCTGAAACAGAAAAGATCCCAAAAGCTATAATCTATATTGCTTCGACTGCCCTGTCACAAAATTGAACTCTATAACAGAAAGATAAAACAAATTGTATGTTTCTAACTCATAGGATGTATGCTGTCACTAAGACTATGTTATTTAGAGTACTGAGAAAGAAATATTTTGAGATGCATCGGAAAACTACTTAATTCGCAACTGTTGTGATGATAGTGGGTTGCAATAAGCGCTGAAATAAGCTGGAAAAGTTCGGAGTAAAATGCCGAATATTTAGCACCGGATGTAGAAAGTTTCAGTTCAGTTTGTGCTGAAATTCTGTTTTAAAAATCCGGCGCTTTTAATATTTTCTCTTATCAGCGGTTTTAGGGGCTTTTCCCGCAAAAGATGCGCTGAGATTCCGTGACTTTTCAATACGGGATCAACCAAAACACACCTGTTCTACGACGTTGAGGTCATTCAGCTGATAGAGGTCAAACTCACACCTGACCATGAGTTGTCTGCCACTTGCATTCACTGGTCTCAGACTGCGACTGCTGTTTGATAGAATGCCCTCCACTAGAGATTTGCCAACGTGTACGCCAGCCACAACAGTTAAACTATAAATAAATAAATGTTTATGCAAATTTCAATCGGAGAAGAGAAAACTGGAAGAAACACGCAACAAGAAGCAATGTCTGTCTTGTTTGGTGCTAAAAAATGCTATTTGTGGTAGAGGCTGGCTTTAGATCAAGAAACTGGAATACACTGTCGATTGCCCCAGTTGATTCCCGTAAAACCGCACCACGAATTTTTAGCCCTATATTATATTTACCGTAATTGGAGCTTTACTTTGTAGGCTCTCTAACTCGTTATATATAATATAAGAAACCAAAATCATACAACGAACAGAACCACAAATTCGAAAACTGCTCAGATAATTAAAAGGAGAAAATAACTAGATGCATAACATGTTGGGAGAAGAAAATGAAAACATGTTACGCTATCATTAGATTTTTTGCCCGGTACCATAACACTTTAAGGAATTGCTTCAGAAAACTGTTAGTTATTGCAATGAGATTTGAAAATCAACTTAGCTGGACGCTAGCAAACCGGAAGCTAGTAAATTGGTGAGCCGAATTAAAAGTAAGACGACATAAAAAAAAGCTGAAGGATATGTAGAAAATATATAATCTTTCCCAACATAGTTAACCATTGCAGTGAAGAGTATTTTACTCTATAGTATTAGATTACATGCACCAAACAAGAAGGCTCGGTAATGTGCCTATGCACATAATGTTCCGACACCGCTCCTCTACATTCTTGAATTAATTGGCTAGCAAAGGATGAGATACAAAAATTTTCAAAAACATACATATCGTTCAATAAACAACTAATGGAATAAAAAAAGCCACGTTTGAGGGCCGATGAAACTTGTTGTTAACAGGACTACTAGAAAAGCAATCATGAAAATCCAATAAAAAACATTAATTCCGACCAAAACTCGATGTCTATATTAAAAGAGTCATAACAGAATCCAACTCAGTTAGATAAAACCTAAACAAAAAAATAGGCTTTTCTTCATTAGAAATGATATAGGACCAGCCCTCAATCGTCTGGGAAACAGGTCGAAAAAAAGAGCGAAAAGGTGCGAATTTCGAAAAAAAACGTTTCTTTATTGAAAACAATTAATTTCAAACTAATTTTTATCATTAGATGTTAAGTGAAATCACAAAAATGTTTATATCTGTCTCCATAGGAAGCAATTGAGACCTGTCAGTATCCAGAGTACGTCACAAGAATACAAAAAGAAGAACAAATACCGGCAAAATAAAAAGGATCAATTCAACTTTGCGTGAAAACGGCAGTGAAGCTGTTGAAACCATAAACTTGCCACAAACAACATTAATGATGCCACTAAAAAGATTATCAATTGCTCAATATTGCAAAGCCAATGGGACCTACCACTATTTTTATAACTTAAAAAAAACAAAGATCCTTCAAAAAGTACAAGTAAAAAATAGAAATCTCAAATATTTTTATGAACTCTCCTAGTAACAGTAGTAAAACAAAAGTGGTATAAAGAAAAATTTATAGCTCACTGAGAACGGGCTGTGGCCTGTCTTTACAGAGAACAAAGCACAAATCGATTGAAAAAAAATTAAAATTGGCGAAGCTCAAGAACCCAAATATATCATTGAAAACAAATGTTCACAAAAGTCATAACAGACATAAGATTTCTACAAAGACCGCAAGAATAAATTGTGACACCTCAGAAAGCCAATTGGGCCGGTTAATAATGAGATTAAGTCACGAGACTACACAAAAACAAAAAATACAGACAGATACCAAAACTTCACAAAAAATTCGACTCCACATTGTGCAAATCACTATATTTACAAGATGTTGTTGACAAGAATTGTAAGCCATCACTTGCTTCTCATCCGAACATCGACGGGTCTTCCTTATAAAAGGGCTATTGAGAATTGGCAAAAAACGAAATCCAAATTTTGAACAGTATAGAAATCTAAAATACTTTTTATTAAATTAAATGGTCGAAGCCATTAGTCACAATGAATAACTAAAGAAGAAAAAATGTTTATATCAAAACATGTATCTGAAACTTCTTCTTAGCGAGATTGAGTCAGAAAAGTTATTTTTGAAAATTATTAAAATAAATAGTTATACATTGAAATCTTTAAATAGGTTCAGTTATACGTCCTGTGGAAGATATCGAGATATATCATTATCACTTGTATGTCGCACAGCCATAAAAACAAAGATGAACATTGGCAAAAAGTAAAAAGAAGTCCACTAAATTTTGCAAGAAAACCGTGACTGAGTCCAAAAGCATAAAATATTCAGCAAAAACAAATTATCAAATTCAGATATGCCATTTTTCAAGATATGCATTTTTCGAATTCTGCTTTCCTTGAATTGGATCTTTCAATGAGGTTGTATATTGACAAGGGAGCAAAAAGAACCTGAAAAAACACAATTATTCTTATATATATATAAAAAAACGAAAACTCGAAGTATAAAAACCAAGAAACCATTAGTTAGAAACAAAACCGTTACAGACATTAATTTATGACTCATAGGATATGGGTTTCTGCCTGTTTTTACTAATGTTACGCCAGAAGTTAGGAAAAAGAAGAGAAAATAATGGCAAATTTGAAAAACTGTCCAATTTTCTTTAAAACAAACAAATTCGAAGTCATAAGAGACAGTACTAAACAGCCAATTGGATCTTTGATTGGAGTGAATAAATCATTGGACTACAAAATTTTTTACAAATGATAGAAAACATATGATTTCCATTAAATTTTACAAAAACATTTTATCAGAGCCGTAAATACCATGAAATTAACTCTGAAACCAGAATATATGTTTGATTGGCTCCTTTTTGTAAAAAGTATCTCTCAATTTTTGAAACCCGATTTGAGATTCATGTCAGCTATTTACAAAAAATCTATAAATGCGGAGGTAATTTAGAAAAAGGCGGTGCCTGATTGAAATCTCAAAAAAAAGTCACCGTAAGGATGCCGGGTGAGATCAATATGGGCCCTGATATTGCTGCTCGTCTAAGAAAACGCTCAATTGTTCAAATGGTCGCGAAATAGATCAATATTTTTACAAAAATTTTTCAGTGTATCAAAAATAAATAATGCATTTTGTATAAATATTGAGTTTAAATCTGCAAAAAACTGGCATAATTATAATTGCAGAAGACTTTTAAAGCCATTGGGAGTACAGGTTTCTCTCTTTTTGAGCTTACAAATTTATGACCGCAGTTTTAAGATGTCTAGTTCCGGCTATTTTTAAGAAAATAGACTAACAAATATTTGGTCCACTTTTTTACAAAAATTTTAGACAAATTTGCAGCAAAAAATCTAATTGAACAGCTCAGCAACACTCCTCTATCTTTAAAGATAAATTCAGTACCACTACCCTTAACAATTTTAACTTATTTTAGCAAAATTGGCCCAAATTCGCTCAAAAATACGGAAAATGTGAATATGAACAACGAAATACTGTCTCCTCTTCAAAAAAACTTTAAACCTCAATAGCTCCCGGTAAAACGCGAATACCAAAAACTTTTCAATTCCATATTCCATATTTTACATTGCAAAGGCTTTCTAATGATGCCACTCACAACTCTCTACGATGATTATACTGATCGGCCAAAATCGACTTATGAAAAAACCCATTTGAGCATATATTTCCTCCCCCACTAAAATGCGTCGGAACAATTAGACAGATTGATTTATATTTGAATGGAAAGCATATGACAGCTGTAATTACTGAAACTATGTTCCTACTCGACAAAATGGACAACAACGAATTCGGAAAAAATCGGGAAAAATCAAATAACTTTAAAGACGTTAAAAACTAATAGCTATTAACAGGTTTCGTTGGCTAATTCTTTTCTAGAACCCAGACCATGTATAACGCAAAGTACTATAAAGACAAAAAAGAATAAAATTGGCAAGGTTCAAAACAATCGTTTGTTGAAATTAACATATTGAATGAAAACCATTAAAAGGGTCAAAAAATGTCTTCGCAAGATTGATATATAAGCCATAAAAACAAAGTTACACAAGACCTCCTTAGCAATTACTCAGCTGGCTGCGACATCAAAGGTCAAGTAAAATAATAATAGCAAATCATTTTTACCAAAATGGTCAGGCTGTAAACACATCCTTCTTTAATTATAATTATTTTGATATGTTCTATCAAGTAAACTGTACAAATGTTTAATTACAAAATGTAAAAAAAAATCAAAACAGCCGCATTGGGAAATTGTTGAAGCAGACAGTAGTCTTGTATTTGTGTACTATCCTACAATTTTTCAGTTAAAATTATCATCTTTGATATTAGGCTAAATCAACTAATTCATAACGTTTACCCGCGTAACTTTTATTTTTCGTACAACAAATCGCTGACTTCGTCTTTTAACAATAGGGTTGAACTTTCCAACAGAATTCAAACATCTTTTCCAGCACAGAATTGTGTAGCTTTAATATAATGTCTTTATTTAAAGGCTCTCTCACATATATTTGTATACGTTTAGTCATGCATATATGCAAGTATATATGTACCATGTACTACCAATACAGTTGCGTCGCAAAATTTTGTCAGAAGATGTAAAATCAAAAACCTTTTGTTCGAGTTTGACCTCCCGTACCTAACTTTCAGAGTAATTAATTACTGAATCAGGAAGATATTCAGAAACAATTCAGTACTGATTCAGAGTCTGTTCATGTCACATTTGGCTCTGAAAGTCTCTGATTCAGACTCTGATTCAGACTCTGAATCAGACTCTGAATCAGACTCTGATTTTTTTCTGATTCAGACTCCGAATCAGACTCTGAATTATTCTGATTCAGACTCTGATTCAGACTCTGAACCAGACTCTGAATCAGACTCTGATTTTTCTCTAAATTAGGGTAAACTAAGTTCGCGATCCAAGCCAAGTTTTACCGTTGCTTTTGCTCTCAGGTCCTTAAAAATACAAATACATACAAAACCTGTAGAAATTGATGAAATCTATATAGGTTGTCGGAAATTTTCTCAAGTCAAGTTAAAGACTAAGTTTTTAAGATTTTCCAGTATGTTCTGTGTGGTTTAAACCCTCCTCCTTTTTTATTCCGGGCTGGGGACCGGCAGAGGCGGAGTTACTGAAATTAACTATAGGAAAATTGTTTTAGCATGGTAAAAAACCGAGCTTAAAAAGTTTTCCAAAACAAAAACAAGACAAAATTAAACATCAAAACAAGACAATACACAAGCTGAAGGATATGTCGAAAAAATATAATCTTTCCCAACATAGTTAACCATTGCAGTGAAGAGTATTTTACTCTATAGTTTTAGATTACATGCACCAAACAAGAAGGCTCGGTAATGTGCCTATGCACATAATGTTCCGACACCGCTCCTCCACATTCTTGACTTAATTAGCTAGCAAAGAATGAGGAGATACAAAAATTTTCAAAAACATACATATCGTTCAATAAACAACTAATGGAATAAAAAAGCCACGTTTGAGGGCCGATGAAACTTTTTTTAGCAGGACTAGTAGAAAAGCAATCATAAAAATCCAATAAAAAACATTAATTCCGACCAAAACTCGATGTCTATATTAAAAGAGACATAACAGAATCCAACTCACTTAGATAAAACCTAAACAAAAAATAGGTTTATCTTCATTAGAAATGATATGGGATCTGCCCTCAATCGTCTGGGAAACAGGTCGAAAAAGTAAAGAGCGAAAAGGTGCGAATTTCGAAAAAAAAGTTTCTCTATTGAAAACATTTAATTTCAAACTGATTATTATCATTAGATGTTAAGCGAAATCACAAAAATGTTCATATCTGTCTCCATAGGAAGCAATTGAGACCTGTCAGTATCCAGAGTATGTCACAAGAATACAAAAAGAAGTACAAATACCGGCAAAATAAAAAGGATCAATTCAACTTTGCGTGAAAACGGCAGTGAAGCTGTTGAAACCATAAACTTGCCACTAAGAACATTAATGATGCCACTAAAAACATTATCAATTGCTCAATTTTGCAAAGCCAATGGGACCTACCACTATTATTATTACTTAAAAAAACAAAAATCTTTCAAAAAGAACAAATAAAATTTAGAAATCTCAAATATTTTTATGAACTCTCCTAGTAACAGTAGTAAAACAAATGGTTGGTTTTAAAAGTGGTATAAAGAAAAATTTAAAGCTCACTGAGAACGGGCTGTGGCCCGTCTGTCTAGAGACCAAAGCACAAATCGACTGAAAAAAAATTAAAATTGGCGAAGCTCAAGAACCCAAATATATCATTGAAAACAAATGTTCACAAAAGTCATAACAGACATAAGATTTCCACAAAGACCGCAAGAATAAATTGTGACACCTCAGAAAGCCAATTGGGCCGGTTAATAATGAGAATAAGTCACGAGACTACACAAAAACGAAAAATACAGACAGATACCAAAACGTCACAAAAAATTCGACTCCACAGCGTGCAAATCACTATATTTACAAGATGTTGTTGACAAGAATTGTAAGCCGTCACTTGCTTCTCATCCGAACATCGACGGGTCTTCCTTATAAGAGGGCTATTGAGAAATGGCAAAAAACGAAATCCAAATTTTGAACAGTATAGAAATCTAAAATACTTTTTATTAAATTAAATGGTCGAAGCCATTAGTCACAATGAATAACTAAAGAAGAAAAAATGTTTATATCAAAACATGTATCTGAAACTTCTTCTTATTGAGATTGAGTCAGAAAAGTCTTTTTTGAAAATTATTAAAATAAATAGTTATACATTGAAATCTTTAAATAGGTTCAGTTATACGTCCTGTGGAAGCAATCGAGATATATCATTATCACTTGTATGTCGCACAGCCAAAAAAACAAAGATGAACATAGGCAAAAAGTAAAAAGAAGTCCACTAAATTTTGCAAGAAAACCGAGACTGAGTCCAAAAGCATAAAATATTCAGCAAAAACAAATTATCAAATTCAGATATGCCTTTTTTCAAGATGTGCATTTTTCGAATTCTGCTTTCCTTGAATTGGATCTTTCAAGGAGGTTGTATATTGACAAGGGAGCAAAAAGAACCTAAAAAACGCAATTATTCCTATATATAAAAAATCAAAACTCAAAGTATAAAAACCAAGAGCCATTAGTTAGAAACAAAACCGTTACAGACATTAATTTATGACTCATAGGATATGGGTTTCTTCCTGTTTTTAATAATATTACGCCAGAAGTTGGGAAAAAGAAGAGAAAATAAAGGCAAATTTGAAAAACTGACCAATTTTCTTTAAAACAAACAAATTCGAAGTCATAAGAGACAGTACTAAACAGCCAATTGGATCTTTGGTTGGAGTGAATAAATCATTGGACTACAAAATTTTTTACAAATGATAGAAAACATATGATTTCCACTAAATTTTACAAAAAACATCTTATCAGAGCCGTAAACACCATGAGCTTAACTCTGAAACCAGAATATATGTTTGATTGGCTCCTTTTTGTAGAAAGTATCTCTCAATTTTTGAAACCCGATTTGAGATTCATGTCAGCTATTTACAAAAAATCTATAAATGCGGAGGTAATTTAGAAAAAGGCGGTGCCTGATTGAAATCTAAAAAAAATCACCGTAAGGATGCCGGGTGAGATCAATATCGGCCCTGATATTGCTGCTCGTCTAAGAAAACGCTCCATTGTTCAAATGGTCGCGAAATAGATCAATATTTGTAAAAAAAAATTTCAGTATATCCAAAATAAATAATGCATTTTGTATAATTATTGAGTTTAAATCTGAAAAAACTGGCATAATTATAATTGCAGAGGACTTTTAAAGCTATTGGAAGTACAAGTTGCTCTCTTTTTGAGCTTACAAATTTATGACCGCAGTTTTAAGATGTCTAGTTTTGGCTATTTTTAAGAAAATAGACTAACAAATATTTGGTCCAGTTTTCTACGAAAATTTTAGATAAATTTGCAGCAAAAAAATCTGCTTGAACAGCTCAGCAACACTCCTCTATCTTTAAAGATAAATTCAATGCCACTAGCCTTAACAATTTTAACATATTTTAGCAAAATTGGCCCAAATTTGCTCAAAAATACGGAAAATGTGAATATGAACAACGAAATACTGTCTCCTCTTCAAAAAAACTTTAAACCTCAATAGCTCCCGGTAAAACGCGAAAACCAAAAACTTTTCAATTCGATATTCCATATTTTACATTGCAAAGGCTTTCTAATGATGCCACTCACAACTCTCTGGGATGAATTTACTGATCGGCCAAAATCGACTTATGAAAAAACCCATGTGAGCATATATGCATATATTTCCTCCCCCACTAAAATGCGTCAGAACAATTAGACAGATTGTTTTATATTTGAATAGAAATCATATGACAGCTGTCATTACTGAAACTATGTTCCGACTCGACAAATAGGACAACAACGAATTCGGAAAAAAATCGGGCAAAATCAAATAACTTTAAAGACGTTAAATACCAATAGCTATTAACAGGATTCGTTGGCTAATTCTTTTCTAGAAGACAGACCATGTATAACGCAAATTACTATAAACACAAAAAAAATAAAAGTTGGCAAAACTCTAAACAATCGTTTGTTGAAACTAACATATTGAATGAAAACCATTAAAAAGATCAAAAATTGTCTGCGCAAGATTGATCTATAAGCCATAAAAACAAAGTTACACAAGACCTCATTAGCAATTACTAAGCTGGCTGCGACATCAAAGGTCAAGTAAAATAATAATAGCAAATCATTTTTACCAAAATGATCAGGCTGTAAACACATCCTTCTTTACTTATAATTATTTTGATATGTTCTATCAAGTAAACTGCACAAATGTTTAAATACAAAGTGTAAAAAAAATCAAAACAGCCGCATTGGGAAATTGTTGAAGCAGACATTAGTCTTGTATTTGTGTACTATCCTACACTTTTTTAGTTAAAATTATCATCTTTGATATTAGGCTAAATCAACTAATTCATAAAGTTTATCCGCGTAACTTTTATCTCTGATTTTTTCTGATTCAGACTCTGAATCAGACTCTGAATTATTCTGGTTCAGACTCTGATTCAGACTCTGAACCAGACTCTGAATCAGACTCTGATTTTTCTCTGAATTAGGGTAAATTCATAACTAAGTTCGTGAGTTTAGCGTTGATTTTGCCGTTGATTTTGCCAAGCCAGGTTTTACCGTTGATTTTGCTCTCAGGTCCTTAAAAATACAAATTCATACAAAACCTGTAGAAATTGATGAAATCTATATAGGTTGTCGGAAATTTTCTCCAGTCAAGTTAAAGACTGACTTTTTGAGATTTTCCAGTATGTTCCGTGTGGTTGTGGTTTAAACCCTCCTCCTTTTTTATTCCGGGCTGGGGACCGGCAGTGGCGGAGTTACTGAAACTAACTATAGGAAAACTGTTTTAGCACGGTAAAAAAACCGAGTTTAAAAAGTTTTCCAAAACAAAAACAAGACAAAATTAAACATCAAAACAAGACAATACACAAGCTGAAGGATATGAAGAAAAAATATAATCTTTCCCAACATAGTTAACCATTGCAGTGAAGAGTATTTTACTCTATAGTTTTAGATTACATGCACCAAACAAGAAGGCTCGGTAATGTGCCTATGCACATAATGTTCCGACACCGCTCCTCCACATTCTTGACTTAATTAGCTAGCAAAGAATGAGGAGATACAAAAATTTTCAAAAACATACATATCGTTCAATAAACAACTAATGGAATAAAAAAGCCACGTTTGAGGGCCGATGAAACTTTTTTTAGCAGGACTACTAGAAAAGCAATCATAAAAATCCAATAAAAAACATTAATTCCGACCAAAACTCGATGTCTATATTAAAAGAGACATAACAGAATCCAACTCACTTAGATAAAACCTAAACAAAAAATAGGTTTATCTTCATTAGAAATGATATGGGATCTGCCCTCAATCGTCTGGGAAACAGGTCGAAAAAGTAAAGAGCGAAAAGGTGCGAATTTCGAAAAAAAAGTTTCTCTATTGAAAACATTTAATTTCAAACTGATTATTATCATTAGATGTTAAGCGAAATCACAAAAATGTTCATATCTGTCTCCATAGGAAGCAATTGAGACCTGTCAGTATCCAGAGTACGTCACAAGAATACAAAAAGAAGTACAAATACCGGCAAAATAAAAAGGATCAATTCAACTTTGCGTGAAAACGGCAGTGAAGCTGTTGAAACCATAAACTTGCCACTAAGAACATTAATGATGCCACTAAAAACATTATCAATTGCTCAATTTTGCAAAGCCAATGGGACCTACCACTATTATTATTACTTAAAAAAACAAAAATCTTTCAAAAAGAACAAATAAAATTTAGAAATCTCAAATATTTTTATGAACTCTCCTAGTAACAGTAGTAAAACAAATGGTTGGTTTTAAAAGTGGTATAAAGAAAAATTTAAAGCTCACTGAGAACGGGCTGTGGCCCGTCTGTCTAGAAACCAAAGCACAAATCGACTGAAAAAAAATTAAAATTGGCGAAGCTCAAGAACCCAAATATATCATTGAAAACAAATGTTCACAAAAGTCATAACAGACATAAGATTTCCACAAAGACCGCAAGAATAAATTGTGACACCTCAGAAAGCCAATTGGGCCGGTTAATAATGAGAATAAGTCACGAGACTACACAAAAACGAAAAATACAGACAGATACCAAAACGTCACAAAAAATTCGACTCCACAGCGTGCAAATCACTATATTTACAAGATGTTGTTGACAAGAATTGTAAGCCGTCACTTGCTTCTCATCCGAACATCGACGGGTCTTCCTTATAAGAGGGCTATTGAGAAATGGCAAAAAACGAAATCCAAATTTTGAACAGTATAGAAATCTAAAATACTTTTTATTAAATTAAATGGTCGAAGCCATTAGTCACAATGAATAACTAAAGAAGAAAAAATGTTTATATCAAAACATGTATCTGAAACTTCTTCTTATTGAGATTGAGTCAGAAAAGTCTTTTTTGAAAATTATTAAAATAAATAGTTATACATTGAAATCTTTAAATAGGTTCAGTTATACGTCCTGTGGAAGCAATCGAGATATATCATTATCACTTGTATGTCGCACAGCCAAAAAAACAAAGATGAACATAGGCAAAAAGTAAAAAGAAGTCCACTAAATTTTGCAAGAAAACCGAGACTGAGTCCAAAAGCATAAAATATTCAGCAAAAACAAATTATCAAATTCAGATATGCCTTTTTTCAAGTTGCTCTCTTTTTGAGCTTACAAATTTATGACCGCAGTTATAAGATGTCTAGTTTTGGCTATTTTTAAGAAAATAGACTAACAAATATTTGGTTCAGTTTTTTCGAAAATTTTAGACAAATTTGCGGCAAAAAAAATCTGCTTGAACAGCTCAGCAACACTCCCCTATCTTTAAAGATAAATTCAATACCACTAGCTTTAACAATTTTAACATATTTTAGCAAAATTGGCCCAAATTCGCTCAAAAAAACGGAAAATGTGAATATGAACAACGGAATACTAACTCGTCTTCACAAAAACTTTAAACCTCAATAGCTCCCGGTAAAACGCGAAAACCAAAAACTTTTTAATTCCATATTCCATATTTTACATTGCAAAGGCTTTCTAATGATGCCACTCACAACTCTCTACGATGATTATACTGATCGGCCAAAATCGACTTATGAAAAAACCCATTTGAGCATATATGCATATATTTCCTCCCCCACTAAAATGCGTGGGAACAATTAGACAGATTGTTTTATATTTGAATAGAAAGCATATGACAGCTGTCATTACTGAAACTATGTTTCGACTCGACAAATAGGACAACAACGAATTCGGAAAAAAAATCGGGCAAAACCAAATAACTTTAAAGACGTTAAAAACTAATAGCTATTAACAGGATTCGTTGGCTAATTCTTTTCTAGAAGACAGACCATGTATAACGCAAAGTACTATAAAGACAAAAAAGAATAAAAGTTGGCAAAACTCAAAACAATCGTTTGTTGAAACTAACATATTGAATGAAAACCATTAAAAAGATCAAAAATTGTCTTCGCAAGATTGATCTATAAGCCATAAAAACAAAGTTACACAAGACCTCATTAGCAATTACTCAGCTGGCTGCGAGATCAAAGGTCAAGTAAAATAGTAATAGCAAATCATTTTTACCAAAATGGTCAGGCTGTAAACACATCCTTCTTTAATTATAATTATTTTGATATGTTCTATCAAGTAAACTGTACAAATGTTTAAATACAAAATGTAAAAAAAATCAAAACAGCCGCATTGGGAAATTGTTGAAGCAGACATTAGTCTTGTATTCGTGTACTATCCTACACTTTTTTAGTTAAAATTATCATCTTTGATATTAGGCTAAATCAACTAATTCATAACCTTTACCCGCGTAACTTTTATTTTTCGTACGACAAATGGCTGACTTCTTCTTTTAACAATAGGGTTGAACTTTCCAACAGCATTTAAACATCTCTTCCAGCACAGAATTGTGTAGCATTAATATAATGTCTTTATTTAACGGCTCTCTCACATATATTTGTATACTTTTAGTCATGCATATACGCAAGTATATATGTACCATGTACTACCAATACAGTTGCGTCGCAAAATTTTGTCAGAAGATGTAAAATCAAAAACCTTTTGTTCAAGTGTGACCTTAGTTCTAACGAACTACTTATTAGCGAATGTAGATTTGGTATTTCTTTTTGTTGGGTTATGGACTTTCGCAAGCGGAATAAAAAGCGTTTTTAACTAAGTAAAAGAATTAATTTCTCAAAAAAGAGAGAATAACAAAATGATATTTTACAGAAGAATTTAGAGATTTACAGGAGAGATCTGATTATTAGATCAAGATGGTGATTTGAATTTGGGGATGAAAAAGGACTCAAAAATCAGCTGTATATATACCATTTATCAGTGTGAAAAAGTCAAGATACAAAACTAATCTTAGCACCGTGATTTATAGTGGGGGTCGCAAGGGTTACCCAATATGGTTTGCTTCTGCAAATCAGTCGCAATGGGAACCATAAATGGAATGCATTTGCACTTTTCTACGAATTCATTCACACTTCCGGAGATATCATCATCATTTAATACATGCTGGGAAGATTTTACATCAATTAATCTAACTCTAATAATAGTTATCTAGACTCACCAATTTGAACCGAATATTGATTCTCAGCACCATTTCTTGACGATTCATTTATATAATTTCTTTGATCGAAGTCATATTGCTTGTCTTTCTGATCTGGTAAGTCAAACTTTCTTTCTAATTCTCACTAAGTTTAAGACTATAGTTTGATCGATATTCTAACACTTTTTCTTACTTTATATACGTTTTTTTTGCTCTTTGACTCTCGCAAATTCTTTCACAACAAAACTTCAGGTTGGGTTTCTTTTGGATTAAAAGGTTGACCCAGAGATATGAAAATATTGAATGGCTGGTAGCTCCAACAGATGTGAAGATAGACTTCAAGGTTGATGAGTTGTTACATTTTTTCTCCAGATCGGCTTCCAATTAGTACTACTGCATCTTTGAGGTATTAGTTTTTATTTGCCGGCAGTTTTTTTCTCCCCGCAATTGATAATCCTTCAGTTTTTGTTTTCGTCATATTGCTACATTCCCTTTATGTAAAAAGCTAATTCAATTTTCTCCTCTTTTCTTTTGCATAAGCTGCTACTTTTTGAGCAGCTGACCTTAAATTGCACTCTCCTGCTCCTGACACTGACTTTGTGTAGAAATAATTTTTGTCAAGGCCTTGATCATAGACATTAATATAGTTATGTAGGTTGTCTTTTTCAATCAGAAACGTTTTAAGTTTCTCTGAAATGGCTGACTGGTACTCCTCTAATGCATTTTTCATACAATCTCTATATGTTTTTTTACTGTTTCAGATTTCAGGTGAAATAGAAAGTTTCTATTCTTGATAAGCTGCAGAAAATTGAGAACAATTTTAAATTTCGTTTTAATTAATGACGTCGAAGATGATCTGATAAGTATATCGCTACAATTATCCTTACCATAAATGATGTAAACCTTTAAACGAAAGCTTTAACTAATTTCCTCACTTAGGGTTAAAAAGGATCGGTAACAAAAATGGGTAAAAATTTCTCAAATGGAAAGAAAAGAAACTTTGAAGCAAAACACTGCTCACACCAATTTATTTTAGTGCTCTCAGCATTTTACTGGGTTAACAAAACAAAATCTTGCCATCGACAAATGTAACAAATTTACGCTCTTAGCTAATTTTTACGCTCCAAGGTGATTTCAGTTTAAAATTTTCAATACTGCAAAATCAATTAAAATCTTTTGATCAGATAGTTATGTACATGGCTATGTAGTTTGTCACTTTACATTTTGACTGCTACTTTTAACCTAATAAATGTCTTTTGTTTGTTGATTGCCTGTCACTCTACATATAATTCATTATTATTATTTTAAATTATGACTCAATATTTAAAGATGACTCAATATGCCGTCTTTATCAAGTTCAAGATTAGTTCAGTGCGTGTAAAGAGCAAGGTAACTTTTCTTGACCAAGTCACTCATTGTTGGTAAAAAAGTTTAATAATTTGTCTACCTTGCTTGATATTAGCACAAATTGTCTTGTTTTTTGTTACTTAATTCGTTTGACTTTCCGTGAAGCAGCGAATGCAGATAATTATATAAAATCAAAGAGTACTTTGAACTTTATTTTTGTTTCTTTGACTTAAGTTGGTTTGAGAAAAATAGACTGAGAATTCAAAACTTCAGGTTCTTTAAGTTCAGTTTGCCTTCTTTGTTGACATTGATTCCTTATTAATTTCTTCTCAAAATGAGATCATATGCAGATATTTTATTTCAAGGTTATTTTCGCCGCTCTGCTAGAATATTCACTTACTGCAGTATAGCAGCATGTTTAATAACCTTCGGATGCCTGTTCAACTCGGGTTCTCATGGACCAATCACCGGGTTTTTGGCACCAACCAGCAAAACAAACACATTTTCGTACCAGCCGAGGTCACTCTTGAGGTCTGAAAATGGCTCAATTCTTGACGGCTGCTATCATATATTCCTGGACGTTGGCGCCAACATCGGAATAACGGTTCGCAAACTGTTTGAGCCACATTTATATCCGGACGCAAAGTTTTTGACATACTTTGACCAACAATTTGGAAGCATCAAAGAGCGAAAAGAAAAATTGGCTTTAGATTCGAAATATATTTGCGCAGTCGGTTTTGAACCAAATCCAATTCATGTAGAAAGATTGCATAAATTAGAAACTGCTTATGGACATTGTGGCTGGAATGTTTACTTCTACAAAAACATGGCGCTATCTGATAAAGAAGGCACTCTGACCTTTTACAAGGTCAAAGCACATATTGACAAAAAAGATATCGACAGAATCGGAAATGTGATTGGACTGTCGTTCAGACCCACAAGGAAGTCAGATAAAACATCGACTGTTAATTCTTCGCGACTAAGTGATTTCATGTTCAATCATGTTCTCAACCGTCAACCAAATAAACGAGAGCAAATTTACGGAGGAAAGCCCAGAATTTTAATGAAAATGGACGCCGAATCTTCAGAAATCGAAATTTTTTATGACTTGATTATAAATGGCCTTATGACTCAAATACACCAAGTTCGAGCTGAATATCACCACCCGGGGATTTACGATAAAACTCGAAGGAAACGAAGTGAAAATTTGGAAGCTTTCCTAAATCAGTTAGTTATCTATTGTGCTCAAGTGAATGAGAAAGGCGAAAAGTTTTGCGATTTTGATCACCGAAGAGGCGAGGATGAGTCATTTTATCAGACTGAATTTTTGTTGCCAAATTGTTTGCAATAATGGCATATACTTCGTATTAAAGTTGTAGTATTAAGGGAGCCGTTACAAATGAGCGGATAATTAATCCCGCATTAGAGCGAACGTATTTAGGCGCTAATTAACCATTGTTTCGCCGCGCGCTAAACAAACTAACGCTTGTTAAGACTACCAGTACACAAGTATTTAAACAACTCAGTTCGACTTATTTAAATAACACAACTTTAGGCCTGGATCTCCTCGCTTATATCCAGGATAGAAAATGTACGTTGTTGAACGTAGGCGGCCTGTAAAACCACAGTTTCTTTTGATTTAAATTACTTCTGCTTTTGACAGTTGCAATGCAGATCTTTTCCCCCAATTTCAATAAAGATGAAGCAGATTGCTTCAGGGGAAAAGACAATAGAGTCTCATAAAAAGCCCCCAAGAAAACCATAATTGTTGCGGTTTTAGAAGAAGGGGAAAAGCAGAAAACAGGCGCCTACGAAATCAATAATTGATTCTCTCAGCTTTTTAGATTTTTATTATTTTTTGGAGTTTCAATAATTTCTCCGTGAGATAAAAAAGAGTTAATTCTCTTGCCTTCTCGGCCAATAGGAAAATTAAGAAGCACCTCACTATGAACGTGAGTTTGTGATTCGCTCCCTATCGGCCCAAACGGAGCTGAGAGGAATTAATTGTTTCTCTCAGCAAAGTGGGACGGAATAAAATGAGAGAGACAGAAATCACTCCCAGAAACAAGCAGCAGACAACTGCTTTCATTTTTCTCAAAATTTAACTTCACTTTAACAATAAAATAGTCGAACAAAATTGTTTAATAACTTAGACAAATAATTCCAGATTTAATTTTAAAAACTTTCTTTTTCGTCAAATAACATAACTGAAGAAACACCCAAGTGAACGATCGCCCAACAGCTCACCTCCAATTCACCACTACACAACTGGTAATTAGTAAGCTGTAATTTTATATTTACTCTTTTATAAATTTAATACTTTCAGCCCCCCAACTATTTTAAATTGAGACTTATAGCACAGACAGGTCTTAGGCATATATCTTTGCCTTCGATTTGTTATATCTTTTGTCAAGTTTGACTGGCATACATAAAGGGATCCCGTATTGTGTGATCTGTAGCAGCCCAGCCAAATTTGATAAAGTGCAAAACAAAATTTGGATCTATTCTGTTCCACCCAACTTAGTGGGAATATATTTTTATGACCCTCAGGCGCAAGTGCATTATTTTTACATAGTAACGTGCTATATAACAACAGATAATTTGTTACTGGGGGGTCATAAAAAACTGGGGGGCCAAAACGGAATAGATCCCAAAATTTTGTATTTTTGCAAAAATAATTGAATACAAATTCTTTGTGAGCAATTAAATTAGCACGTGTATCAAAAATTTCCAATTCTCAAACTAGTTGAAATTATTTGCATGCCTTTAAAACATTTTTCAGTTGAAAATATAAAAATTGTAATCACACTGTTTGGTGATTTCTGTGACAAAATTTTTGCTTCTGAATTTCAAAATCATTCGAAAAACGGTCAAAGCAAAAAAAGATATGATTTTTGATTGCATGAATCTGAGTCTCAAGCTCAAAAGCTCTTCATGTTGAGCTATATTAGAAAAAGTTTGAGGCAAAATATTAAACTATAAAAAAACTGTCTTTTATTTCTCTCATATGCCCTCAAGCTGGAAAGACGGTTTTTTTCTGAACTTTTTCGACACAGAATTTAAAACGAAGAGACTGTAATAATATTGTCAGGTTATTTCTCAGTATTTTGACGTGATTGAGCTACATTGTTTTGAGTTGTTCATCAAAAATCTCATTAAAGAGTTATTCAATATTTCATCAGCGCGTCACATCACACAGGCAGTTTTTTAGTCTTTCGCAAAGCAGCTTGTTCTGCAAAACAATTGCTCATGGCTGCGAAATTCATCTACTTAGAAACTGGTTCTACCTGCAGTCAATTTGCTGACAAAAACAAATGTTTTGAAATGACGTCTGAAATTCAGATATTAAATCCAACGAGGAATAAAACAAATATCAGCACGCATTGTCTGTCAGTTTTGTAAATTGCAGATGAGAATATATAAAAAACCAAAAGTATAATTGTTCTATGTAAGTTCGGTTATGTAAGTACAGTTATGTTCTACCATTTCTTAGGAAAAACTAGTTCAATGAATAAAAGAAAACCCTATGAGATGCTTCTTCGCCGTTATCAAAACATCGCCGGGCTCTTTAGAAAAAAAGGTAAAAGGTAAAAGATAGAGATTTTAGTAAATAATTTTTAAGGAATGATGATTGGGTACAATCCCTTT
Organism: Convolutriloba macropyga; assembly: GCF_964194025.1. NCBI lineage: Eukaryota > Metazoa > Xenacoelomorpha > Acoela > Convolutidae > Convolutriloba > Convolutriloba macropyga. The sequence goes on along the minus strand of NC_134471.1, from coordinate 58,823,752 downwards.
TTCAACCGTCAGATAGTTTATGTTTGAGAAAAACTTACTTACCTCTGTTCTAAAAACTAATTTATCGGATATAATTCTTTGTTAAGTACTGAATTCAGTTATACTTCTGTTTATTGAGGAAACTCAACATTAAAAGTTGAAGCTTTAGCCCCCATATAGCCCCCCTTTTGCCCCCATTTTTCAAATTTTATTTCCAATAAACCAGCTAAAAAGACTTCTCAATTGGAAGTCACGTTTTTTGAAGAAAACGCGTGCTTATGCTTATTGTCATATCATGCCATCAAGCGCCATACATAGAATAGAGATTGAGATTCTGAACGATCAAAAATAAAAAAAGAAAACCCGGAAGCTTTCAGCGATTGGTAAAAGCTGCAGTAACTAACTTCATCAAAGTTCTTCTAACCGGAGTGAAAAAAAATGAAATTGCTTGAATTCTCTGGTTAAAAAGTCAAAAATTCAGCTGGGATGTCAATTGACAGATAATGGTGCCATACAAACTTTGAGTGCCCCTTAAATTAATACAAGCTTTTGAATTCCATCTGCTCTAGAATAATTTTGCATGCTAGTATGCTAAGTAGCAGTAAAAAAGGGATTTAACAAAAATTCAGGAATCTTAAAATAAAGATAATCCGAGGTTGGGGTCCCAGACCGAAATTGTATATGTCTAGACCGTCCCGAATGAAAAGTGTTTAGGTCCAGACCGTCCCAGACAGAAAGCGTCTATGTCTATGTTGAAAGAAACTATTAATATCGCTTTTCTTGAAAAAGAGTCAGTATTTCAGAAGTAATTTCGACGTTTTCGCTTTTATACATTTCGAAAAATAGTGGTTTTTCATTCGGCTAAGGAGTTAGGCAAATTAGACCAAAATTTGGATGGAGTATTCCGAGTTTGTGTATTCTTGTCGTGCGTTCATCTGGATCTGGACATGTCGACTTTCCGTCTGGGACCTCAACCTGCAATGACTCTAAAAATATCCACTTTGTGACCTTCGGAAAGTTCGATGACGCACTCACTAAACTGTTACAATCATCAATTTTGCCGGAACAAAATAAAATTAAAGAAATCAGTAATTTTCATTATTTCATTCAGTTTTCTCATTATATATGAATCTATCGCCAAATTAACAAATTTTTTTCATTTTTTTCTGATGGATATGCTCATTAGAAATTCCTAATTTTGGTCTAACATTGCCAAAATACAGCCACCACCCGAGCATAATTTTTCTCACCCCTAATTATTGGAGGGTTGAAAAATTGGAGAGTTGAATTATAAAATTGGAGGGTTGAAAAAAATCAGATAGGGAATTTCACCCCATTTCCCCTATTTATTTTTTTAATTACCAGCAGAAAATGTTTCCTAATCGCATCACAAAAAATGTCAAACAAGGCACAAGAAAATTCATATTTTAGCTATTTGTGTTATAAATTAAGATAATAAAATTAATTTACCTGGAACAAAGAAGAAGTAAGCATAGCTGCATTTTGCAACTGCACGACAGTAACGTCTTTGAATTGATAAGATGAACCTAGGTTACTTCCTTCGATTCTATAAGAAAGTAAAGGGGTATCATATAACGTGAGTTAGATTAAAAATAATCGAAGGGAAGGGTAAACTGCTATCGCTTTTTAGGTCAATAAGTTAAGACAATTTTCCATTTGAAAAAAAAATAGATTCGCAGTTGATGATGAATAAAATTGATTCCAATTTAGAATAGTATCAAGTTTTTATCGATAAACGAAAAGAGAGGAATTGGAAATATCAAATATAAACTGGATACGGCAATAAGAGAAATTGGAAATTAAACAATCGATAAATTAAACTGTACTGGTATACATTTATTCAGTACTCGTTTTTTCATAGAAAATTTTTCATTAAAAATATTTCATAAATTTAACTTTTAAAAAATAAAGCTGAAGCGGTGCGAGAAATGAATGAAGTCGGCAGTCTAAAACTCACGCCTTTGAGAGGAAATTGGTGGAGGGTGGAAAAAGTAAGTGCTAATTAATTTGAGAATAATTCAAAATGTCACCCAGTTGCTAGAATGGATTTGACACAAGATCAATAACATCCAGACTGAAGTGTAAATTCAGGACATAATAGCACAGGTAATAACGGTTTACACCCACAAAATTATGGGAGATTAATCCCAGAGCGAGAGTAAAAAGTAGTGAACAAGTAAACTCTTTTGACACAAATAAATTGATTTGTCTCTAAAGTTTCACCTTTTAGTCATATACCGTCCAATGGGCTTCTAATAACCAGCTGGTTATAATTAGTTTACACTTGAGTTTTGATAGATTTCAACGCTTACTTAATTGCTTAAACCTTAGTTAGGTAACCAATCCTAATGAAAAATATATTAAACAGCTTGTCAAGATTGAAATGGTCTTAAGAATTTGATAAGAGTTTCTAAAATGGCGTAATTGTTACAAAGCTGCAAAATTTGATTCGTACTGTTAGCATTTCTAGATATATAAGACAGACTTTTAATGGAAACCATTTCAGTTTGAAATCGTGAATTTTTACGACTTGTTGATAAGAAAAGTTTAATTGATCAGTTGGTTTGTGTTATCTTTCTTCCAAAACAATTTCACAATTTCAACTCTGTGTTTGGCAATTAGTTATTATCATCAAATGAAATTATAGATTGAAGAAAGTGTGTATATTGCTTGATAGTTGTTTATTGTCAAAATAATCTACAAATTTCAATTTTCTGAGTCCCCTAATTTCTGCGATCAGAAACGATCTGGAACCATCAGTTTCCAACACCTTAGTACGAAGTTGGGTCAACCTGGCTCGACAAAAAATGTAATTCCTTGAATTCTTTGTTCTGGTTTCGAAAACTATAAACTATCAAAACACCAACTTTTCAATGACAGAAGTAATCAAAGAAGTGTTACAATATTCGAAGAAATATCGGATCTAATCTCCCCCGCCCCCCCCCCCCGCCCCAACCCTCTCACTCCCACTTAGTGTAATTATAAAAATTATGGGACCAAAAAAGAATAATTTCGAAAGAATCATGCTTCGTTACCACTAAATGCGCACAGGATATAAAGGAGGATTGATGTTAAAATTTCAACAGCAGAATTGATTTAGAAGAGCAAAAGTGCCTGAAAATCTCGACATTGAAGAGCGAAGTTCATCAATTTTTAATTCGCAGAAAAGAAAAATCTTTTGTTAGAAAATGTAAAGAAAGAGGGTTTTACTTTTGAACACGCTTTTGTCTCTGTTTGGGGAATTTTTGACCGAGCCTGTAAGTTTCAAATTAGGTTCAAGAAATGAAATTCTACCATGCATTAAAGGAGTTGGCTTTCTTCTTTTGAATTTGCTATTTTGTTCAATACAGTTGAACAACAGATTAAATTTTTCAGCAAAATAACAGATTATCGCAGCTGAATGTTTAACTTCTTTTATGTTCAGCGTGCTCAACAGGTGATAACTTAAAAGAGAAGAAGCCAAAATTTTGCTAAAAAATGATATTTTTCTGTCAATCAGAGACATTATAGACTACGTTTTTTTCGAATTAAGCCATGTACCAATCCAATTACTAAATGAAAAGTTTGCTTGGGAGGGCACATTGGAGGACAACTGAAGAGAATAAATTGGATATTTATAATGAAGAACGTTGGGTAAAAAAAATAATAATAGCGTTCAAACTCGATGCTTTTTAAAGCTTGATTTCTCCGAAAAGTGTAATTACAAGGTGATAAATCTTTTGTATATTGAGAAAGCTATCAAGAAATAAACTGATTAAATTAAAACATTTTTCGACTTCTGAACGTTGGTTTTATATCAAAGCTTGATTGAGCAATTCGAAGCATTAATTTTTTTTATTTACAAATAATCTTTTCTAGAGGATGGAGACACCATATAAGGAATGATGTGTAAAAGTAGCATCAAGGATTTTGGTAGCTGAGCTAGTAGCTAATTTTGTTTACAAATCTTATTTGTTCCGACCCCCTCTTGAGGGGGGAGGAACTATATACTCAACTGGGTTTTTTTGTTCAGTCAATTTTGGCCGATCGATATATTCATCGTAGAGAGTTGAGACTGGTATCATTAGAAAGCTTGTCCAGCGTAGAATATGGAGTTAAAAAGATTTTTTTGATTTTCTTTTTGACAGGGAGATATCGAGGTTTAAACCTTCGAGAAAATAAAGTGAATTCCGTTGATTTCATTCACCTTTTTACGGAATTTTTGACTAAAATTTTGCCAATTTTGATAAAATTTAATAAAATTTTTCATGAAAATGTTGTTGATTTTACTTTTAAAGACAAAATACATTGTCGGCTATTTTCATTGATTTTTTTGTCACAAATTCCGGCTAAAAATTTCACAAAGTTCAGACTTTTTCATCAAAAACAGCAAGAAATAAGTTTCTTTAGTCCACTCTGATTATATTTGCAGGCAGTGCACACCCAAACAACACTAACACAATCTTTGTAGACTGAAAAGGGGGCTAATTCCACTTCAACATCCATTGAGAGTGCTCTGTAAATAAAACTTTGCCGATTTTTGCTAACTTTATTCGTTGATTATCAAAAACGCAGCATTTACTTTTGATTTTTTAACAAACAAAATATCTAAATCAATGACATTCCAAAAATTAAATATTCCTAATGGACAATCAACATTAGCGGGACTAGTTCTGTACCAATCTTGGACCGTTACAATCCAAAAATAATTCGGATTGTCATCAGTCGGTTTTTTTTTAAAAAAAAAGATCTTTTTTATATTAATTAAATAACAGAACATTTCAAATCAAAGCTCAGTAGTGATATGTCCTATTGGTTTCCTAATAAGCTCGAAATTAATTTATCTAGTTGATTGCTTGAATGCTTATGGTCGTTTTGACAATTAAAATGTTTGATTTTTAAATAAAAAATGGCTTATTGAACTTTGCCTCCATTTTTCTCTTACTTTGGTCAACTTGTAGCTTAGTGCCAGCAAACAAAGGGTGCTATTTTTTTCTGTTGAAATCAAATATAGTCTTTATTTCGGTTTTACGCCTTAAGTTATGGTGTTCTGGCTTTGATAATACTAGATTTCACAAATTCTTTTAATTTTTAGTTATTTGCCCATTTTTCATGTTTTCTAATTTTGTCAAATTATCACCTTATTGTCAGTTCATATATCACATTTTTGCGTTAAAAATAACGCACAATTGATAATATTTAATTCTTTAGAGATATAGATTGTGGTTCTTTACCGCTTCGACAATACTTTCTCGAAGAATTTAATTGAATTTTTTAATTTTGTCTTTAACTGTCGTTTTTACTTTGTCTTTTTAGTCGTATTTAAATTCCTGTACAATGACCCGGTTTGATTGGTTTTTCCTGGAAGTGTAAATGAGCCGATGCTCTTGTATTAGAAGATAGATAATGGCTTTCATGAGTTTGAAAACAATTGTTTTCCAAAATGATAAAAAAAAATATTTCAACTTCGTAATTTTGTTTCTTTTATTGTCTGTTTGTTACCTGGTCTCGTTAATTAAAGGTTACAGATGAATTATTTTTGTCAAGGGAAGGTGTCAAAAGGGATTGTTGTCACAAAATCTAATGTTTTTAAAGAATTCGTTATGAATTTACTGGCTTCAACACGGGTTTTTCACAAGAAAAGTAAATTAATTTTTGTCATATTTGACGTTCTTTTTGTAGACGTAAGACTTGTTCTGGATAATTGCAGGTCTCAAGGGCTTCCTTTGGAAGAATAAACGAACCTATTCAATTTTTTCATTTTGTATTTAATGGCTTTCCTGTCTTTGGAAATATATTTTTTTCGATAAAAACAAGTATTACTCTTGCTTTTTTTCGATAAAAACAAGTTCTAAACTTGCTTTTTTCTCTTTTTGGTCTAATTGTTACCTAGTTTCCTTAATGAGAGGTCACATAATACATTTCAAGGGAAGTTGTCAAAAGGGATTGTTGTCACAAAATCTAATGCTTTAAGAGAATTCGTTATGACTTTACTGGCTTCCACACGGGTTCTTCACAAAAAAAGTAAATGAATTTTTGATTTTTGTCATATTTTACGTTCTTTTTGTAGACGTAAGACATATTCGGGATAATTGCAGTTCTCAAGGGTTTTTTTGGAAGAATGGACAAACCTATTCAACTTTTTCATTTTGTAATTAATGGCTTTCATGTCTTTGGAAATAATTTTTTTTTGAAAAAAAAATCAAGTAATACATAATTTTGAATTTTTTTTTGGCTAATTGATGCTTATTTTCATTAATGAGCGACCACATTATCGGTGTTCGACGAAGGTACAAATGAACATATTTTGGGGGCCAATGTATGGCTTTACAGCTTCCAAAGCATTTTCTGGCAAGTTTTCATTGATTTTTAGTTTGTTGACTGTTTGTTGTTCTTTTTGTAAACCTATGGAATATTTTAGTTGATTCTTAATGGTTTTCATTACTTTGGAATTAATTATTTTTTTGAAAAAATTCAGCGAAATTTCTAACTTTAAGTTTCTGTTCGTTTTTGTCTAATTGTTACAGAGCTTTATAATGAACTGGTGAATAACCATTTTTCTCTGGTGAATTGCAAGTTATTTTGGTTATTTTCAGTTTTATCGGACGCTATTTTGACTTTGTTATTAATTTTTATTTTTTAAAACGGACAAAAATTTTTTCATATAATTAATGTTTATTGTTGTTGTTTGATTTTGCCGTTCGTTTTCGCTCGCTTTCTTAATATCGGCATATCTCATCAATCTAATGCATCTTTTTTACTCCACTGAGTTATTTGCTTTGGAGGCTGTCTTTTCGTTCATACACCAGTTTTTTTTTGAAAAATACTTGAATTTTTTGTGTTTTTCTATCTGTTCCTCATTTGGTAGACAATTATGCCAAAATTGTGGATGAGCGGGGTCGGAACCTCATGTGCGATTGCACATTACCGAGCCGCTTTGTCTTTATTGAGATCTATATAATGAAAAATGGCGTAAATTCATTGCACAATCACCGAGTTCAGATTGTTTCGTTACCAAATTAGTTCCACAAATCTTACATTTGTGTGAAAGCTTAGGCCCAACCTTAGTCATTCAATAATGCAAATCTGATAAGATTCTCGTCTTAAAAACTATGATTCTTCTAACCCCTAAGAACTATTTGCTCAACTGTTTTTTTGTTTCTGGTGAAGTATGCTAAAAATGACGCATTTGTCTTAATGTGACCACATCCTGCTGAATTTGTATGTGGGCTATTTGTTTGAATAATTTGTCTGAATAAATTTGTTGACTTCCACATTAAAATTTTCATGAAAATTTTACTTTTTTAAAAAGTTTTTGGAATGTACTGTTATTGAGTCCTGAAATTGACGGGTCTCATTGAAGATCTTAAACGCTTTAAATGATTCTTATCACAATCTCAATTTGTAGTTTGGAGCATTAATTACATTGAAAAGCTTTATTTTGAAAATTTGTTTTTAATTTTGGAGTTTTAACGACTGATATTTTTGTCTGCAGTTTTATCACAGCCTGAGAACAGTGCCTGTTGTCTCGCCCCTAATCTCGTTTATTGAAGTCTTCATAAGTCAAAAGTGACAATAACCCGAATATCATTTTCCCAATCGATTGAGGGGTTATCGTAAATGTAAAATTGGTGCTTTTTAATTCTGTAAAAATATGGAGAGCTTTGAATTTTAAAGGTATTTGATTTTTCAACCAGTTTTTGCTTAAACTTACTATTGGAATTATGAAAAAAATCTGCCTGCCTACCAGACTAAAAATCGTTCTAGGGAAGTCTTAATGAAACATTCGAATGTGTCCCATTGACATCGAATAGTTTAGAGCTCTGATTCCAAAGTAACAACGTTTTTAAAGAAATTCACTATTGTTTTGTCGATTTGTAACTTATTCTTCACTAACCCGACGTTTTGATTGTTTTATACTCAAACGTGTGTGCTAGTTCGACGTAGGTTTGCTTTTTAAATTTTCTGTGAGATTGTGTTTATTTCTAGAAGTTTAAACACCAAATAAAATTTTTAATAAATTGGAGTCTATTTCAAGTCTCATTCATATATATATATATATATATATATATATATATATATATATATATATATGTATGTGTGTGTGTGTGTGTGTGCGTGTGTATGTGTGTATGTCTGTGTGTTATATATATATATATATGTGTGTGTGTGCGTGTGTATGTGTGTATGTCTGTGTGTAATATATATATATATATATATATATATATATATGTATGTGGGTGTGTATGTGTGTATGTGTGTGTGTATATATATATATATATATATATATATATATATATATATATATATATAATATATATATATATATATATATGTGTGTGTGTGTGTGTGTGTGTGTGTGTGTGTGTGTGTGTGTGTGTGTGTGCGTGTGTATGCATATATGTATGTAATATCGAGTCTTACATAATCAAATAAATCATATGTTTTATGTTTTTATATAAAATATTATAAGATTAGCAAATTAAGTCGTAAATTTGCTTAAAAATTTTTAAAGTGCTGTGAAATCTGCACTATTTTGTTGAGTATGGCAATTTACCACCCGGGAAACTAAGTTATCCTTATGGAAACATGATGACACTGTAGCTTGTCTACATTTCAGATCTCGCCTTGTTGTCTAAAGTTTGACAAAAAGAGTTACTGCTGAATGGAAAACTAACCAAACCGTAAAGAGAAAACCAAAAATTTGTCAAAACTATTACCCTACAAACTGAGGGATTTGAAATAATATATATGGAGTAAGCCTTTTAGTCTAGACAGCTTTCTCGCCAAGCACAATAGGGGGATCAATATCTTGACGCAAACTATTGAATTAGAAGCCAAAAGAGACTCAAAAGGAAAGAAATTTGTGGCTTTACTTCACTGAATTTATACTCTTTTTATTGATTGGAGCAGTTGAGAAGACCAGAGATATATATTTAGCGTGTAATTCGCATAAATTAGTTTACCCAACTATAATTAGGGGGTTGGACATAAACTGAGATGCTGCAAATACTCATTTTTGAAAAAAACCTTAACTGCTTTTTGTAAGAAAATATCATGTACAGACATTTGTTAGGGTCACTTGAGAACTCTATATAGCGTCAAATAGACTCTGAAGTACAGCAAAATGAAGTATTCGCCTGTTATCCACAAACCAATAGTTCAAAACTTTTGCCTAAGGGTTACAAAAATGGCTCCAGAGTTTTGGCCTTATATCCCATACCACTCTCCCATCCGTAATAAAATGCAAATTCTGTTTTTCCGGTCCTCAATACTTTTGAACAAGAAAGTACAGAAAATTCGTTCACGTGGGAAAATTTTGATAGTTCACGGTTGAGAATTAGATAGCTTTATAATGATGGCGGTAAAAACTAGATAGTTTAAGAAACTCATTTTAACGATCTTGTAATCTTCTCAAGACGAATTCGTTCCGCCTTTTGAGATAATACAAGAAATGGGAAAGATAACCTATTTGAGAAAGAGCTTTTAATGGCGCTCCGTCTAAAATATGAAGAACTATGCCGTTTGTAGGTTGAAAGTGCGAGTACGAAAAAAGAATGCAATTAGAAGAACTGAATTCTAACGTACGAAAAAGAAAATGTAAAAAAAGTAATCTATATAATCAATAAATTAGTTATGAATATTTGACTGGCATTTGTCATTTTGGATCAGACATACTGATTTTGTTTATTTGTGAAAACGGTAAAACTGGACATTGGATCTGTATTGCTTACGCTGTGATCACTTTGAGACGTTGATACGCTGGATTATACAAACAAAAGGGGGGTTGATTTAATCTTCACTTAAATACCCGCGGGCTACATACCCTAGTGAACAAAAACAGTGCGATTGTGTTGACTTTAACACCACCCACCTATCCGAGGGCGGCCAGTTGGAGTTACTGGGTTGCAAAGTTGATGTTATTTCTTTGAATTCTACTTAGCCCATTAAGGGGAGTTACAAGTGTGTAATACTCTAGGGAACACTAAAGAAAAATTATCTAAATGCTTCAAGTCTATTGAGGCTCTACTGCAATTAACTCTAAGCAATCAATATTGCCTAGAAAATTCTGAACATGATAGTTACGAGATCAAACCTTTGATGAACTCGCACAACTAGTTTTTATATTAAATCAGTAACAGCAATTGGTGCACAACTTGACATATTGGACTTGGATTAGATCTTAAATTGAATAACTGAAAAACGATAAGATTTAATGTGAGACAAATGGTGCAAAATGCAAAAATTTTATCAATCAATTCGTCAAAAAAATCCATTTCTCCTCGAACAATCGGGACTTTTAAAAAACAAAAATGATTTAATTTCCATTCTGTGAATATGTTTTCTATGGACCTATTCCGATCTCAGTTGATGTAGAAAGAATGTGTGAAGTTGATGTGAAACACAGTATCTCTGAAGTATTGGAAAGTTCGTATTAATTGTGATTCAATTCAGATCAACGAGATCACCACCAACAGCTCTGCAAAAAAAATTGCGATATGAAATGCTTGAAAAAATAAGAAATTAGTAAAAAGCAATTGCTTCACCTTGTGGCGTATCACATGAAAACCTATAAGTTTTTTTAAATTATGAAACAAGGCCTTCAAAAAAGACATTTGGCCTTTAAAAAGATGAAAAAATATACTAGGAGGAACGCTTTCAATTGTACACTTTTTTCAGAATTAGGAATTTTGAGTCTTTCTCATTAGCCAATGTCCGAAAACCAATGTCCGAAAAAACAAATTTCAATAATTTTGGCGTTATGTGGAATCAATTGACAACAACTTGTCCAAATTTTTCACAATTCATATATATTTTAAGCGATGGAATTTAGTTACGCAAAGCGTGGAATTAAATAACGTATATTGTTGAAAGGACTTAAAACTTTTCAGGAGTATTTAAGGATACAAATGCACCAGTTTGAGCACAAAATTAGCCTAACTCTTTAGCTCCGGTTTTTATTAATAGTTATTAAGACCAAATAAAAATACTCAGTTGTACTTTTTAATAGTGTTATGGTAATTGTAAAACCGCTTATTGTCTTCATAATCCACTAATCGTATCAAGAGGCATCTTTCTGAAATTAAACACCATTTAATCTTTTTTCATTTTTGTAATTAGATACTGTGACAGTGAGAATTGGTAACGTGGAATAAAGCTACCTAATGTGAAATTTAGTGCCTTACCTCGTTGAAACCAGTGACAATTGACTGCCAGGTTTTGACGATATAATTTTTCTTAAGTTTGGGGGCACAAATAACAAATTTTGAAGGAAATTTGAAATAAATTAGCATAGTTATTCGATTGACGGACGCTTAGAATACTAATCTTAAAACATGGGTCGTAAAAAAACCCGACGAAATAAAGCATGTACTATCAAATTTTTGTCACATCATGGTCTAGTTGTGGGTGGTGTCTTAGATGGCCAAGCCTGGTCTGATGAATATGTTGCGAAAAAAGGTGACTGAAAATGCTATTCCTGTTTAAAACTTCTTATCCGAATTTGAAAAAACTAGTGGTCAAGAAAAACCAATATATAAACTGTTCAATTCATTTTTCTCTCTCAATCTTACTGACCTAATCATTAGCAAACAATTCAATTTATAATCATTTGCTTTAAATAGTAAAATTGCTGAACACTTATTGAGTTCAACAGAATAATGTGTAATCTCTTCTTCAAAGAATATTACATATAATAAATAAAAAAAACGCGAATGTGAAACAAACTTTTGACAAAAAACGATACCAAAAAGATTTTTTACTTCTTCTCGTGCCACTAGTCATGGTATGAAACTAACCTCGTGAACATACTCAATTGAGTTTCCAAAATCTCTTTACTTTTTAGGATTTCGAAGATAAACTGCTTTTTGGTAAAGATAAGGATGTAATGCATCATTATTTAGTATTTTTCTCTGATCTGACTTTTGAATTGTAGTTGAAAAACAATTCTAAGGTTTTGATGCCGTTTCATGTCAACATTTTTCCTGAAATTGACGAGCTCAGTTGAATCACGTGTAACCTAAATTTTAAATTCTATTTTTTAATAAAATTTACCCTCACAGTCCTTTTGCTGTGAGGGCTAAATATCTTAAAAGTTAGGGCAAATACGCGGGTAAATTTTCCTTTTTGTTCTGTTTAATATGTGCAGGACAGTGAAATTTTCAGTTAATTTTTAAGGTCATTAGGCACGGTGCAGGTAACATGCAGGAACGCCAGAACGCGTGCACAGCGCAGGTAAATTTACCTGAATTTTTAGATAATTTTACCTGCACAGTTTTAGAGCATAACCCTGTTTTCCCTTCTATATGCGAACTATAATACAATTTAATTCATTATCAAGGTGAAACGCTTATTTTGTGCGCGAACACTCCTATTTAGCACACACACCAAAACAGGTACGGTAAAAGAAATAACATTCTACCAGGAATAGACGACAAGAGGAAACCAAAAAAGAGTGGCATTTTAGCGGGGATTCAAAAACAAAGTCGTGAAAGGATAGCCTAATGTCTAGAAGAATTGTCTCATCGCTGGGATCTTAGATAATTTAATTAATAAAAGGAAACTGAAGATTCAATCCCCCTATTTTTAGTATTATGTAGATACCCTATATTTAGGCATTGTTTAGACATTAAAACAGTTAGCTTTATTGTTTTTCAACGCAGAGTTACACCAATTGTGTATTGTGTATATAGCACGGCGTTACTATTAATTTTTTTTACATGTTTTGCCTGCGATGGGATGGGGCTACCCGTACCTTGGTCACAGTGAGTTTCATTGCTGTACCATTGATTTTCAATTGTAACCATTACTGTACCAGACAAATAGCAGTATAAATACTTTTGCCAGTCTGCGCAGACTCGATTAGGCAACATCCCAGTTTTCCTTTTTCTTCGCAGCATCATTTACAATATTGGTTAACACTGCACAGAATGTTTCAGATCAGACTGTACATACAAAGAACTAACAGACTGTACACAGCAAATTTTGAAAATTTCGAATGACTGATATCATGCATGAAATTTTCAACGTGTCGATACCCGGAGCTGCATTCTAGCTGAACTTCTACGAACTACACCACAATTAACTCACACATCGACCTCCACCGACTTCCGCCGACCTCCGACCTCCACCGACTTCCGCCGACTTCCGCCGACCTCCGACCTCCGCCGACCTCCGCCGACTTCCGCCAACCTCCGCCGACTTCCGACATCCGCCTACCTCCGCCGACTTCCACCTACCTCCGCCGACTTCCGACCTCCGCCGACTTTCACCGACCTCCGCCGACTTCCGACCTCCGCCGACTTTCACCGACCTCCGCCAACTTCCGACATCCACCGACCTCCGCCGACCTCCGGCGTTTCTACCTGAATGACGTGAATGCACCAAAGTATTAAGCCCGTGTGGTGTCAACCCCAGTGTTAATCAGTGTATTTATGATAACCTTTTCCCAGTGTTTGAATAGTAGACTCAATGGTCTTCATATGTTGTGTATTTCAGATTTGATTGAAACTTGTGCCTGATATTTGTGTTGTTGACTCGAGACTTTGATTGAATTGTTGTGTATCGATATGGAGCAGGTCGTTATAACCGTTGAGTTGCATGAATCTATCATGAAATGCCAGCAGGAAGTTATGTTTATAGTGGCTGATCAGGAAACAAAGTCATGTCATGGTATTGTTACGGTCAGGAAGGTGTTGGACATTGACAATGAGAGGATGGATCTTGTACGCAATTTGCGCAAAAGACGGGCACCTGCGAGTAGTGTTGTGGTGGTGAATGAACGCAAGGGGAAACGGTTTGAGTGCAGGTTTTGTGAGTATGAATCACGTGCGCAGTACATTACTGCAAGGCACGTTGCCCGCGTTCACCAGAAAAACATCAGGCCCACTAAATGTGACCTTTGCCCGTTCAAAACGATATATTCAGCAAATCTAAAAAGACATCATCAAAGAGTTCATAATTCTGTCAGTTTGAAATTGAGGTGTGAGTCAAAGTCGTCGGAGTCGAGGTCGTCGGAGTCGAGGTCGTCGGGGTCAATGTCGTTGAGGTCAATGTCGGGGTCAAAGTCGTCGCGGTCAAAAACAAGCTTAAAGTCATCTACAAAATCATCTTCAGTTGTTCCATTAAAGTAGTGTGAATGATACTTGTTTTATATTTACTTCTTTGTTTTACTTTATAGTTTGTTTACTGGATTACCTGGTTACTGGAATACCTGACAATTATTGATCGTAATAGATTTAAAATCACTGACTCCTGATTTTTGGGTTTGTTTAAATCGCCGTTTAGCTGATCCGGTGAAACATTTATCGAAAATTTGTTGAGTTTCGTGATGCGGTTTGGCCCACAAAAGTAAAATTTTCTGGGCAAATGAGACGTAAGGATTTGCCACCTCAGTTATTGTCTAAGAATAATATGTTTCTACGAAATAAACTTGGGTCCCAACTTAAAGGAACCAGAGTGGTTAAACGCGAGGACTTCGAT